>NC_091749.1:27363193-27737359 GCF_043380555.1 Nothobranchius furzeri
CACAGCGCGTTGCCTCCCGACGCGCAGGAGCTTGTCACCTGCTCACAGCAGGCTGCTGTCTTTTCCGAGGACTGCATCTTGCCGGTCATTATCACGTGACAGCGACTAGTCAATGACAGGCATAACAAGTCACTATAGAGCGGTGAAGTCGACTAGTGACTAGTTCATACAACCCCTACTGCTCCCCAGAGTGTTGTGCAGCATAATCAGCACATTCTCTTTGAACTTGATATCAAATTTTGGCCTCCTCTTCGTCTCCACACGGTTAAAGTTACCCTCGCGGTCTATCACTGGCAAATCAATAGTGAGACGGATGACACAACCGCCTCCCGTACTTGCTTGTTACCACATTCCACCCAGCCACAATAAAATACCGGCCATTATTCACCTCCGCCGACTCCGACACCGGCCAAAATATGATACCCGGCCGTTAATTGAATACAGGCCAATATTAGAGGATTTACAGTATGTATGTGCATGTATGTATGCATGCATACATGCATGCATGCATGTATGTATGTATGTATGTATGTATGTATGCATGTGTGTGTGTGTATGTGTGTGTGTGTGTGTGTGTGTATGTATGTGTGTGTATGTATGTGTGTATGTACGTGTGTATGTATGTGTGCATGTATGTGTGTATGTACGTGTGTATGTATGTATGTATGCATATATGAATGAGTATATCAATCAGTCAATCAATCAATCAATCAATCAATCAATCAATCATCAATCAATCAATCAATCAATCAGTCAATCAACCAGTATATCAATCAATCAATCAATCAACCAATCAATCAATCCTAGTCCGAGTCATGTCCCCCAGACACGATGCTGCGATGTCTTTTCCAAGAAATGTTTGCATGTTCATATACAGCTACTTTTGGTCCAAATGAGGTCATCGTGGACATCTTTCTCATGCCCACCAGACGTCAGTGGACCAAAAAATGAAGGTGCAGAAATGACCTGATATGATGTCACTACAACTTGTCGTTGAGCAGCGAACAACATTTTTTATAATTTCTTGCACCTGTTTTAGACGTGTCCATTATGTCCAAAAATCTAAGTCCAAATGTTTCACGTCATGTTGATGTCCAAGTGGGGTCTGAGACGTCCAAATAATGGACCCAGTTTGAACATCCAAAAGACATCTAAAATTGGTCCAGAATGACGGACTCAATATGGACTTGATCTGCACGTCAATGGGACATTGATTGTTTATTGCAAGGCTATTCAGTTCCGGGCCTCGAGGGCAAGTATCAAGCACGTTTTGGTTTTACCTCTACTTCAACACACCTGATTTAATTTAGGTGATTAACAGGCTTCTACAGAGCCTGAGGAGCTGCTGCACAGGTGAATCAACCACAGAATCAAGTGTTTGACTAAAGAAACCTCTAAAACTGGGCTGCATGGTGGAGCAGTTGTTAGCACTGTTGCCTCGCAGCACGAAGGTTGCAGGTTCGAAACTCGCTGCAGCCTTTCTGTGTGGAGTTGCGTGTTCTCCCCGTGCATGCGTGGGTTTCCTCCGGGTACTCCGGTTTCCCCCCACAGATCACTACATGCCCTATAGGTTATAAATTGTAAACCGCTTTGGATAAAAGCATCTGCCAAATAAATAAACATAAACATAAACATAAAATTTGCTGGATACCGGTCCTGGAGGCCCGGAATTGAATAAGCATTCTTGCTTAGTATGAGGATTGCTGTAAAGACTCTGACACTAGTCAGTGACTCGATGCAACCTGCTGGGTTTTTAATATATGAAACTTTTTACTGATTGGCTTAATTAACTGAACTGTATTGGAATGTTTACTGTGTAAAGTGCTTTGAGACACCTCTTGTCGTGATTTGGCGCTATAGAAATAAACTTCGATTGAATTGAATTGGCTGATTTAGTGGGTAGCTTGCCACAGCTGACAGCTGATATTTTATCCAAGCAGAAGAAACCTTATGGTGAAATCCAAAGAAAAAAATATAATTTTTCTTTTAGAATTTCTCCCTCTTACATTTGAGTTTTTGCTGCTTATGGGAACCAAGGGTGTGGGAACTGAAGATGGTGGCAGTGAGGAACAGATCTCATTTCCCTAGAAGCATCCTTCATTAGTTACCCTTTTGTTAACACATATTACAAAACTGATCATTTCTCTGCAGAGCATGCAAATGTTTTCTTTAAAAAAAATTTGCTGCCCTCCTTTCTGGGAGCCTCATTTGCATATATTTCTCTGTTAAAGCTGTAAGTGGTTTAATTTGCTGGTCCTGTGCAGCCTAGAAGCTGTGTGCTGCTGCTTGTTTCTTTAGCATGTTTTAAAGACATAGCTCCTGGATGCAGTCTTTAATAACAACTCCATTGTGCTCTGAATCTCCACACTGCTCGCTAGGATACAAAGCACTGTCTGCTATTTGAGGTTGTCTTCAGGTTGCAGGAATGCTGTGAATGACTAAATAAACACTCAGGTTGTACAGCAGCCTGTAACTGGCACTTCTCAGCAGCTTCTGAGAGAATCAGATGAAGAGACAAATACCAATCCCTTAATTAATCTCTTTATTATTATCTTCTTTATTTTGAGTGACAGTCTTCCAACCCAAATTAAATTGGCTTCTATTTATTTTGTCTAAAGACCACAAAGAAGTCTTCTAAATGCTGTAAAAAGATTTATCTGCAATAACTTAACTTATGAACTTATTTTGATCAATTTAATTTAAGTTGTCTGCTCTGAGCAATCAAATCAACAATTGAAAAACTGAACTGCTTGACTGTAAATAAAAGCCTCTAATTTCCTTCTGGGATTAATAAAGTATCTTTGAATTGTATTGAATTGAATTATTTATGAACTAACTTATTTTCCCAGAAGAGACCTATGAGAAAGTCTCATTTAGAAAATCGAACTGGCCAAGACGAGCAGCAGCTTAGTCAACAACCAAAGACACGTTTTACACGGAAAGGTCATTAAAATGGTCAACATACCAACAAAAAGTGGATACACTCGGTTGTTTTGTTTTAGCAGTCATCAGTGCCAGCAACCAAACGTCCAGAAGTTTCTACATTTAAAATGTTTCATACTTAGACTTCTACGTGTCACGATGGTCGACTGGGTACGGGAGTTGAACTCGGTAAGGATGTTTGACGTCTGGATTATTTGGTAGAGAACTCTGATCAGGGGTTTCAATGAAACGATGACTGAGTGAAGAGCCGGTGCGGCGTCTTCCATATATAGGCTTGGGTGTGACTGGGAGAATGCCGGGAGTTCCCGCGAGGAGCTTGCTGGGAAATGTGGTCCAAGATGGAGGCCGGTTAGCTGGGAGAGGCCGGTTTGGGGGCTTGCGTTCTGACAGGACCCCCCGGTCCAGGGACGGCTCCAGAAGTCCCAGGGCGACCTCGGCGGTCCCAGAAGTCAGAGACAAGGGCAGGGTCCAAGATGGAGCAGGCCGGCTCCCAGGAGCGTTCCTCAGGGCCGTAGTCCGCCCAATCGACCAGATACTGCCAGCCCCGTCCCCTGCGGCGAGCGTCCAGGATGCGCCGGACGGTGTAGATGGGCTCACCGTCGAGGAAGCGGGCAGGCGGAGGCGCCGGAGCCGGAGGCGGAAGGAGGGAGGATTCCACGTAGGGCTTGAGCCGGGAGATATGGAAGGTGGGATGGATGTGGAGACTCGCAGGCAGCCGCAGCCGGTACGTGACCGGGTTGATGACCCTTTGCACGGGGTAAGGCCCAAGGAACCGGGGAGCGAGCTTCCTGGACCCGGCACGGACACGGAGGTCTGCCGTGGACACCCAGACCTTATCCCCTGGAGCATATGAGGGACCAGGACGGTGTCGGCAGAGGTGTTGGTGAGAGTAACGGGCGTTAGCTCGGGTTATGGAGGCCCGCGCCTTTATCCAGGCGTTCCTGCAGCGCCTCACCAGGGATTGAGCGGCCGGCACCGCAACTTCGGGTTCCTGGTGGGCAAAGACCGGGGGCTGGTAGCCATAGCAGACTTCGAACGGGGACATCAGAGTGGCTGAGGAGGTGTGGAGATTGTGGGATAACTCAGCCCAGAGGAGGTACTTAGGCCACTGCGAGGGTTGGGCTGAGACAAAGTAGCGGAGGTACCGACCCAGTTGTTGGTTTGCCCGCTCCGTTTGGCCGTTGGTCTGCGGGTGATAGCCCGAAGATAGGCTGACTGATGCTCCCAACAGATGACAAAAAGCCCTCCAGAACCGGGCCGTGAACTGGGGACCACGATCCGAGACCACGTCGACAGGAAATCCATGGAGACGCACCACATTCTCCAGGAACAACTCAGCTGTGCGTCGGGCCGAGGGGAGGCCCGGAAGGGCGATGAAGTGAACAGCCTTAGAAAACCGGTCAGTGACCGTCATGATGGTATTAAGGTCGTTGACTGGTGGGAGCCCTGTGACGAAGTCCAACCCCACATGGAACCAGGGGCGGCTGGGTACCGGAAGAGGTCTGAGGGTACCAACCGAGGCCTGGTTGGATGTCTTGGAGCGGGCGCAGACGTCACAGGCACTCGTATAGTCCTTTACATCTCTCTCCATACGTGGCCACCAGAGAGCTCGTTTGAGGAACCTAAGAGTCCGTGAGAAGCCCGCGTGGCCAGACAGGCGTGATGAGTGGGCCCAGGACAATGCCTCGCTGCGACAGGCCGTGGGGACGTAGAGCCGACCCGCGGGGGTCTCTGGAGGTGCTGGATCGTCTCGGAGGGCGTTTTGGATAGCCTCCTCCAGTGGCCACCTCAGGTGGGCCAAGAAACGGTGCTCGGGGAGGATAGGTGCCGGCTCGGACGTGGGCGTTGGATGTGTGAACTGGCGGGAAAGGGCGTCCGCCTTCTGGTTCTTTGTCCCTGGGCGGTAGGCGAGATGGAATTCATAGGGCTCAAAGAAGAGGGCCCAGCGGGCCTGGCGAGGATTGAGCTGCTTGGCTGATCTGATGTGGGTCAGGTTCTGGTGGTCCGTCCAGGTGGTGAACGGCTGAGTGGTGCCCAGTAGCCACTGCCTCCATTCCTCCAATGCCCACTTTATGGCCAGCAGCTCGCGATCCCCTACGCCGTACTTCTGCTGGGTGGTGGAAAACTTCCTGGAGAAGTAGGCGCAGGGATGAAGCCTGTCGTCGGGCCCGGCTTGGGACAAGATGGCACCGGTGCCAACATCTGAGGCGTCGACCTCGACCACAAAGGGGACTGCATGATCCGGATGGCGGAGGATAGGAGCCGACGTGAAACGGGCGACTAGGTGTTGGAAGGCCCGAACGGCGTCAGGAGTCAGCCGGAACGGTTGGCTCGGAGGGCTTGGTCGGGTGAGAGAAGTGAGAGGTGCCACAATGGTGCTAAAGTCCTTAATAAAACGGCGGTAAAAGTTGCAGAAACCCAGAAAACTCTGCAGTTGTTTCAGGCTCGTCGGGAGGGGCCAGTCTCTCACCGCCTGGACTTTCTGAGGGTCCATGGTTAGTCCTTTATCTGAAATCATGTAGCCCAGGAATGATACGGACCGCTGGTGGAAGGAGCACTTCTCGGGCTTACAGAACAGGTTATTGTCCAGGAGCCGGGTTAGAACAGCGCGAACATGGTGGAGGTGTTCGGCCTCGGACTTGGAGTAGATCAGGATGTCATCCAGGTAGGCAAACACCCACCATCCCAACATGTCGCGGAGGACATCGTTTATGAGGCGTTGAAAAACGGCGGGGCTATTGCACAGCCCGAAGGGCATTACCTGGTACTCCCAGTGACCGGTGGGTGTGATGAAAGCGGTCTTCCACTCATCTCCAGCTTTAATACGGACCAGATTGTAGGCGCTCCGGAGGTCCAGCTTGGTGAAGATCCGCGCCTGGGAGATGGCGTCCAGGGCAGATGTGAGGAGCGGCAGAGGATGACGGTCTTTGACTGTGATTTTGTTCAGACCTCGGTAATCGATACAGGGGCGGAGATCACCCTCCTTTTTCCTGACAAAGAAGAAGCCTGCGGCACCCGGGGAGGAGGAAGGTCGAATGAAACCCTGCTGGAGGGCCTGGTCAATATATTCCTCCATGGCTCTGGACTCGGCGGGAGAGAGAGAAAAAAGGCGCCCCCGGGGTGGACTGGTTCCTGGTTGCAGCTTGATTTCCATGTCGTACGGGCGGTGAGGCGGCAGTGTGGTGGCGCACCGCTTGTCGAACACCGCAGCCAGGTCCCGGTAGGGCAGTGGCAGATTGGGCGGTGTTTGGCCAGTGTCACCGTCCGGGCGGTCTGGCATGGATGTAGGAGGAGAGAGGTGGGCCTGGCACTGGGTCCCCCATTCCAAAATGCGGCCCTGGGACCAGGAAATCCGGGGGTCGTGGAGACGGAGCCAGGGAAATCCCAGGATTAGAGGAGAGGAGGGAGCACATATGATCAGGAACTGGAGGGTCTCTCGGTGGCCTTGGACAATCATCTGGAGTGGCTGGGTTCGGTTTTGGATCGGATAGGGTTGGAGGGGCCTACCGTCCACCGAGGTCACAGGCACAACTCTCTCCAAGGGGGTCATGGGGATCCGTAGGTGCTTAGCCAGATCCATGTCCATAAAATTGTCAGCGGCCCCCGAGTCCAACAGCGCGTGCATCTGAAGTGAGGTCTCACCATGAAGGAGGGTAACATGAAGAAGGAGTCGATCTGAAGAGGCGGGGGCTGAAGGTGACCCAGGCTGAGCGACCCCGATACTCAGTGGGTTCCTTCGTTTCCCAAACGTAATGGACAGTTCAGGCGTCTGTGGTGGGAGGAGCCACAATAGGCACAGAGACCCTCGCGCCACCATCGCTGTCTCTCCTCTGGAGGAAGGTGGCCTGATTGCATGGGCTCATCAGTAGAAGCGGGTCCGGGAGCAGGCGTGGGGGAACGAGGAAGAGGGCCAGGTGCCCTGGATGGGCGAGTGAAGGGCTTGGGCCGAACCAGAACCCGCTGATCCATGCGCAGCGCCAAATCGACCACTTCATCCAGGGTCTGGGGCAGTTCCTTTCCCGCCATCTCATCACGGATGTAGGTCGCCAGTCCCTCCAAGAAGACGGCTCGGAAGGCAGAGTCATCCCACCGCAGCTTGGCGGAGATGGTGCGGAACTCCGACGCATAAGCGCACACCGTGCGCTCCCGCTGGCGGAGCTTTAGGAGTTGTGTTTCTGCTCCCACTTCGCTGCTGGGTGGAACAAAAGTCTTTCTGAGGGCGGACACAAAAGCAGCATAGTCATTGCAAGCCGGTGATTTGGAATTATAAAGCACAGCGGCCCACTCAGCCGCACGTCCGGAGAGCAGGGAGGTGAGATGCGCCACCCGAGAGCGCGCAGTGGGGAAGCGCCCTGGCTGGCACTCAAACTGCATGTCGAGGGTGGCGAGTAGACCGTCTGGGCTCCCCGTCTCTCCGTTCCACCTCTCTGGGAGACTAAAGTGCAGCCCCTCTGTTGGTGGAGCGAGGGCTTGCTGCTGGAGAGCATGGAGGGCTGTGGATAATTGTAGGATGAGATCGGTCTGGGAGTTTTGTTTGGTGTGGAGCCAATCGATCAGGGCGTGGAGCTGAATGAGTTCATTTTCCATTTGCTCCGTCTTTCTTTTCATGCGCTCGAACTCCGCTGGATCTACGGACTCAGTCATCCTGTCACGATGGTCGACTGGGTACGGGAGTTGAACTCGGTAAGGATGTTTGACGTCTGGATTATTCGGTAGAGAACTCTGATCAGGGGTTTCAATGAAACGATGACTGAGTGAAGAGCCGGTGCGGCGTCTTCCATATATAGGCTTGGGTGTGACTGGGAGAATGCCGGGAGTTCCCGCGAGGAGCTTGCTGGGAAATGTGGTCCAAGATGGAGGCCGGTTAGCTGGGAGAGGCCGGTTTGGGGGCTTGGGTTCTGACACTACGCAATGATGCAGCATGTGCATTCAGACTAAAGGATAAGCAGAGATTTATAGTGATATTAGTCATAAGACAAGTGATCAGGAGGCAATTGTTATAAATGTGTGATCTAGACAGACAGACAGACAAACAGACAGATAGAAGGAACAGCTACATAAGAATCTAAGAGAGAAAGCGTCTGTCTGCTCTGAGCGATCAAATCAACAATTGAAAAACTGAACTGCTTGATTGTAAATAAAAGCCGTGCCACTTATTAATGAGTTTTTACATTTGTGTGATGTAGGATAAGTAAAAGGACACAGGACAGATGTCTGCATGATGTGCATAGTCTTTTTGCTGTGTTCACATGCCTGAGAGGATGGAATCTGTCTTGGTTCCATGTTAGGTTCTTGTGTGTAGGAGGCTGTGAGCGACGCTTGCCAGATCACCCTTGATCCATCTAACCTCTGACTGTAGGCCCACCACCTTGGGCAAAGCATTTACATAACATCTCTGCTTCTACATTTTCAGGCCAACCAACTTCAGAAAGGCTCATTATCATATCGGCTCTCTGCTAAGAAAAATTAGAGAAAAGTCCTGAGGCGAGGGATACGAGTCTGGGCGTCAACGCTCCCGTTTGAACAGACAGATCGTTAAAACATCGCGCTGTAAAACAGAGCGTAAACAGTCATTACCTCCAGCAACGATTGAGTCATGATTTTCACAAGGATTTGAAGAGATATTAGGTGGAAGTCTGACATATTTAAAGACAATCCTTGGTAACCATGAAAACAAATGAAATTAGTAAACTCTGTTGCTCACACACGCACATGCACGCACGCACGCACACACACACACACACACACACACACACTACAAAATGTTCACTGTCAAGACCCAGCAGGCCTTGACGTATACAGTAATTAAATGAGGTTGCTGCAGGCAGCAGCTTAGTTGAAAGGAAGAGATCAGATCTGAGAAAATTTCCCTTTTCCTTTTAGATGCGCTGTTTGTTGGTAGCTTTAGTTAATAAGTTAGGCAAACATCCAGTGGGTACAGAGTGTGTTCAGAACCCCATCTTTTTCCACTCTGTTATATTGCAGCCATTTGCTAAAATCAATTACATTTTTTAACCCACCATTTAATAACGCAGAGTACTGGATAAATTATTAAAACACTTTGGATTTAAACAACTTGTTCATTCAACAAAATATGATTACATAACACTTTGTTAATATTTGATATTTTAGCACAGAAGTGTCACAACATGGACAAAACTCATAATTGATTATTCGTTCTGGGTGTGATCTTGTACTGCTAAATGCAGCAGCACTTTGTTTATAATCAGTTTCAGCTGCACTTTCTGCTTGTTTGAGCAAATAAATTTAGCTTTAAGAAGCTTTCTGTCTGGAATTTATTTATCATCATTGTCGTTAAATTGAAGTCGGACAGACGACTTGATTATGACTTGAAAGTTCAAAGTTAAGGACTTGGACTTGGACTTCCACATCATTGACTTTGGACTCAACTTGAACTTGATTGTCTTTGACTTGGACTTGACTCGAGACTTGTCTAGAAAGACTTGTGACTTTAACACAGTGATTAAGACCCAATTACACATCAGAACCTTTTACACTATAAAATAGGTTAAAAAAAAACTCAAAACATAAAAAAGTATTATCGAACTCAACACTTTCAACACTCACCTGGAATACGTTGCATGAATGTTCCCAGTTTTGGTTTCATTGGACCTGGCACTTTATTCATCATTTATTTTGTATTTGTTTTAACTTCTTCAAATGGCATTAAAAAGGACTTGGACGTGACTTGGACTAACGCATCATAGACTTTGGACTTGACTTGGACTTGATTGTCTTTGACTTGGACTTAACTCGAGACTTGACTGGAAAGACTTGTGACTTACTTGTGAATAGCAAAGCAGTGACTTTGTCACACTTCTGTCATATCGGCCCCACGGTGTCAGATTGACCTGTATGAAGAAGTTTGGTCTGTAAGTTAACTTCTGGTCATTTTGATGAAATACTCGGCCATTTGGTACACTACGATATCAAAGAGTGATAAATGAATGGGGGTCTGAATACTTCTTGTACCCACTGTGCAGGGCTGCCAACTTTTGAACATTTCAAAGAGTGAGAAGGGGTCACGGGGTTGGGAGTGGATAATTTGCCGACCGTTTAGAGCGGGGGTGGGGGTGGGGATAATATTGATTTTATTTATTTCTACTCTGTACGAAAGAGGACTAGAGCCACTCACAAGAAAAGAAAGAGAATTCTTACTTTTTCTCAGAATTCTGACTTTTAACCTCAGAATTCTGACAGGGAATTCTGGGCAAAAGTCCGAATTCTCTTTCTTTTCTTCTTTTTTTTTCTTTTCAGTGGCCCTAATCCTCTTCCGTATCTCTGACTTTACAGAGGGAACTGACCTTCTATCTGTCTGTCTGTCTGTCTATCCTTCTGTCTATCTGCAGTAAAGAGTTACAGGAACTTTTAATTATCATGATTAAAATTCTATCTGGGGTGGGCAATATCATGTCATGCATAATATTTCCAGTTATTATTTCCTGCCAAGAAAAACAATCTGTCATGTTAAGCTAACTTCATGATGTAGTTGCATCCACTAAACAGAGGATTATGTTCATGGAGGTCATCAGCATGAAATCATTGAAGTTATCAATGCAAAAATGGCTGGAATCAGTTTAACTGTAATCTGTGTCTCTAATTCAATTCAATTTTATTTAGATAGCGCCAAATCACGACAAGAGTCGTCTCAAGGCACTTCACTTAATAAACATTCCAATTCAGGTCAGTTCATTAAGCCAATCAGAAAAAATGTTTCCTATATAAGGAACCCAGCAAATTGCATCAAGTCACTGACAAGTGTCAGTGACTTTACAGCAATCCTCATACCAAGCAAGCATATAGCGACAGTGGAGAGGAAAACTCCCTTTGAACAGGAAGAAACCTCCAGAGGCTCCTGGCTCAGTATAAGCAGCCATCCACCACGACTCACTGGGGATCGAGAAGACAGAGCAGACACACACACACACACACACACACACACACACACACACACACACACGCACGCACGCACGCACGCACGCACGCACGCACGCACACAGCAAGCAATGTGTCAATGGTTACACCGTGATTGCTTAGTAATTATTCTATTTGGCGAGCGATAAACTTTATTGTATTTATCCTAGTGAATCTATTGTTAAACGGGTAAACTAGCAGTAGCACATCCAACGTCAAGGAAACCAAAAGTTATCAGGAGAGGAAGAAAGTTTAAGTGGTTAGCAGCAGTGTGCTAGACCAGTGGTTCCCAACCTTTTTCCCAAGGGACCCCGTTTTTTACCAGTCAAATTCTTGACGACCCCCTCCCATTCTCTCTTCCAGTACAAACATAATTAAGAAATGATAAAATTGTTCAAACACATTTTAATATGCTTTGATTCAATAGATAACAGTAATAGTAGGCTCCAGTACAGAACAAAGTCATTAACAAAACCAGAGCATAATGTGCTTGACAGTTTGTATTACTTTTCTGAACACATTGTTTCTTGTAAACACTGATAAATCAATCATTCCTTTCAATAAACGTTTGACACATAAAAAATACACTGAGCAAAATGTACTTAAATGTGTATATTACTGTTTATACTAGATTGTTTACTGTAAACGCTGTGATTAATCAACCAGTCCTATCTTTAATGCACTTTTGACACTTGAATTTAAAACAGTGAGCTGAGCAAAATGTTCTTAAAAGTGTGTTACTTTTTCTGTACTAATTATTTCCTGTCTTAATATCAGTAAACTTTTCACTCATGAAAAAAAAATGTAAGCAAAATGTATGCAATAAACAAGTAATAAATGAAGTTTTAACCCCTTAAATTGGAAAGGTCCTGGCGACCCACTGAGAGGCTTTGGTGCCCCCTTGTGGGGGTCGGGACCCCCAGGTTAGGAACCACTGTGCTAGATGATGGCCCACTCCATGAGGCCACCACAGCTCAGCAGAACATCATTGTAGCTTCTTCTGGGGGAAAAACACTTAGAGAAAAAATAAAGTTAATAGCTGAAGTAGCAGGAAATAATACAGTTAAAGAGCAGATTTTGGAAGAAAGTAGTAGAGTGTGAAAAGTGGTCAGTGTATCCTCCAGCAGTCTAAGCCTATAGCAGCATAACTACAGAGATAACTCAGGATAATCTATCCTATTTAGATGGAGGCATGTTGGAGGCAGGGCAAGGGAGAGCCGTCTTTACCGACTGTACACTCCACCTCCCTCTACTCCCCCACTTGTCCAGATCTAGGCTAATATCAGATTTTAACCATAAGCCCTGTCAAATAAAAATGTTTTAAGCCTAGTCTTAAAAGTAGACAAGGTGTCTGCCTCACGGACTAAGACTGGGAGCTGGTTCCACAGGAGAGGAGCCTGATAACTAAAGGATCTGCCTTCCATACTAATTTTAGATATTCTGGGAACCACCAGTAAACCTGCATTCTGAGAGCGAAGTGCTTGGTTAGGAACGTATGGAACAATCAGATCACTGATGTATGATGGAGCTTGATTATTAAGAGCTTTATATGTGAGAAGAAGGATCTTAAAATCTATTCTAAATTTAACAGGTAGCCAATGTAGGGAAGCTAAGACAGGAGAGATTTGATCTCTCTTTGTAATTCTCATCAGAACTCTAGCTGCAGCATTTTGGACAAGCTGAAGACTTTTAACTACATTCTGTGGACTTCCTGAGAGTAATGAATTACAGTAATCCAGTCTTGATGTAATAAATGCATGAACTAGTTTTTCAGCATCACTCCTGGAAAGGATGCTTCTAATCTTAGCTATATTCCGAAGATGGAAAAAGGAAATCCTACAAACCTGATTAACCTGGGATTTGAATGACATGTCCTGGTCAAAAGTAACACCAAGGTTCCTTATTTTGTTCTCGGAGACTAAATTAATGCCATTCAGGTCAGGTGATTGACTAAGCAATTTCCTTTTCTGGATTTCTGGTCCAAAGATGAGAACTTCCATCTTGTGTTGATTTAAAAGCAAAAAGTTTAGAGTCATCCAATTTTTTATGTCCTCAAGCCAAGCCTGTAATCTACCTAACCGATAAGGTTCATCAGGGTTAATGGATAAATATAACTGAGTATCATCAGCATAACAGTGGAAGTTTATCCCATGCTGTCTAATGATTTTACCAATTGGGAGCATATATATAGTAAAAAGAATTGGTCCAAACACTGAACCCTGTGGTACTCCACAAGGAACCCTGGAGTATGAAGAAGATTTGTTATGTACATTTACAAAATGAAATCTGTCAGACAGGTTGGATTTAAACCAGCCTAGCGCTGTTCCTTTGATCCCTACAACATGTTCAAGCCTTTCTACAAGAACATTGTGATCTACTGTGTCAAAAGCAGCACTGAGATCTAACAAGACTAGAGCAGACACAATATTCTTATCTGAGGCCATGAGAATATCATTTGTAACTCTCACTAATGCAGTTTCAGTGCTGTGATACTCTCTAAAACCAGACTGAAATTCCTCAAACAGATCATTAGTGTTTAAATGCTCACATACTTGGATGGCCACTATTTTCTCCAGGACTTAGGATAAAAATGGAAGGTTAGATATTGGTCTATAATTCATTGGGTCATCTGGTGCCAGAGAAGGCTTCTTAAGTGAAGGTATGATTACAGCAACCTTAAAATCCAGTGGTACGTATCCATTTACTAAGGATAGATTGATTATATCTAGAATGGGGGCAGTAACCAAAGGAAATGCATATTTAAATAATTTAGTTGGTATTGGATCTAAAATGCAAGTGGAAGGTTTAGATGAAGCTAATATTTTTGATAACTCTGAAAGCTCAACTGGATCAAAACGGTTCAAACACAGATGAGGTTCTACAGCGACCTCTGACGCTGCCTCACTTACTGAGGAAGATGAAATCGCATTAGGGAGGATGCGAAAGATTTTATTTCTAATGGAAGTAATTTTACTTGTGAAAAATCCCATGAAGTCATTACTGCTGAGGGCTAAGGGAATAGATGGTTCAGAGCTATGATTCTGTGTAAGTTTGGCAACTGTACTGAAAATAAATTTAGGATTATTTTTATTCTTCTCAATTCATGCTGAGAAATAAGGAGTTCTAGTTTGTCGAAGCTTATTTTTATAAAGCACAAGACTATTTTTCCAGGATAGGTAGGCCTCCTCATGGTGCGTAGAGCGCCATGCTCTCCAATTTTCTAGATTTCTGTTTTAAAGCTCGTAAATGAGAATTAAACCAGGAAGCCAATGTCCTGTCCCTAATTACCTTCTTTTTTAAAGGGGCAACAGCATCTAATGCCACACGTAAAGAGGAAGTAACATTATGAACCAATGCATCAACTTGTGAGGGGCTAGAAATGAAAATATTGCCCTCTGCTACGTTCCTCTGAGATGCAGAGGACAGTAAAGATGGAACAGTTGATTTAAAAGATGCAACAGCGTTGTCAGATAGAGACCGACTATAGTGAATTTTACTTTCATGTCTCGAGAACTCAGTTATAAAAAACTCAAAGGTTATCAGAAAGTGGTCAGAGAGGACTGGATTATGTGGAAAGATCATTATTTCCTCACACTCTATGCCATAAGTCAGCACAAGGTCCAATGTATGATGGCAGGAGTGGGTGGAGCTATGTATTCTTTGAGTAAAACCAATTGAGTCTAGGATATTACTAAAGGCTACATTGAGGCTATCATTTTCAATGTCCACATGAATGTTAAAATCCCCCACTATAATGACCTTATCAGTATTTAGCACCAAATCAGATAAAAAAATCAGAGATCTGATCCAAAAACTCAGAGTAAGGGCCTGGTGGATGATATAAAACTACAAACAAGAGTGGTTTTACAGTTTTGCAATCTGGATTAGGAAAACTAAGAATAAGATGTTCGAACAAACTATAGCTATTAATTGGTAAGGGATTTATTAATAAGTCCGAATGAAAAATGGTTGCTACTCCTCCTCCTCGCCCTGTACTTTGAGAAATATGATGATTTAAATAATTAAAAGGAGTTGGCTCGTTTAAACTTACATAGTCCTCTTGCTGCAGCCAGGATTTTGTGAGAGAGAGCAAAGAGATCTGATTATCACAAATCAAGTCATTAACTAACAGTCTTAGAAAAAATAGATCTAATGTTCAATAACCCACATTTAATTTTTCTAATTTTCTGCTCAGTTGAATTTGTTCTAATATTTATGAGATTTTCATGATTTGCTTTACTATGCCTGATATTTAATCTGTGTGATTTTGGCCTTGGGCAGGACACTGTCTCTATGGGGTAGTGGGTGGGTAACAGTACAGAAGCTGCAGAGGGGTGTGTTAAACTATGACTCTGCTTCCTGGTCTGGACCCTGGGTTTTCATGGAGGACTAAAAAAACTGGCCATGTTCCTAGAAAGAAGAGCTGCTCCATCCAAAGAGGGATGGATGCCGTCTCTTTGCATCAGACCAGGTTTTCCCCAAAACATTTTCCAATTATCAATGTAGCCCACGTTGTTTTCAGGACACCACCTAGATAACCAGCGGTTGAAGGACAGCATGCGGCTAAACATGTCGTCACTGGTCCGATTAGGCAGGGAGCCAGAGAAAATTACGGAGTCCGACCTTGTTTCGGCAAACTTACACACCGAAGCAACATTAATTTTTGTGACCTCCGATTGGCGTAACCGGGTGTCGTTACCGCCAGCGTGAATAACAATCTTACTGTATTTACGCTTATCCTTAGCCAGCAGTTTCAGATAAGATTTAATGTCGCCCGCTCTGGCCCCAGGTAAACATTTAACTATGGTTGCTGGAGTCTCTAATGCCACGTTTCTGACTATGGAGCTGCCAATGATCAGAGTCGGCTTGTCAGTGGGTGCGTCACTGAGCGGGGAAAATCTGTTAGAAACATGGACGGGTTGGTGGTGGCCCACGGGCTGAGTTCAATGCTTCCTGCGTACCATCACCCAGCCGGTCTAAGGTCCCGGCTGCTCGGGTTCTGCTGGAGGGTCACTACGGGGTGGTTCTTAGCTAGTTAGCCCCGCGCTAGCTAAGTAGCTACAGTTGTTTACGGGCTTTTCAACAGTGCAGAGCCGGGCCTCCAATTCCGACACCCTCGCCTCCAAAGCTACAAAATTGCTACATTTATTTCACGTACCATTATCACTAAAGGAGGCAGAGGAGTTACTAAATATCTGACACAGAGAGCAAGAGATAGGAGATGGAGAAGCAGAGACAGAAGTAGCCATAGCCGTGCTGAGGCTAAGCTAACTGGATGAGCAAACTTTTCAACACCAAATAAACTGCGTGCGAACTCAAATGGTTCCCTAAATGCTAGGTGGAACAACAGAAAATGTGTTTTAGCATGCTTATGTGCTACAATAACTCAGAGATATCCTAGTACAGAGAAATTAATCAGTTTTAGCAAGCCACAAACACCAAACAGCTACACGTAGTGCAACACTGAAAACAGGAAACAGGAAACGCCTTACCGCCAGGGAGGGAGGAGCAAATCCGACATCAATGCCTCCAACAGGTGTCAAAGTGTGTGTGCTGCTGTAATGAGTGGATGTCCCCACTGTGGGACTAATAAAATGCACTCTATTCTATTCTATTAATTGATATCAGCCAGTAGGAAAAAAAATGTTTGAGGAATTTTGGCCTTTCCAGGCTTCCGTACCAGTAGTTTTCATCTCACAAACAGGAAACACACACAGGTGAAGCGGTGAATTAAAACATTAGGAATCCACGTCATGAACTAATGTAGGAGAGGGAACATGTGAGTGAGCCACCATGGTAGGAAGCCCAGCTTGCTGTGAGCGAGAGCAGCGATCTGTGGCTGATGAGTGAAAACAAAAGAAAAACATTCGGGACTGAAACTCCATCAACACCGGCTGGTAACACGGCTGTATTTATATATAAAGCATGTCATTATGGCGGTGCACGCAGCCGCAGCTCACGATTCTGGAAGAACCGGGCATGCCCGTCCCATCAACAGCATGGAGTTCACCAATCCGCCCATCCCACAACCAGAGCAGAAAAAAGCACATCGGCTTGGATTATACAGATGGGATTATGTGTGAAATAACGCCAGTTAAATTATTACTTAAGTGTTGTTTGTGTGCATGTTGTTCAGTAGCTAATGCCATCATTAATATCATCTGGTTTTTTCATAAGCCCTACACACTGTGCTTGATGTGCGTTTGGGGAGCTTAGGTGCTGGTTTAGCGTGAGATATTGGAGGTGTGGCGTGAGAGCGTGTGAAGAGGGTCAAATGCGTGTCTCACGATCAGTGCGTGAGAGTTGGCAGCTCTGACTGTGTCACGCCCGCTCTCTCATGATGCCCACAAGCCCCATCCAGAGGGAGATCGACTCACTCCCGCCAGCAGAACTCCACTACCCAGCATTCCCAGTGCCAGAATTCCGGCCTACGTCACACGCCATCTCTACAAAGGGAAGAACCACACAACACCAGCTCACTCAGTCATTGTTTCTCACGGAGCCGTGTTCTGAGTTCTGACCAACCCTAGCCTGATTACTCAGCCTGTTCTGACCAGATGAGCCCGAGCCATCCAGCCTGCCGATTTCCAGTAAGTCAGTCTTGTTAACTTTTGGAACCGCCGTGTGCTCACGCTTCCAGACACGTTGCGTACCCGGCTCCTAGATCAAACCGCGTGCCAGTCTCGTCCAGCGTTAGTCACTCCACGCTTGGGTCTAAAGACAGACAACACTCAAACTCTCTCTAAATCAGCTCAGCTCAGACAGCCTGACAGGATGACTGAGTCCCGAGTTGACCCAGCGGAGTTTGAGGGCCTGCAATCACAGGTAACTTAGATAGCAGCTACCATAGAATGCCTGTCTGCCAAAGTGGATTTGATAGCCACTGTGATCCTCCAGCTCTCAGCTGCTCAGCAGCAGCAGATCTCCAGAGAATGGGAGCTGCCGCTCCTCAGCGTCCCGGAGAAATGGGATGGTACCCGTGGCTCTCCCGAAGGGACGTTAGCTACCCTAGCCATGACGTTCGAGTGCCAGCCCCCCGTTATGCCACAGCCCGCTCCCGGGTGGTGCTACTCACTTCTCTCTTTACCGGACGAGCTCAGGAGTGGGCCGCCGCTCTTTACAAGAAATCAGAGGCCTGCAATGACGTCTTTGTGGCGGAACTGAAGAAGACATTCGTGCCCCCAAGTGGCGGGATCTTGACAGAAGCCCATCTCCTCCAGCTCCGACAGGGCAGCCAAATTGTAGCCCAGTATATTTGCCGGTTCCGGACCACTGCTGCTAAGCTACAGTGGGGTGAAGACTCCCTGAAGGCCATTTACCTCGAGGGGCTCTCGCCCCGTATCAGAGATGGAATGATCGGCCGGAAGATGCTGGACGAGGGCGTCGACCTTTTCCCTCCTGATGGACCTGCACCTCTTCATCCGTAGACCCTGCCCTTGTCCAGCCGATTTTTTGTCTCCTGGAACCCATGCAGCTACGACACCATAACCCAGAGGAGAGAAAACGGTGCTACAAGGAGGGTTTGTGCGGCCATTGTGGTGGTCCAGGTCACCAACGCCTCACTTGTCCCCTTCGGCCGGGAAACAAAGGCTCCAAGTGGGCAACAGAGGGGTCCTACTTGGAGCAACCTGAACCCCCTCGACCTGCACCCTGCTCCCAGTCACCTTGCATCTCGCCCAGGGGCCCGTTGAGCTGGAGGCTCTTCTGGACTCTGGAGCGGAAGACTGTTTCATGGATCAAGCCCTGGCCACTCGGCTTCACGTCCCTCTGTCCTCTCTCAGTCAAGTCATCCCAGTAACATCTGTGGATGGAGCCCCTCTCAAACCATACCCCATCTGCCAGGAGACGGCCGATATCCGAATGGACGTCCGCCAACATTTGGAGACCTTCCGGTTCCTCATCGTCAATGCTCCAATGTCTCCACTGATCCTGGGCCAGTCCTGGCTCCTATGCCACAACCCCCAGATGTCGTGGTCCTCTGGTCAGATAGTCACCTGGGGTGTGTCCTGTCACATCCGTCGACCCCCTCAGTCCGCCTCCGATCCTGACCGTACTGTTCCTGAAGATGTCGATCTATCACAGTTCCTCTCCTGTTACCATGACCTCACCCAGGTCTTGTCTAAACGCCCGACCACCATCCTGCCTCCTCATCACTCATACGACCTGGAGATCCGACTCATGCCTGGTACCTTTCCACCTCGGGGCCGCTTGTTCTCCCTGTCCCTGGCAGAGACCCAGGCCATGGACGCCTACATCTCAGAGTCTCTCCAGTGCGGGTTTATCCGCCCGTCCACCTCGTCAGGGGCAGCAGGTTTCTTTTTTGTGAAGAAGAAGGAAGGGGACCTTCGACCCTGCATCGATTATCGGGGCCTGAATAAGATCACGGTCTGTGATCGTCACCCTCTGCCTCTGATGACCAGTGGCCGGTCGGAGTGATGAAGGCACTGGTCATCAGAGGCAGAGCCCTGGACGCTGTGTCCCAATCTACCATTTTCACTAAGTTGGACCTGTGCAGTGCCAATAATCTAGTCAGGATCGAACAGGGCGATGCATGGAAGACTGCCTTCATCACTCCGACTGGCCACTGATAGTACTTGGTTATGCCTTTTGGCTCATGCATTAGCCCTGCAGCCTTCAAACGCCTAATCACTGACGTCCTGCGAGATATGTTGGGCAGGTGGGTCTTCGTCTATCTGGACGATATTCTGATTTACTCCCAAACCCATGAGGAAAACATCTCACATGTCCATGTTGTCCTCTCCCGGCTTTTGGAGAACCAGCTCTACTGCAAGCTAGAGAAGTGGGCTTTCCATCAAGAGACCACCTCCTTCCTGGGGTTCATAATCTCATCCCTTGGTCTGTCAATGGACCCTCAGAAGGTCCAAGCAGTGGCCCAGTGGCCTCTACCCACTTCCCTAAAACACCTCCAGAGTTTCCTGTGATTTTCCAACTTCTAACGGCATTTCATTCGTGGTTTCAGCACCATTGCAGACGCATCCTTTCCGCCTCACCTGCGAGGCCACACAAGCTTTTAACACTCTGGTCTGCCACTTTATCACCGCTCCTATGCTCATGCACCCCGACCCAGCAAAACCCTTCATGGTGGAGGTGTATGCCTTGGAAGTAGGAGCCGGCGCTGTTCTCTCTCAACGCAGCTCGGACTCTAAGCTCCACCCTTGCGCCCACTTCTCCCGTAAATTCTCCCCATCTCAGAGGAATTCCTGCATGGGAGACAGGGAGCTCCTAGCCATTAAATGGGCATTAGAAGAATGGCGGCAGTGGCTGTTGGGTGTGACAGAACCGTTTACCATCTAGACGGATCACCAAAACCTTATCCACATACAGACCGCCAAACAACTTAATCCCCATCAAGCTTGCTGTGCACTGTTTTTCGAACCTTTCCATTTTCACCTGGCTTACTGCCCCAGTTCTATTACTTGAAGGCTGATGCTTTCTCGACGTTACGCCCAGTCCATCCCCATCAGAGAACCGCTTCCCATTCTGCCAACTCAAAGGTTTGTGGCTGCCCTCCACTGGCCGTTGGAGGACGCCATCTAAGCAGCCTTTCCCAACGGCCCCACGCCTGCTAATACGCCTCCCAACCGACTCTATGTGCCTGCCGCTTGTCGCCCCAAGGCCCTAACATGTGGGCATGCCTTTCGACTCTCTGGCCACCAAGGGAGAACCCGCACCCTCCAGTTTCTCCAGCGAGCTCTCTGGTGGCCCTCCCTGAGCAAGGACGTCCATGAATATGTGGCCGCATGCCCCACCTGTGCCTGCTCAAAGTCCCTGAACTAACCATCCACTGGGAACTTACAGTCTCTCCCAGTTCCACACAGACCTTGGTCCCACATCGGCCTAGACTTTTTCACGGGGTTACACCCTGTCAACCATCTCGAGACCATTGACCGATTCTCTAAGGCTGTCCACCTAGTGCCCCTCCCTTGTCTGCCCACTGCTAAGCAGACAGCCAAGATTCTTCTGGAACATGTGGTACGTCTCCACAGGTTCCCCCAGGACATTGTCTTGAATCAATTAATGTCCAAATTCTGGAAGGTGTTCTGTTGCCTGGTGGGTGCCAGTAGCAGCTTCTCCTCTGGCTAACACCCCCAGACGAATGGCCAGACAGAGTGGACAAATCAACAACTGGGCCAATGCTAGAGCTGGGGGTAAACAATTATTTTTAAAACGATTATTCTGACGATTATTTTATCGAATAGTCGACTATTCTAATGACTATTTAGATGATTAATATAAGAATTATTTTTCTATTGCACAATCAATAAAAACCAGAAAATCTCAAATAAATTCCTCAAAAAAACTGACAAATTGGTACTGTAAGAGAATAAACACTACAGGCCTTCCGTTTTGTATAACATTGCTTGTATTGTGTTCCGGTTGGTTATGTTCTGGTGACGTGTAGAACTTGGGAGAGCAGGCTGCTGCCTGAGAGGTGGTTAGAGACGGAGTGTCTCCATACTGCTAACATACTGGGGAATTAAAACGAAAGTACTATGGTCCGGAGGAACGTTCATGGGAGCCCACGTCTGCAACCCTTTCTCTCATTTCAGACTTCTGGCTTCTGGGCCCGTCGCTCTGGGACTTCGGGAGCCGTCTCTTTGGGGGGCTCACTCAGTCATTGTTTCTCGCGGAACCATGTTCTGAGTTCCGACCAACCCTAGCTTGATTACTCAGCCTGTTCTGACCAGATCAACCCGAGCCATCCATAAAAATGGCTAATCTAAGTAATAATATATATAGTATGTAAGGTACATACATTCCTAAATGTGTGTGCTAAGTATTTTATTTTTTTCTACGTGTGTGCATGTGAGTGTGTGTATAATGCGTATATACATATTTAACCAATGAATAAAGTAAACAAAATAAGAGATATAAAATATACAGTGGTTGGTATGTGCAAAACAGTGGCATTAATGTACAGTATGGAGCGTGTAATGTTGGAGTTTCAGTAGTGAGGGTGAGGTGTCTGCGAAGTGTTCAGCAGTCTGATGGCCTGATGGAAAAAGCTGTCTCTCAGTCTGCTGGTTCTGGACCGGATGCTGCAGAACCTCTTTCCTGATGGAAATAGTCTGAACAGTTTATGGCTGGGGTGACTTGAGTCCTTGATGATCCTCCCCGCTTTCCTCAGGCACCGCTTCCTGTAGATAGATGTCTTGGAGGAAGGGAAGCTCACCTCCAATAATCCTTTCTGCACACCGCACTACTCTCTGGAGAGCTTTGCGGTTGTAAGCGGTGCTGTTGCAATACCAGGTGGTGATGCATCCAGTGAGGATGCTCTCAATGGTACAGCGATACAAGGTCCTGAGGATGCGGCGGCTCATGCCAAATCTTTTCAGTCTCCTGAGAAAGAAGAGGCGCTGCTGTGCCTTCTTCACTGTATTTTCCGTGTGCACTGACCACGTAAAATCCTCAGTCAGATGAACTCCAAGGAAACGGAAGCTGCTCACCCTCTCCACAGCGTCGTCGTTGATGGTGATGGGGGGGGGGGGGGGGTGTATTCCCCTGCACCTCCGGAAGTCCATTATCATCTCATTTGTCTTTGTGACGTTGAGGGTGAGACGGTTGTCCTGACACCAGTGGGTCAGGGCGCTGATATCCTCCCTGTAGGCCGTCTCATCATCGTTGGTGATGAGACCCACCACTGTGGTGTCGTCCGCAAACTTCACAATGATGTTGGAGTTTCTCGTGGCCGTGCAGTCGTGGGTGTAGAGTGAGTATAGGAGAGGGCTCAGTGCACACTCCTGTGGAGCACCAGTGTTCAGTGTGACGGGGGATGAGGTGGTGCTGCCCAGTCTGACCACCTGGCGTCTGTCAGACAGAAAGTTAAGGATCCAGCTGCAGAGGGAGCTGCTCAGTCCTAGATCCTGCTGTTTCCTGTCCAGCTTCGATGGAACGATGGTGTTGAATGCTGAGCTGTAATCTACAAACAGCATTCTCAGATACGTGTCTCTCTTCTCCTGGTGTGACAGGGCAGCATGGAGTGTCAGGGCTATGGCATCATCAGTGGACCTGTTGTGGCAGTATGCAAACTGTAGAGGGTCCAGTGAATCGGGTAGTGCAGAGAAGATGAAGCCCCTGACCAACTTCTCGAAGCATTTGCTCACGATGGGGGTCAGGGCTACAGGTCGCCAGTCATTCAATGAATGATCTTCAAAGTGAAGTCATAATAAGGTTCTTAGTACTCTTGCATTCAACATAGCATCTTAATGTTTGAAAAAGGTGACTTCAGACTGAAAAAAACTTTTATTTATTTCCATTTACTAAAATCCTGTTTTCTGTAACTTTATCAGCCACTGCCGAAGGGCAGTGTTTGGCATCTTACATCATTAATTTATTCATTCATTTATTTATTTATAAAGCACTTTAAAACACCCAGCACAGGAACAAAGTGCTGTACAGAAAATACATTAAAACAATAGAATAAACAGAAAGCAGCAAAGAGAAATAAATAAAACACATGAGACATAAAATTAAAACAGCCCAATAATAAGAATAAAAACTAGTTAAAAACAGCATTGAAACACCCAAAAACAGCTAAAATAAGTCAAAACTAAAAACAGCAACCAACATCTCACAAGGTGACAATAGCAAGGGTAAAGAGGCGTGTTTTCAAGAGAGACTTAAAAACAGGTAAGGAACTGGCCTGTCTTATCGCTAAAGGAAGCTCATTCCACAGTTTAGGAGCTGCTACAGCAAAGGCGCGATCTCTAAGTTTACGCCTAGTCCTGGCTACATTCAGGAGCAGCTGATCAGCTGACCTGAGAGAGCGGGAGGGTGTGTAAGGCTGTAACAGGACAGAGAGATAAGAAGGTGCAAGGCCATGGAGACATTTAAAAGCAAACAAAATAATTTAAAAATGAATCCTAAAAGAAATGGGCAGCCAGTGAAGTGAAGCTAAAACAGGGGAAATGTGCTCAAACTTTGGAGTGCCAGTTAAAAGATGGTCTGCGGCATTTTACACTCTCTGTAGATGACTAATATGAGATGCACTGACCCCAATATAGAGTGCGTTACAGTAATCCAGCCGAGTGGTAACAAAGGCGTGGATCACTGTCTCGAAGTGCTGCCGTGAAAGAATTGGCTTTATTTTCGCCAGCTGCCTGAGGTGAAAGAAGCTAGATTTTACCACCGCCCTAATCTGATAATCAAACGTCAGATCACAGTCCACTTTGACCCCCAGGTTTGTGACAGTTGGCTTAACAAACTGGGCCAGGGAATCAACATACACATTGGGGGTCTCAGTAGGACTACCAAAAATCATCACCTCAGTCTTTTTATCATTCAATTTTAAAAAGTTAATAGACATCCAAGCCTTTATGTCATCAAGACGCTGAAGTAATGGCTGTATGCGGTATCCGCCTTTTTTCTGAAGAGGGACATAGATCTGACAGTCGTCAGCATACAAGTGAAAAGCAATGCCATGCTTACTCAGGATAGACCCGAGAGGAAGAAGATACAAAGAGAAGAGGAGGAGGTCAAGAACCGAGCCTTGCGGGACACCACACAAGAGAGGAGCAGAGGACGACACATAGTCACCGAGACTGACACAAAATGTTCGCCCTGCCAAGTAGGATATGAACCACTCGAGAGCTGTGCCTCTAATGCCCACCCAGTGCTCCAAACGAGAGAATAAAATGGCATGATCCACAGTATCAAAAGCAGCTGTCAAATCTAAAAGTACAAGAACAACACAGTCCCCAGCATCAGTAGCTAAGAATATGTCATTAGAAACTTTTAAAAGGGCTGATTCGGTGCTGAGAAAGGGTTTAAAACCAGATTGGAAAACATCTAATACATTTAGATTTTCCAAAAAGGCCAATATTTGGCTATAGACTATCTTTTCAAGAATTTTAGAAAGAAAAAGGTAGTATGGAGATAGGCTGTAATTCGCAAGATCCTGCGGATCAAGAGCAGGCTTTTTAATCAGAGGTTTGACTACTGCATGTTTAAAATCTTTAGGGACAACGCCTGACATCAGACTATGGTTTACCAGCTCAAGAACCAGAGGACCAACGGTAGGTAACACCTCTTTTAAAAGTTGAGGAGGAACAGCATCATTTGGAGACCCAACAGGCTTAAGACGACCAACAGTCTCCGTTATAATGGACAGTGTCACTGGCTCAAACCTGCCAAAGACAGTAGAGCAGGAAACAGACTGAGGCGTCATGAGCACAAGGACAGATTTGAGCCCTTGTTAAGGAAACCTTCTCAATAAAAAAGTGTAAAAAATTTTCACAGGCTTCAGCTGAGGGCTCAATACAGTCAGTAAACGGTGCACTAAGAACAGAGTTAATAGTATTAAATAAAACACGCGGGTTGTGGCAGTTAGTCAAAATAATGTCAGATAAGTGCTTTCTTTTGGCCTCTCTCACAGTTCTTTGATATTGACGCCAACAGTCCTTCAGCATCTGAAATGACACCTGTAGTTTGTCCTTTTTCCATTTGCGCTCAGCCCGACAGCAGTCACGTCTGACAACTCGGGTCATGTCGTTCAGCCAAGGCTCAGATTTAGCTTAAGGCAGCCTGGTTTTTAATGGAGCCACAGTGTCCAAAGCAGTCCGACAGGTGGAATCAAACCATGAGCTCAGTTCCTCAGTCTGGCTGCATAAAAGATCCGGGATCTGACAAATCTGGTTAAAGACTGTTGAAAAGTGCTCAGCAGTGGAGGAGTTCAAAACACGACTGCGCTGAGCAACAGCACAAGGTTTAACTGAGACACATGCAAGAGGAACTTCAAACATCACAGGACTGTGGTCAGAAAACACAGCATCACAAATCTCTATTTTAAAACTAGAGAAGCCATGAGATAAAACAAGATCAAGTGTGTGTCCACGTTCATGTGTGGGACCTGTCACCCATTGCACCAGATTAAACGAATCAATAAGGTTTAAAAAGCCCTTTGCCATAGGCATATCAGGACAACACACATGAATATTAAAATCACCAACAATAAGAATACGATCATATTTTGGCATGAATTCAGCCAAAAAGTCAGCAAAATCATCCAAAAAGTCCTTATTGTATTTTGGAGGGCGATAAACCACCACACACAACACTGTGTGAGCGCAGCCCAGCTCAAACACAGACAGTTCAAAGCAGGTAAGCGACGGGGCTGGTAGCTGTTTACATCTAAAATGACTCTTAAAGATAGTGACTATTCCTCCTCCTCGGCCCAACAAACGCCGGGCATTAAAATAGCAGCAATCGCCAGGTAGAAGATCAGAGAAGATGCTGCACTCACCGGCGCTCAGCCACATCTCGCACACACAGAGAAAATCGAGTCCTCGGGATGTGAAAAAAACCCTTCAAAATAAATGTTTTATTCGCTAGGGACCTAGCATTTACCAGGCCAAACCTGGCAGTAAGCGGCGGGTCCCCATCACCAGCCGTCATAGAAGCCCGACACAGAGGCCGCAGGTTATGCGGATTCACACCACGCCGGTGGGGACGAGGAGAGCAGGGTTTTCGGGACTGGGGCGTCCCATCCAGGCCGAAGACAGGTACCAGCCAGGCACAGACAGGATCCAACGATCGCCGAGAGAAGCGGAGGTTAGGCGCCGCTCCTTGTTTTTTAAATAAGGGCTTGTGAGAATAGCCAAAAGAAGCTTTCAGCTTCACCAGGAAGCCGGACCGGCGACGGTACTCATGCTGGAGAGGTGGATCTGGGACACGGCACAGGTGAGCCGGGATATCCGATAACAGCGGGGGCAAAGTTTTATGTCCAGCTTGGTTCCATTTCGCCCAGCTTTTGGCAGAAGGTCGGAGATCCAGTAGGGATAGGTGATCATATACCAAGAGAGAGTTGGCATTTCCTACAATAGTCACTAAAATCAAAACAAACAAACATAACACTGGTAGTGACAGACGGCAAGCCACGAACACCTGTGCCATCTTGGTCGATCAACATTAGAAAACAAATTAGTCATAAATTAATCTTTCTAAAAAGTAATTGAGTTGGTTATGCTATTGTAAAAGTAATTAGCTACCTAGCATAGTAACTGTGATGTAACTTTTATGTTCTATAACTCTGTTATGCTCTATAATATCTATAATGTCAAAGATTTTTATATAATATTCTTACTATCTGGAATGGACATTTCAGATATATGATACGATTATTCAGTAAAAATGTTCTTATGTACATTGGAAATATAGCATTATAGATGTCTGGAATACAAATCCAGCCTGCCTAATAAATGTTAAAAGGGTCACTTTAGGTTTTTAGGCTGTCTGAGATTTCTCAAAACTTAATTACTACTAGTGCCGTTGTTATTTCATTACACTTTCTACTAGTAACCATATAGGTATTGATGTTTTGCTTTGCAATTGTAACTAGTAAGAATACAGTTAGAACAAGGATAAACTGAATCATTACTGTATTGAAAAGGAATTACAGAAATGTCATATTGTTGATTAAATGTTAAAATGGCTTGCCATAACAATAAACCTCTTGCTTTCACTCATTTCCTCACCTTTCTGACATGTTGTTTATTAATCCCCCCACCCCCCACCCCTTTTAAAGATCTGTCCCCACCAATATCTACAGTTCCCATCACGTCAATTTAATAACTGTCCCAGGAAGTGTGCGCCCCCCCCCCCCCCACTAAGCCAGGCGCTTGATTCTGTCGTCAAAACTAAGTCCCACCCTACAGCACAGTGCCGACACACAATTGGATTAACCTGTTTTGGGCCGGATGTTGGACGGTTTGGACTGGAGAGGTACACAACGGATTCTCCTCAGTTTGGAAAATTCCAAATCGTGTGAGAATTCATTTTGCAAGGTAATGAAAATGGCCTTTTTTTGTCAGCTCACATTGTTTTTTTTCTTGCTTTTCATGCTTTAGATTTTACAGATTCAATCATTTAAACAATTAACAGTTCTCGTAAGCTTATTAATTATTTATATTTCAATGCAAATAAGTATTGACAGATTGTATAACAATAGCCAAATGGCAACAGATGTCCATTAAAATATTAATTCAGTTTTGCTCTGCTTTTTCTACTTTATTATACAAAAAAAATGGACCAATTGTAATCCTGTGTGACGCACAAGCATCAGGCCTGAGGTGATGTCATGTCTGGCTGTAAGAGATAGCGGTTTTGCTTCGACTCAAAGTAAAGAGAGGTAAAGAAATTCAGCTGAGCAACAGAATAAATTCTCATTCACTCCAATCAGGGCGGAAAATTGTGAGACAAGAGACCCCTTCCCTGCTGGACTTACACACACACACACACACACACACACACACACACACACACACACACACACACACACACACACACACACACACACACACACACACACACACACACACACACAAACACACTGGCAGCAGTTGAAAGACGTCGGTGCCACCACATGAACCAAGTTAAGCTTCCATTGTAACAGACGACTGGAGAAACAGTGTCATCCTTCTGACACTCCTCACTGCGGTGTGGGTGGAGCTTATCAAAGCATGAACTCATGTGCATGGTGGCTGCCCTTCATGTAGTAACACTGTTTAATGGAGATGCTTAAAGTTTGTAGACAGAACCTCAAATCAAAACCAAAGAAACACTCCAAAGTCAACAGAAGTTTTGTCACAACTAGAAACGAGGAATACCAGTACCATGATGCACGTTTTTCCAAACTGAGAATAAGTACTTACTGTTAAGTACTCATACCAAGTACTAAGTATTGAACTGCATTTTAAGGTAGGACTAGATGAAGTTGAAATGATAAAAAGGTGATGGGTCATTTGCTGCTGTGGCCCCCAGACTCTGGACCACTCTCCCTCTGACCCTGAGATCAGTGGACTCAGTGGTCTCCTTTAAAGCAGTTTAAAACTCACCTGTTCAGGTGACGTGACCTCCTGTTCAATCCTCTTCTCTTCATGCTGCTGTTTCTACCAATTCAGTCGTTCTTGGAATCCTGTGATTCCCTTAACTTATTCACTTTTTTTCTTCCCTCACATTTTTTTCAATCTTAAATTTTCATTTCCCTCAATTTTATTATGAAATATTTTAATCCATTATATTTTATTATTGTTCTCATGGTTTCTTTCATGAGAGGCACTACATTAAAAAAATGTTTCTTCTTTTAAAAATATCCAACTTTTTTCTATCCAGTAGTCGCAGCATCAGCCTCACCCCTCTGAGACAAAGGCCCCTCACCACCCTCACCACCAACACACCAACAGCAGCACAAGGAGAGTTGGGGAGTCTGGCGTCACTCATTGCTTTCCCCATGGTTTTGTGTTTTCACGGAGCACATCTGAAGTGTCACCAAAGCTATTAGGTACTGTTCTTACCCCAGAAGAGTTTTGCATGCAGGACTGCTCTCTGCTGAGTAAAATCTTTGTTGACCTCCTAAAGATACCCTGGTATGCACATCAAACCCTTGTCCAGATGGTTTTTCAGACATTCACAGTGTTAAATGTGTCAGATCTTCTTTTGGTAACATTGTTAATTATGATTTACAATCATCTTTACTGCTGTCTTCCTTGCTCACTTTAAAGTATTTTGTAATAAAAGCATATAAAACGCATAAAAACTATACACATTCAGTTTTCATCCTACAAAAAAAAAAAAAGAAATAAGAATTATAACACGAAGCAATTACAGAGATCCGTCCAACCAATTATTTATCAAATTAAAAACATTAAAATTTTACAACCTAGTAGATTATAGTATTTTGAAATGTATGTATAAAGTCGACAAAAAGCACCTTCCAACAAATTTGATTATGAGATTTGTGGAAAGAAAGAGTAGTTATGATTTGAAAGGCAATAAAGTATACTCAATGCCAAAACATAGGATAAATATAAAGGAACGTTGTGTATCAATATATTGAGTCAAAACGTAGAATAAATTAAGTACCGACTCAAGTACACCAAAACAATATATTCCTTTAATAGACATATCAAAAATGAAATGCTTAGCTTATATGATGCAGTTAGATAGACATATTTATGAAGTGGAGAGAATGAAAGGGAAAACCCACATTGTATGTTCTACTTTGTGTCTTTTTAGCTATTATTCTTTTGTTTTGCATTAATTGTTTTCAACTTTCATTAATATAAGAAGAAAAACATTATTTTTTGTGCGCATTTGTTTTCTCTCCATTTTTTGCCAACAGTAAACCAGGTCAGACATTTTTATTACTATAATAACTTTGTTGTCATTTGTATTTATTTTGGTTAAGGGGAACAGATAACATAAGTTTTGCTTCTTTCTGTTCCTTTTTCATTTTTTTGTTTTTTGCAAACCTGTTTTGTGTTTTGTTTTTATTTGTGAATAAATGAAAATAAACTTAAAAATAAATAAAATAAATAAAGTATTTTGGAAATATCAACTTTTTTGAGTATGAGTACAGATGCGTGGGATCGAACCTGATACTGATCCTGGTACTGGGGAATCCCGACTAAAAACTGTTACAACTAAGGGATCAGCAAACTTGAAGGGCCACATATAACCACTGTCTTACTTTGGACAGCTGAACTTGATAAATGATGGCATTATTGTAAATTTGGTCAAATCATAACGTTTTACAAATAGCAAGATCTGTGTTTGGGATGACTTAGCTTCTACTATAGGGATTTGTGGCTCAGTATCTATAATAATGACATAGTTTTTGCCAATGTGCTTTCTAATGTCTGTGGCGGCCATCTTTAACTGAACTAGTCCAAACACTAAACCATTGATGTAGTTCCTTTGATGGTATTTTTTGACAGATTTCTTAAAATCTACAGAGGTTTTGTGAGTTATGCTACTACAAAAAGACACCAGGAAAAACATTATATTGGTCTTCTGTGGCAGATGATAACAGATCAAAGGCCTTCATCCAACCAACCCACAGCAGAGGCAGCATGTATGAGCTGTAGAGCAGGAGTCACACCACTTCTGGATGATGTCACAAGCTAATAACAAGCACGGTTACAGGATAGAAACTCATTGCTTCATTGACAGATCAAAAAGATAAAAGTATTTGATAAATAGTCTCAGTCTTTGGACTGAGTGATGATGACATGACATCGAATTCATGGAGCTGTTGTTCGGCCTCAGCTTATTCGTATTGTATAAGGTCCTCAAACCCCACGAAGGATAGCACAGCTTCATTTGAAACCAAAGCTCCTTTTTTCCCTGCAGACCAAGCTGAACAGTTCTTTCTGTTTATGTTTGTGTTTATGTTACATCCTAAAGTCTAAATTGTAGGGACGTCTCACTCAGTCCACCCTTTGAATGGATTTGTGTAGAAGCTGGTGATAAGACTCATTCTTGCACAATTGTGCATTTTTTTGTTGTTTTTTAGGATGTAATCACATTACTGAAACAAAAAAATATTTTTATCCTTTTGAATTCTAAACTTTCCCACTGAGGCAGCATTCCCTCTCCAAGTTGGGATTCAGTCTCTCCCTCTAGTAAAGGAGTATATCTTGGTCTTGTCCTTGAGACATGGTAGGATAGAGAAATACACAGATGGACAATTCCAATGTTCATCTGTGAATGAGGGCAAAGCCAATGTTTGCATTCTTCTCATCTCTGGTCAGAGATGAATCACAACAGCAAGAACAAAACTCGGAATCACATTTTTTGGAATGAGCTTCCAGCAAAGGGTGAGTGGGTTCATCCTTGGAGAGAAAAGACACCATGCCTGCAAATCAGCATACTGCCGCCATGGTGTGTCTTACGAAGGTGCCATGAGCAGGGCCAGATTAACACTTTGTTGTACCCTGGGCAACAATATTCAAGGGCCCCATCATCACGACCCGAGGATCACCATGATGTGGTCACATACAGAATATTTTTCTGTAATATGCAGTAAATATACACAATACTTGAATGCCTGACATCACGTAACCCGCTCAGGGTAACCTTTGACCCACCTTGTGTGGACTGACCAATGTGGAGAGGGTCTTAACTTGAGGCCCTCTCTTCATTGGTCAGTCTGCATGAGACTGACTCTCAACCGCTCTCGACTGACGTTCAAAGTCGTAGGCAGCGAAGTGTCTCTGTGCAGCGCAAAAGCCCGGGTGGACAGTTTGTTTAATATAGGGTGATCATATTTCCATTTCCAAAAAAAGAGGACAGGGGATCTGTGCCTATGACGTCACACTATGGCAACACCACACAAACCACGTTGGGACCCATTTTTTGTAAAAACTAAATTAATATCAGATTCTGCCAATAAAAGGGCTCTAAAACAATTCATATGTAAATATTTTGCATATTTATTGCAAAATCTCATTTTTCTGCTTTAGTGCTGCAACAAGGTTTTATTAATAATAAATTATTATACCTTTTGTTTTACTTCAGCATCGGACACTCCATGGAAACTTTCAGAGAATCCACAAATAGTGGCTTTCAAACGGTTTTGTTATTTTTTGCAAGTTTAGAAAAGAAGCAGATGAGACAGCATGTGTGATAATTTAGTTTTTCATCTGATTATATTAGAACATATCAGTAATGTCTGTGGGGTTTTTACAAACACACTGTATAACTAATACTCCTGGACAGGGTATGGATTACACAGAGGCTTCTGGGGAGCCCAGTTATGGGGGTGGGGGGGTGGGGGTGGGGGGGGGGGTGCTGTCATTTTGCCTTGGCCCCCAAAATGTCTTGAAACGGCCCTGGGTGTGTGACTGAGTTTTGAAGGTGATCTGAATTGTATCAAATGTATAAATATTACCCGTGTTTAACTTATTGTTTTATGCAGGTAAAAACGTGTAGTGGAGATAAATCTACCTACATTTTACTTTTCAACACTTAGTTTTGTTTTCTTGTTTTTATTTAACTATTTCCTGTCCTATCTGTCTCTCTTCTTCCTGCATCTCCTCTAAACTCTCCAGAAAATCTGCTGCCTGGATTCTTACTTTTTCACCTCATCGGTTACTTCTGAGCAGATCAAAGGGATCTCCTGACCGCAAAGCGGAGAGTGCGTTTCGATGCTGCGTCAGTGAGGTGAAATCTCCGCAGTGCAGGTGATGAGCTCCGCAGTAGCAGAGCGCAAATAAGACAGAAAATAGAGAACATGTGTGGACATGAACGATCGTGTTCTAATTATAGTTTTTTGGTTGTGCCACTTTGAGAATGGACCGTGCGCTGGACGCAGCTGCCTGGAGCACTGCGCTGTGCCGCTCTCTGTGCTCTCTGCTCAAAAGAGTCCATAAATGATGTAATATAGGTAGAAAACTTTTTTCCGGCTCCCCTGGATGTGTAGGATATACAGCTCCCCCATAATTTGATCCCTGCTTCTGGATGAAAAGCTGGACATTTTCATCAATACAAGAACCCCCCAGTCCGGACGCCCCGGACAGAGTGAAAAGTGGACATGTCCAGGGAAAACCGGACATATGGTCACCCTAGTTTAGTGGGAGATTACAGATAGGCCTACAGTATTTTGCCCGTGCCCTTGCTGCCCTGGGCCCTTTAGAGTTTGTGGGCCCTGGGCAATTGCCCAGTTGCCCATATGGTTAATCCGGCCTTGGCCATGAGCAATGCGGGAATTTTGCAACATTCGTTTCGCCAAGCTTGGTAGTAATATTGCCACAACGCCGGACTTGTGAATGCATATTATGCCTTGGTGCATGATCATGTGGTGAGTTACTGCCGAGATCCGACCAGCGACTGTATCGAAAATGAAAGTAAACATGCGGGCTGTGAGTTTCGCTTTTGTTAGCAGAACCAGCTGAGATGATAAACTGGACAGATGAAGAGCTCCAGGACACCCTCTCCATTAGATCTGGAGCTCAGATAAACTGACAGTTCACGGGGGATTTAAGTGACACCCTTAGGAGCAGCTTGTCCAAAAAAATTTAACGAGCAGCATCGATCGCAATAAAAAGAGAGTTATGTCTGTAACGGAATGAAATGACTGTTTTCCACCAAAAAGTCATTTTCCCCGTCTCCTCTGACACAAATAATCTGCATGAGACTGCCTCAAGGTCTCATGCATTTGCTCTAAACTGTTTTCTTTTCCAACCCAAAAGAATGAAGAAAAGGACTCTCTCTTTTTAATAAATCAAAGAACTCTATTTTTAATAGCGAGGTCTCGGACGAGACTCGGCTGCTTCAGCTTCGCCAGGGCTCCCAGATGGCGGCTCAGTACACCTCTCACTTCCGGACGAAACCAGCTCGGTTGAGGTGGGATGACGCCGCCCTAAAGGCCGTTTACCTGGAGGGACTGTCACAGAGAATCCGGGAGGGCATGACCGGGCACGAGGTCCCAACTTCCCTGGACCTGGCAGTGGATCTGGCTGTCCAACTGGACCGCTGCATCCTGAACCGGCCGAGCACCATGTCAGCCCCCGTACACACCAGGACGTCACCCCGCCGGCCGGCTCACCAACCGATGGAGGAGCCGATGCAGCTCGGACATCTTCCCCCTGAGGAACGGGCACGGCGCTACCAGGAGGGAATATGTGCTTACTGTGGGGAGATGGGTCACCACCGTGGCACGTGCCCAAAACGACCAGGAAAAGGTCCCTCCGGGTCGGAGTAGGAGCTGTCCCGCCCGGAGTCTCCACATTTCCGGCTCCACACCGAACCTCTCCCGGTCTCCCTCCACCTGGACCAAGGCCCGACCAGACTGGAGGCACTTTTAGACACTGGGGCTGCGGAGTGTTTTATCGATCACAGACTGGTTACTCGGCTCAAGATACCCCTCACCGCCCTCGACTGACCCATTCCCGTGACCTCTGTGGGTGGCCGGCCCATCATGCCGTACCCTCTCACCCACCGAACTCAGGGTCTCCACATGACTATTGACCAACATCGGGAGACCCTCCACTTCCTGGTCATCAATACCACGACCTCGCTCAAGTCTTCGCTAAAGAACCCTCTACCAGGTTACCTCCTCACCGACCCTACGACCTGGAGATCAGGCTCCAGCCCGGCACCCCCCCACCCCCACCCCCCCTCGGGGTCGCCTGTTCTCCCTCTCTCCGGCGGAGACCTGGGCTATGGACAATTATATAACTGATGCCCTCCAGAAGGGATTCATCCATCCCTCAACATCGCCTGGGGCCGTGGGGTTTTTCTTTGTAAAGAAGAAGGAGGGGGATCTCCGGCCCTGCATAGACTATCGAGGGTTAAATAAAATAACGATCAGGGACCGTCAGCCTCTCCCTCTCATGGGCACCACCCTGGACGCCATCACACAAGCCGCAGTGTTTACTAAACTGGATCTGCGCAGCACCTATAACCTCATCCGTATTAAGGAAGGTGAGGAGTGGAAGACCGCTTTTATCACGCCCACTGACCACTATGAATATCAGGTGATGCCTTTTGGCCTCTGCAACAGCCCCGCCGTCTTCCAGCGGTTCATTACAGATGTGCTGAGAGACATGTTGGGCCGCTGGGTCTTTGTTTATCTAGATGACATCCTCATCTACTCCCGCACGGCCGAAGAGCACATCCGGCATGTTCGAATTGTTCTGTCCCGCCTCCTGGACCATGGACTTTACTGCAAACTGGAGAAGTGTGCGTTTCACCAGGAGTCCACCTCCTTCCTGGGTTTTACCATCTCCTCCCGGGGCCTGAAGATAGACCCCCAGAAGGTTCAGGCAGTAGCTCAGTGGCCTCTACCCACAACCCTGAAGCTGCTGCAAAGCTTCCTGGGTTGCTCGAACTTTTACCAGAGGTTTATAAGCAACTTCAGCTCCCTCGCAGCGCCACTGACCTCACTCACCAAAACCACCAATCAGCCTCGCCCTTTTCGCCTTACTCCAGAGACTGTCCGTGCTTTCCATGAGCTGGTCGGACGTTTCACTAAGGAACCCATCCTCCTCCACCCGGACCAGACCCGGCCCTTCGTCGTGGAGGTGGATGCCTCTGATGTGGGAGCGGGGGCTGTTCTCTCGCAACGGGGTCCAGACTCTAAGCTCCACCCATGTGCCTACTTCTCCCGGAAGTTTTCCCCCCACACAGCAGAACTACGGGGTCTGCGACAGAGAGCTGCTGGCTATAAAATGGGCTCTGGAGGAATAGAGGCAGTGGCTCCTGGGGACCACCGATCCCTTTCTGATCTGGACCGACCACCAGAATCTCATTCATCTACAGCTGCCCGCCAACTCAACCCTCGTCAGGCTTGGTGGGCCCTCTTTTTCAAGCTGTACCACTTCCATATCACCTACCGGCCCGGCTCCAAGAACCTCAAGGCGGACGTTCTCTCTCTGCGTTTCGCACCAGATGCTGACCCCCCGGAGCCTCGGACCATTCTACCGAATCAACGCTTACTGGCCTCCCTCCAATGGCCGTTGGAGCAGTCCATACGGGCAGCACTTCCTGGCGATCCGGCGCCGCCGGAGACTCCACCGAACCGTCTCTACTTTCCCGCCTCCTGCCGACAAGAGGCACTCACGTGGGGGCATTGTTCACGGTCATCAATCCAGTCACCTGCCGTTTGCGCCTCCCGGCTACTCTCCGGATTCACCCGGTCTTTCACGTCTCCCAGCTTAAGCTGGTGATCTCCTCTCCTCTCCACCCTCCACCGGTCCGGGTGCCTCCGCCCCACGGGGTTGAGGCGGATTGCACCTATACGGTCCGCAGGATTCTGGACGCTCGCCGCCGGGGAAGAGGTTGGCAGTACCTCGTGGACTGGGAGGGGTACGGGCCTGAGGAACGCTCTTGGGAGCCCACAAGCTCGTTTGTCGACCCTACCCTGCTAACTGACTTCTGGGCTCACCGTCCCGGGACTACGGGAGCCGTCCCTAGAGGGGGTGGGGGGGTGGGGGGGGGGTCCTGTCACGAACTCCTCCCGCTGACTTCATTCCAATCATTCCTGCCACCAACGTGGCAGCTGACGTCATCACGCCAACACTACTTAAGGAAGTGCCGGCGTTTCATTCATTGCTCAGTCATCGTTCTCAACAGATTTTGTTTCGAGTCTCCAGGCTTACCAGCCCTCAATACCTTCTAACTAAACCTTCAGGAGATAACCACGCATGTTATTTCCGTCACTCCGCGTCTGGGCAACAGAATCTCTCAGTCACGCTTCAGATCTGCCAACGAACCTGACAGTCTGTTGGAGAGAATTATAATGATTAATGTTCCATTATTGAAGGACTTATTGGTAAATCTAATTGGAGGTTGCACAATTTGGCAGAGGCTTAATGCATCCAGCTGAAGTTGCAGAGAAGTAGACGGCTTGAGCATGTCCCAGTTCAAATCACCTTATAACAATAATTAAAGCTATATAAATACCAAAAATAATGCCCAGAATGAGCTGAATGAGCTCAATGTTTTGATCCCAAATTTCCTGAAAAAAAGCGTTGCTTTTGGATTTATGCCCAGCCTCCAAAATCAAGGATTTTTACTTCATGTCCACTTCTGCCTCGTGTCAACCTGGGTTACTGCATTTTGGGTCCAAACCATCCTCTCAACGTGACAGAATGGATCGACCATACAAGGACCCAGCAGAACTTCCAGGTTCATCCACATATTGGCGTATGTACACTTACCATGGAGACTCAGACACCTGTTGGGAGTTTATTAAGGATTGTGCTCACCACCTGGACATGACTTCTTCCGAATTCGATAAAGTCTCCTTCCTTTGTCTAAGGGATAGACCTCTGGAATGGGCCGCAGATCTTTTTGACATAGACTCAGTCCAGACTGTGTCATTCTGGGACTTTGCCAAGATGCTTCTACGCGCCTTTGGCCATGACCCTCCTCCACCAGTCGCTCCTGCCACCTCCTCCTCCATATCTCCTCCTTCCGCTCCTAGACCCCAGTCCCTAACTGCTTCGGTCCACACAATCAGAACTGGCTTCATCTCCTTCTCCCCTGAACCTGTTGGTCCCATCTCAGCACCTGAGATGGACCATACCACCACACCCTCACCTGGTCCCGACAACGCTGCCTCTTCATCCCTGGTGGGTTGTTCCTCCTCATCTTCTGTTTCTGCCAGCGTCATCTCCACACCTCCGTTGACCCAAGACCCCCCACGTCGACGATGCTGCAGCCGCCGCCAGAGGCCTTCTGTGGTCAGAGCAGCACCGACAGTTCTGGTGTCTCCTGCTCTGACTCCTCAGCCCAAGCTTCACTCGCCTCCATCACCAGTTCAGCCCGATCTCCTCCTCATCCTGGAGGCTTGAGCTGTTCAGTCTGTCCAAGAGGTCCCTGTTCCGCAGTCCAAGTCTGAGCTCCACCTGCCTTCACCTTATGCAGTTCCGGCGGTGGTCCCGAAGGACGCATCACATCCCGTCTCCGCGGTGGTCCCGGAGGACGCATCGCATCCCGCTTCGGCGGTGATCCCGGAGGACACATCACATCCTGCTTCGGCAGTTGTCCCGGAGGATGCATCGCATCCTGTCTCGGCGGTGGTCCCGGAGGACGCATCGCATCCTGCCTCAGTGGTGGTCCCGGAGGAAGCATCGCATCCTGTCTCGGTGGTGGTCCCAGAGGATGCATCACGTCCTGTCTCGGCAGTGGTCCCGGAGGACGCATCTCATCCTGTCTTGGCGGTAGTCCCAGAGGACACATCGCATCCAGACCAGCTCTTCCACGAGGCTCCAGTCCAGCCCTTCCAAGAGGCTACGGTCCAGCCCTTCCAAGAGGCTCCAGTCCAGCCTTTCCAAGAGGTTCCGGTCCAGTCTTTCCAAGAGGCTCCGGTCCAGCCTTTCCAAGAAGCTCCGGTCCAACCTTTACAAGAGGCTCTGCTCCCGGTCCAGCCTGTCCACGAGGCTCCGCTCCCAGTCGAGCCTTTCCAAGAGGCTCCGGTCCAGCCCTTCCACGAGGCTCTGCTCCAGCCTGTCCACGAGGCTCCGCTCCCGGCCCAGCCTGTCCAAGAGACTCCACCCAGTCCGGCGCCTCCAGGCCAGAAATCAACGCCATGTTCATTTACACACACACCTATATACATATATACATACCCACACACGCATGCACGCACGCACGCACGCACGCACACACACACACACACAGACACATAGCCATAAGCATACTGAATAAGTATTAAAAACTATAGTAAAAGGATGGTAAAATAATCTACAGATTCAGGAGAGAAATAGCTGAAGGAAAGAAACTGTTCTTGTGTCTGGTAGTTTTTGTGTACAGTGATCTATAGCGTCTGCCAGATGGGAGGAGATGGAAGAGAGTAGATGCAGGATGTGTGGCATCTTGGACAATATTCTCTGCCTTTTTCCTGGTCCTGCTGATGTACAGTTCCTGGACAGAGGGCAGTTGGGCACCAATGATTGATAACGTCTACTTCAGAGCTCCAGCTCTGAAGAAGACATTCCCGTCTCTAGCTCTGAAGAAGATGTTCCCGTCTCCAGCTCTGAAGTAGACGTTCACATCTCCAGCTCTGAAGTAGACGTTCCCGTCTCCAGATCTGAAGTAGAAGTTCTCGTCTCCAGCTCTGGGGTAGATGTTTCCAGCTCCCGCTCTGAAGTCAATGTCTCCCCGCCTCCTGTCTCAAGGTCTACGTCCCAAGTGTTCCAGTCTCCCGAGTCCCAGGCTCAAGTCTCTCCACAAGTGTTCCAGTTCCCACAAGTGTTCCAGTTCCCACAAGTGTTCAAGTCTCCCAAGTCTCAAGTGTTCCTGTCTCCCAAGTCTCAAGTGTTCCAGTCTCCCCGTCTTCTGTCTCAAGTCTCCCCAAGTGTTCTAGTCTCAAGTCTCCCCACAAGTGTCTACGTCCCAAGTGTTCCAGTCTCAAGTCTCCCCACAAGTGTCTGCGTCCCAAGTGTTCCAGTCTCAAGTCTCCCCACAAGTGTCTACATCCCAAGTGCTCCAGTCTCAAGTCTCCCCACAAGTGTCTACGTCCCAAGTGTTCCAGTCTCAAGTCTCCCCACAAGTGTCTACATCCCAAGTGTTCCAGTCTCAAGTCTCCCCACATTTGTCTACATCCCTAGTGTCCCAGTCTCAGTCCCTGTCTCCAGAGACCCTTCCTCGTCCGCTGAAGTCCCTTCCTCGTCCTCCTCCTCCAAAGCCCCGATCCCCAGGGTTTCCTGTTCCCACCTCCTGGTGCCCCGTCGCCGGCCCCTGATGCTTCCCTGGTCCCGCCTCCTGGTTCCCCGTCGCCGGCCCCCGAGACTTCCCTGGTCCCGCCTCCTGGTCCCCCGTCGCCGGCCCCCAAGTCTCCTCTAGTCCTGCCTCCTGGTTCCCCGTCGCCGGCCCCCAAGACTTGCCCGGTCCCGCCTCCTGGTTCCCCGTCGCCGGCCCCCCAGAGTCCCTTGGTCCCTGGTCCCTCCTCGCCCGCCCTTGTGGGCTGTTTTTTGTCTGGTCCCTCCTCGCCCGCCCTGTGGTCTCTCGTGTCCTGTTTTGTCTTTCTCTATTGTTTATGTTTTTGTCTTGTTCTGGTTTTGTGCGTCTGGTATCCGCCCTTGGGGGGGGGGGGGGGGGGGGGGTGTACTGTCATGTTCAGTGTCCCTTTGTTCCCCAGCCCCTCCAGTTCCCACTCCAGGTTCTCCTTTTGTGTTTCATGGTGCCCTCATGTGTCCTTTGTCCGCGTCTTTCCCCATGTGTCTCCTAATGTTTCTCCATCCCTCTCTGAATTCCCTTTTGTGTTCTCTTAGCGCCCTCATGTGTCCTTTGTCTCCATCTCTGTTATGTGTCTTATGTTGTAGCCCTTTAAAATCATTCCTCCCAGGTCCTATATCATCCAGTCATCCTCAGCCCCTCTAGTTGTAGCTCCAGCCTCTTGTTCCCCAGCTCAGTATATGTGTGTGTCAGTATGTGTATGTGTGTGTGTGTGTGTGTGTGTGTGTGTGTGTGTGTGTGTGTGTGTGTGTGTGTGTGTGTGTGTGTGTGTGTTTGTTTGTCCTTCCCAGGCAGGTCTGGTGTCCTGCTCTGCTCCTCTCCTCATTAGTGATTTCACCTGTGCCAGTTCTCCACACACCTGCTCCTCGTCTCCTATCACTCCAGCCCCAGTGCATAAAGCCTCTCCTTGTCTCATTGTTCTTGTCGGTCCATTGTCATTGTCAGTGTTGTTTTTGTCCATCTCAAGTGTTCTCCTGAGCTTGCTCATGACAGAGCTTCTGTTTTTGCCTTTTGCCAGCGTTGCTTTTGGATTTATGCCCAGCCTCCAAAATAAAGGATTTTTACTTCATAACCACTTCTGCCTCGTGTCATCCTGGGTTACTGCATTTTGGGTCCAAACCATCCTCTCAACGTGACAGTAGGAAGCAGCAGAGCAGCAGAAACAGTAAAAAAATTGCAGACTGTTGAAAACTTTCTGGTGTGCTTTTTTCTGTGTGTGACCCCCAACGTAGCTGTCAATGCTGCAGTGTCTCTCTCTCCCCCGCAGCCGTACAAGCACAGCCACGACACATTGCTTTTGCTTTTGCATGGCGCTAAAGAGTCAGTTATTGTCTTTCACAATTTTCCTTTAAATATTAATATTTAGCCTTTATTCATTTTTAGATTTGTTTCCAGTGTTTGATTAGTTATAATTTGGACCTAAATTTGTTAAACAAGGTTGAACGTGTTTTAATGTATTACTTTAAATCAGCACCCCATGTGAAACAGAACACTTTCACTCATCAAAAGCTGCCTGCTATGTACCCTGTGTAAGCTGTTTGAGCACAAAAAAGATCAAAATACATCTGATCAACAAAGTAATCCAACAAATACACCAAACCATACATTAATAAATATAAAAAACATTATATTTATTTCAAATCAAATGCTGCCCTGTGGGCTGTGGGGCTGTTTTTGCCAACTAGACACTATTTAACATGAAATAAATGACCTCTCTGTGGTCCAAAGTTCTCCTGTGCTCTTTGCTTCCCTTTCATTTTCCCTAGATTTTACAAACAAGCAATACATATTTATAAATACATGAAAGCGTGGCCCTTCGACCCTTGGTCTGTCTGAGAAGCCACAAATTGAGATCCCTGTGCAGATTTTGAGGGATGAGATTATCCTGAGGAATAGAGCTTCTAAATACAGCAGGCCAACTCTCTTTTCCCCCGTCACACCCTGGTTGGTGAACCTGCTCTGCTGGATGTTCTGCCCCTGGCCACTTGGTGTATTTTTACAGGAGATGTTTATCCCCCAAAATGTCATCTGGGCTGTAATTGTGGGTCTTAGATTTGTCTCGGTGTCAGTCGGTTGATCTCTGAGGGAGGAGAGAGTCTCTGGCTGCTGGCACACAGTCTCTTCTCTCCCTGACAAACTAACAGTGGTGTAACTAACACCACCTCTGACGTGGTCAGGGCACAGCTTTTTCTCACTGAGCGCTAAAAGGAGATGAGCCACTGCTTCTTGTTGGAGCTGAGTCCTAAATAGAAAGTTTCTGTCCATTAACAAACCCTGTAGGGCATGAGTCCTCTGCTGAGTCATCATCGCTACATTACGGTTCTGTGGAGATCTACTGAGAGTCAGTATCTTACCTGCTGCAGACAGCAGTAAGAGCAATCCAAATGAGATGATATGAGAAAATGTGACAGAGGAGTCAGAATAATCTCAAAGATTATTATTTCTGGTTAAATTAAGTGCAACATTTAAACATTCCTAACAAAATCCCGGACTGTCTGAGCCTGGTTCTGGTTCTGGTGGAAGATTCTTCTTGCGACCAAAAGCGTTGTCCTTTGTTAGTCTCCCTGTCTTTGTAATCAGTCATCATTAAATGTAGATTCAAATTAATTTGCTGGTTTTCTTCTATAGCCACGTTTTTTTTTCTAATGAGCATTTTATAACACAACAAATATTATCATAAGACTAAATCAAATAGATTGTAAATAAGAACAGACTGATGCTCCACCTTAAAACATCTCCAGTTTTAAGATCTCAGAGCAATTCAAAAAAACGTTTTTGTTTAAATGTTTACTCGGGTTGTTTTTATTATACTATGACTTTATTGGAAACAGATGAGCTACAGCTCACTACTGCTACTAGCATCTACACCTACAAACAACCACCATGAAAAAACCAAGCTTTTCAAAACCGATGGCATCCTAAAAGTGTTCTGAGCTGTTCAAATGGGACAAATTCACTTGTGTCTTTGCTGTGTTCAGATAAGCCGGTAGCTATTAGCCATTAGCTCCTCAGTGCTCATTTTTTGTCTGCACAATGAGGCTGTTCAAAAGGCTTTTATACAGCAAATTAAATCTTAGTAATTTACTGCAAATACACAGAAACCCACATCAAAATGGCTAAACTAATCATTGCCTTGCCTCACCTCACCTTCCTCCGCTTACCCGGATCCGGGTCGAGGGGGCAGCATCCCAAGTAGGGCCTCCCAGGCAGTCCTCCCCCCAGCCATGTCTACCAGCTCCTCCGCTGGGACACCCAGGTGTTCCCTGGCCAACCTAGAGATGTATTTACTCCAGGTAGTCCTGGGTCGACCCGGGGGCCTACTGCCGGCAGGACATGCCCAACAGCTCCCGAGGGAGGCGTCCAGGAGGCATCCTAACCAGGTGCCCGAACTACCTCAACTAGTTCCTTTCGATGCGGAGGCGCAGCGGCTCCACCCCGAGTCCCTCCTGGATGTCCAAGTTACTTAGCTTATCCTTAAGGCTGAACCCGGCCACCCTGCAAAGGAAACAAATCATTGCATTTAACTAATATTAACAGTTCTGGTTTATTTTATGTTTCTTTCTTTTATTTGTGAGTTTGGTTGTGTTGTTGACTGTTGATACAGAGAAACATAAAGAAACCATCCTACCTGACCAGACCTTTATCCTCTCAGCTCTCACAGCTTAGACTGGACTTATGTAGGCTGGAGCTGTAGAGAAGAAAACCCGTTCAGATTGACGTTTCCTTTTGATCTAAATAAATCACAAAGTGGCACGTTGATTGGAACCTTCTGTGAGGATGTTTCTCCTTTAAATAGTCAAGCTCCTCCAGGCTTCCTCGTTTCCCACAGTCTAAACACTTCTCTGTATTGTGAGTAATTAAAAACACATCTTTGATGCCAACTTCACAGGATTTTGTGATGTATTTTTGGAATCTGTCAGCTGGTTCCTTTGAGACTCTGTAACCAGAAAAACATACAAACTCCTAAATGTCACATGTTGGGAACTGATGATCTTGTCAACATGTTGAAAATCAGACTTTAAAAGTGCAAAGACTCAGAATTATGATGGATCCTTTTGTGGAACCTTAAACCAGGTCAAAGCAACAGAAGAACAAAGCCTGTGGAACGTCAGCGTCAGCCCATGCCACTGTGTCACAAGAGCATGACGACAGACCTGGGCTCTGTCACGTCCCCCCGGGACCTGGGTGAGCTTCATCTGACCCTCAACTAAAGGGTGGGGTATGGAGGACACCGACTGTGGGTAATCCCAGCACACGGAGCCAAGCCATTGGTGCTGCACTGATGTTGTGCCAGCAGACAGTGGACCATGTGACCACAGAGATGTGTTTGGGATGGAGATGGAAGAGGAGTTGGCAGGTGGTCCAGATCCCAGATGGAGAGAGATGAGTGCAGCTAGTTGTCACATTGTGTTTATGGAATCGTAAAAAAACACAGAGCTGCAAAGCCGCTGCTGTTGGCCAGACCTCATTACCCCATCAGCTCTGAAGTGAGTCACTGAGGCAGACTTTCTCTCTCGCTGCTTTAGGTGATGATTCACTCCCTTGCTTCTCCTTTGCACGTTCCGGTCCAGTATCCTGCTTTCAGCACTCTGACATGAAACAATGACAGACCGTGGTAGTGCTCTAAATATCTGAGGTTATGATTAAATTATAAATGAAAGCCATATTTTTAGGTTTATTTGCCCGCTGTTATCTGCTTGTCTGCACTTGGGTCCTTCTCTAATGCATCTTGACAGCTTTCCCGAGTTTCCCACTGTGTCATTTGACCTCTGCAGATTGCATCTCTTATTTTAAAAAATGCACAATTTAATGAGCCATTCATGTGATTTGAGGGAAATAACTGTACAAATTTGATGGTGTAGTGAGATGGGTTTGGGTATAATTGTAACCCCAGACACAACAAGAAAACTAAAAAAACAGACAAAATATAAAATGTTTATATAATGTGTTACATGCAAAGAGTTTTTGCTGGCAGTTTCTATAGCTGTTTTCTTTTCCAGGTTCAAGTTGCCTGATACACTGAGGTGAACCTTCCCGATTTCTCGGGCAGACTTTATTGAAGCACAGACGAACGATGAGACTCTAAAAAAATGTCATGCTTCTGTTTCTTCAAATGAAGCCATTGGGAAGAAAGCATCCTATTTTGTTGCTGATGGCATGTTGATGCGTCGATGGACTAGGGGAGAGTCTGAAGACTGGGACACAGTTTATCAGGTGGTTGTACCCAAATGTTTCCGTTCGGAAGTGCTACTTTTAGCTCATGATAACGTTTGGTCAGGACATATGGGGGTAACAAAAACTTACAACAAAGTCCTAAAACATTTCTTTTGACCAGGACTTAAGTCTGATGTTGTTAAGTACTGTCGAACCTGTCATGTATGCCAGATTGCAGGGAAACCGAATCAAGTGATTCCTTCAGCTCCTCTTGTTCCCATCCCGGCAGTGGGGGAACCATTTGAAAGGGTGATTGTTGACTGCGTGGGACCTTTGCCGAAAACAAAGTCTGGAAACCAATTTTTGCTGACTGTTATGTGTGCTTCTACTAGGTTTCCTGAAGCTGTACCATTGCGGAGAATAACGGCACCAGTTATCTCCAAGGCGTTGGTAGAGTTCTTCTCAGTGTTTGGCCTACCAAAAGTAATCCAAACTGATCAAGGTACCAACTTTAAGTCAAAAACTTTTGCAGAAGTGGTTAAAATCTTGGGTGTCACTTGTCACGCCCTGTCCTGTCTACTCTTAGGTTTTGTCTGTTCTCCGTTATTTGCTCCCACCTGCCTCTTGTTTCCCAATCACCATAGCTCCCGCTCCTCTTGTATTTAAACCCCTTCTGTTCTGTGTTCCCTGTCGTGTCATTGTTTCAGTGTTCCAGCGTGTGACTCTAATAAATCAATGTTAGAAGTTCTCACCTGCCTGCCTGTTTTCCTCCCCGCGTGTGGATCCTTGCCTCACCTCAGCTCACCTCGCCACACGCTCGTGACAGAATGACACGACCCCCTGAAGGGTCCAGCGGGGAGATCCTCCCATGGAAGTATTTATTCCAGTTCTTCTCCGCCGACTATCGACCGGCTTCTCCTTCCCCAGCTCCAGCTCCGCCTCGCCGCAGATGGCGTCCCCGACCTTCTGCCTCGGCGTTCCTCGCCGCCCTTCCGGAACCGGACGGGACGTTGGAGGGAGAGATGCTCCGGGATCGCTCCAGCTTCGAGGGCACGAGGCTGGCTTTCTGCTCCCTCGGGGTTGGTCCACGGCGTGGGGAGAGACGCCGGAATCCACCGCAGCCCTGCGCTTCAGGGCGGAGCTGCGAGCCCACCGCTGGCCGTGCTCGGCAAGCCAGTTCGGACACGCCCCCGGTTAGACCAGCTGTCCCGTCTCCGGCCGAATCGGCGTCTGCAGGAGGAGGAGCTGCGCTCGCAGCCCTGTGGGCGGAGCACCCCAGTCTACAGGTTGAAACAGCCCAGGTTCGTCAGACCATCGAACTCCAAGTCCTCCAGCTAGATGATCTGCTCGCTGAACTCCGCGGGCTCCAGCTGGACGATCTGCTCGCTGAGCTCCAGCTGGACCACCTGCTCGCTGAGCTCCAGCTGGACGAACTGTTCGCGGCTCCGGCTGAACTAGCTGTCCCGCCTCCGGTCCACTTGGCTCCTCTGTCATCTGTGGGAGGTGGAGCCACACCCACATTCCAGCCAACTGAACTGGCCAGTCAACGGGCTGAGCTGGTCCAGCTTCAACAGAGCGCCCATTCTAATCAGCTCCGACTCGACGCTCTGCGCTCCCTGTCTTCAGCACTAGCACTGCTCGTTCACTCAAGGCCTGTTCCAGGGGGGGTCCAGAAGCAGACGGTGCAGGCCCAGAAGCAGACGGTTCCGGTTCCGGCCCAGAAGCAGACAATGCGGGCCCAGAAGCAGACGGTACCAGCCCAGAAGCAGATGGGTCCGGTGCAGGCCCAGAAGCAGACGTTACCAGCCCAGAGATCGGCGGTTCGGGGACCGGCGGTCCAGAAGCCAGAGGACCAGAAGCGGATGAAAGTCAACACCGCCTCCATTCCAAGGGTCGACGCCTCCATTCCAAGGGTCGACGCCTCCATTCCAAGGGTCGACGCCTCCATTCCAAGGGTCGACGCCTCTATTCCAAGGGTCGACGCCTCCATTCCAAGGGTCGACGCCTCCATTCCAAGGGTCGACGCCTCCATTCCAAGGGTCGACGCCTCCAATCCAAGGGTCGACGCCTCCAATCCAAGGGTAGACGCCTGCAATCCAAGGGTCGACGCCTCCAATCTAAGAGTCGACGCCTCCAATCCAAGGGTCGACGCCTCCACTCCTGAAGTTGGCTCGTCTGATGACGTCGCCGCCTCCACTCCTGAAGTTGGCTCGTCTGATGACGTCGCCGCCTCCACTCCTGAAGTTGGCTCGTCTGATGACGTCGCCGCCTCCACTCCTGAAGTTGGCTCGTCTGATGACGTCGCCGCCTCCACTCCTGAAGTTGGCTCGTCCGATGACGTCGCCGCCTCCACTCCTGAAGTTGGCTCGTCCGATGACGTCGCCGCCTCCACTCCTGAAGTTGGCTCGTCCGATGACGTCGCCGCCTCCACTCCTGAAGTTGGCTCGTCCGATGACGTCGCCGCCTCCACTCCTGAAGTCGGCTCGTCCGATGACGTCGCGTCTGGTCTGACGTCTCCTCCGTGTCCGGTCCAGCCTGCAGGGACTTTGTCGCCGGTCCTGCCTGTGTCCCCGGCTCAGCCTGCAGGGCTCCTCTACCGCAGGCGCCGCCCTCCCAGGGCCCGTCGCCTCCTCTTCTGCCCCAGGCGCAGGCCCCCAAGGGTCCGTCCCCATCTCCTCATCTGCCCCTGGCACAGGCCTCCAAGGGCCTGTCCTCGCCTCCTCATCTGCCCCAGGCGCCGGCCTCCAAGGGACTGTCGCCTCCTCATCTGCCCCAGACGCAGGCCCCCTAGGGTTCGTCCTCGTCTCCTCATCTGCCCCAGGCGCCGGCCTCCAAGGGCCCGTCGCCTCCTCATCTGCAGCAGGCGCCGACCTCCAAGGGCCCGTCGCCTCCTCATCTGCAGCAGGCGCAGGCCTCCTGACTCTGCTGATCCCTGCCGCCTCTCCTGTGGTCCCTCGGTTCCTCTGGGCCCTCCCTCCGGGTCCCCCTCCTCCCGCCCTGCTCCTTGTTCCTGTGGGCGTCTGGGATCCGCCCTTTGAGGGGGGGTACTGTCACGCCCTGTCCTGTCTACTCTTAGGTTTTGTCTGTTCTCCGTTAATTGCTCCCACCTGCCTCTTGTTTCCCAATCACCATAGCTCCCGCTCCTCTTGTATTTAAACCCCTTCTGTTCTGTGTTCCCTGTCGTGTCATTGTTTCAGTGTTCCAGCGTGTGACTCTAATAAATCAATGTTAGAAGTTCTCACCTGCCTGCCTGTTTTCCTCCCCGCGTGTGGATCCTTGCCTCACCTCAGCTCACCTCGCCACACGCTCGTGACATCACTCATGTTACGTCAAGTTCTTACCATCCTGAGAGCCAGGGAGCTTTGGAATGTTTCCATCAAACTCTTAAATCAATGTTGTGCAAACACTGCCAGAGTTCTCAGAAGGATTGGGATGATAGTGTCCCACTTGTTATTTGCTGTCCGTGAAGCAGTTCAAGAGTCACTGGGTTTCAGCCTAGCGCAGTTGGTATTCGGACACAGGGTATATACAGCAATCCTTAAGTAAAATTTACTACTTTTTAATACTTTTTTTTATTACCTTCAGAATTTTTTTAAAACCATCACAACACTAAATTGCAATTGTTAATCAGCGACCTATTTACACGTATTTTAACATATATAACATACAAAAAGAATAGACTTAGAGACTCACTGATGTTGACAACGTATTGCACATATTTATTTTACTTAGAAAATAAGCCAGGCACTTCTGTTCAGCAGTTCAGACAGTTGACCACGGGGCCTGAAATGATGCAGAACGACCACTGAATATGACGTCATCATTATGTGACCGGATATGCTAAAGTAGGGCTGCTCGATTATGGCAAAAACAATAATCACGATTATTGTGACTGAAATTGAGATCTCGATTATTTAAGACGATTTTTCAATTGATGTAGATTTTTTTTATTTTTTTTTATTCGGTCATAAAACTGCTCAGGGCACAATCAGGGCAAAAATAAACAAGAAACAAGATGATCACTAAAATAACTCCTGATTCCCAGTATAAAAAGAACAATATACTTATAGCTCATAGTTTATAACCCTAGGGCTATAGACCTTGGTTTAACTCATTTAAGTCTAACCAGTACAGACCCAAATACCAATATCTTGCAAATACTGACAGCAAGAATTATACAGTGGCATTTATAACAAATACATGCAAATAAATTGATGTTCACAAAATTTTGCATAACATTTATTGAGTCGTGTCAAGGTGCTGTAGGAGAGTGCACTAGCACTGTGTCCTCAGAGAGGTTAGTTATTAGTTATCAGCGTGAGGAACTTATTTCTACCTTATTTATAAACTATTTATTTACAGGTCCATCAGTTAATGTAATAATTGTCCCAACCACAGCTGCTCCCCCCACCCCCCAACCCGGTCTCACAGCAATCGGGGCAAGCTGCACTGTTTAGCGTGCCGCACGCGCACATTTAGCCATTTTTAGCGGCTCAGGAGCCCGCAGGTACGGTGTGTGTCACTCACTCTGGTTACTCCATCAGGGAGCCGACTCTGAGAGCCGTTTCTTTAGCGACCGACACATCACTACATCATTCCCTTTCCTAATGTCCTGAAGAACGGTCCGGAGCGCAGGCGGAGTGTTTAGCTAACCTGCAGCAGGAAATGTCGACGACAGTTATCCAGAAAGTAGCTAAGGGTTACCAGAGATGTTTCTGAGGTGTTCGCTAGGTACTTTTAAGATTTAAAAAGTCAAAAAGGGGGTCTGAGAAGCTGTTAGAAATAGCGTCAAAGTCGCTAAGTTGGCAACGGAGCGCTTCATTTGCAACTCAGGGCAGCTCAAGTGGGAGGAGCAAATAATCGGCTTGTTTTATTTTTATAATCGTTCAAAACATTTCATTCGGAATATATTTCTGTGTCGATGTTCAGAATATGACACCTGATAGTCTGAAAAAAATAATACCTAACTTGGAAAAAATAATACCTCTGAGACCAAATTTAACACTTTTAATGGCCTTAAATTTGACTATTTTTATTTATCACTTTTTAATACTTTTTAAAACCCCGCGGACACCCTGGGACATGACGTAAGGGGTCCTTTGAAGGTTCTGAAAGACCAGTTGACTTTGCCAGAGAGGACTACTAAGACCATCCAGAATATGTAGTTAAACTAAAAGATAAACTCCAGAAGGTTCGCGCTTTAGCCGAAAGTGCTCTGGCTTCATCTCAAAAGAGCATGAAGCAACGTTATGACAAAAAGGCAGTCGTACGTTTGTTTAACCCAGGTGATAAAGTCCTTGTCTTATTGGTTCTGCACTCTCCACCAAATTTGCAGGTCCATATGTCATCAGAGAAAAACTCAGTGACACCAACTACACTGTCAACACTCCTGATCGCAAGCGGCGAGTAAGGTTATGTCATGTGAACATGATAAAACCGTACTGTTCCAGGGAACCTGACCCGGTGGGGTCCACGGCGAAGGGGGAGGAATCCATCTCTGCGGTGGCACCAGTGGTAACAGTGGAATCCCTCAGAGTTGACGAAAGTGATGGTTTGGTGGAACTGACCCTTATGAAACATGGGGCCAGACTTGCTAATACAGAGGTGTTAGCTAATCTTTCTGAGTATCTTTCTCACCTTTCAGATGACCAGCGGAAGGACGTGGAAAAACTCATTTATGATTTCCCTACACTTTTTGGTGATGTTCCTTCACAAACTGACCTAGTCTTTCATGACATTGTTCTGGTGGATCCAAAACCCATCAAGCAGAGTGCTTACCGGATTAACCCTGTAAAAAGAGAGCTGATGAAGAAAGAGGTAGAGTATCTCATTGAAAATGGATTAGCAGTTTCAAGTAATAGTCCATGGAGTTCTCCTTGCCTGTTGGATTTGAAACCCGATCGAAGTCCAAGATTCTGTACGGATTTTCGAAAAGTGAATGCTGTCACTGTGCCTGATGCACATCCTCTGCCTCGCATTGATGACTGCATCGATGAAATTGGTCCTGCTACCTACGTTAGTAAACTGGATATGTTGAAAGGTTACTGGCAGATCCCATTAACTGAAAGAGCTTCTGATGTTTCTGCTTTTGTAACACCTGATCACTTTCTTCAATACACAGTGATGCCTTTTGGATTGTGTAATGCTCCAGCTACCTTCCAGAGGCTTGTGAACCTACTACTGGGAGAGGTGCAAAACTGTTGAGCGTATCTAGATGACATCGTGGTGTATTCCGACGACTGGACGAGACACGTTGCGACCTTGAGGGAGGTATTTCAACGTTTATCGCACGCCAACTTGACTCTCAACCTTGCCAAATGTGAGTTTGGTAAAGGTACTATCCTTTACCTTGGTCAGAGGGTGGGAGGAGGATGTGTCTGTCCTGAAGATGCTAAGATCCAAGTGATTAATGCTTTCCCTGTTCCAAAAAGCAGAAAAGAACTCCACCGATTTTTGGGTATGATAGGTTACTATCGCAGGTTTTGTAAAAACTTCTCATCTGTAGCATCTCCGTTAACAGCCTTAACCAGTCCGTTACAACCTTTTACTTGGTCTGATGAGTGTCAGCAGTCTTTCGAGCATCTCAAAGCCATGCTCTGTTGTACTCCGGTGTTGTCTGCTCCGAATTTCTCTTTACCCTTTAAGATCGAGGTTGATGCCAGTGCAGTAGGTGCCGGAGCTGTCCTTCTGCAAGAGGATGTGCAGGGAATTGACCATCCTGTGAGTTATTTTTCTAGAAAGTTCAATACTCACCAAGTTAAGTATTCTACTATAGAAAAGGAAACCCTTGCACTGTTACTGGCCTTACAGCACTTTGAGGTTTATGTTGGTTCGAGTTCTGAACCTGTTAAGGTTTTCACTGATCATAATCCTCTAGTGTTTCTCTCCAGGATGTTTAACCAGAACCACCGCCTTATGAATTGGGCTTTGATCATTCAAGAATACAACCTGGAGATCCATCACAAAAGGGGTTCAGAAAATGTGTTGGCTGACGCTTTATCTCGTGCAACTTCACTAAAGTAATAGATTGATTCAAACAGTGTTTGAACTTTAAAGGGTGGAGGTGTTACGTGCAAAGAGTTTTTGCTGGCGGTTTCTATAGCTGTTTTCTTTTCCAGGTTCAAGTTGCCTGATACACTGAGGTGAACCTTCCCTTTTTGTCGGTGATTGGCTGCTGTGTACCTGGTTGCCCAATCAGCTGTGGAGCCTGCCTTTAAATAGCCTACACCTGGTGGACACGGTGGCCATTTTGTTCTGATACTGCCTTTGAGCCCAGAGCTTTTTTGTCCTTGCTCTTTAATTGTGAAGTTGAAGCTGAAGTCCTTTTAAAGCTGATTGCCAGGTATGTGGTGGGAAGGTTGTGGACCAGGTAAGATGGGGTACCCTGTACATCTGCACACGTAGTATCTGGATGTCTAAAAACACTAGGTAAGCGTGGGTAGTACCTCTCTTGTACTGGTTTTAGAACACCATTTTTGTAGATAAGTAAGTTAGGTGTCATGATCCGCCCCAGCCTCCCTGAATGTGTCTCTCCTGCCCTGATTAGCCTAATTGTTCTCACCTGTCCCTGATTACTCTGCCCATGTGTTCCTGATTCCCTTGTGTATTTATACCTCCCTCCTGGTTGTTGTCTTTGTCGGTTCATTGTCGTTGTCCATGTTCGTTCGTCCTGTGCTCCCGTCCTTCAATAAACAGCTTTTTATTTTTTACATCTGCCTGCTCATCTGCCTCCGGAACCCACCACCACACAGGGTCTGCCACCTCCACCCGCAGAACATGACAGAATGAACCGACCAAACCTGGACCTGTGGTGAGCTAACACACCTGTTCCTGGAGGATTATTTTCTTTTTGTCCCTTTCAGTTGTGGGAGATTTCTGGCCTGGAGTTTGTGTTCGGCGCATCCTACCTGTTCTCGGGGTGGTCGAAGTTCCTCTGGGAGATCCTGGCGCATCCTATTTATCTTCGGGGTGGCCAGGGTCGTTCTCCTCCAGCTGTTTTTGCCCCGTCCCGTTCTTCTCCTGAAGCCGCGGATCCTGAAGCCTCAAGGGAATTACACCCCCTACGCACGCCATTATTCTCCGGTGTGGTAGGGCTGGTCTCCCCGCTCTTCTCCGGTGGATCCTGGAGCCTCAAGGGAGCTACACCGCCTACGCACGCCATTATTCTCCGGTGTGGTAGGGCTGGTCTCCCCGCTCTTCTCCGGCTTCCCATCACCCGAGCCTCCGCCGATGGACCCAGCAGATCGGATGTGCACCTGCTCTGATTGGGATGTCGAGTACCTGCCGCCGAGCTGGGCTTCCACGCGTCGCTCCCGCTACTCAGCCACTTCCTGGTCCACGCCTGCAGGTTCTGTGCCTGCAGGTTCTCCACGCAGCAGTTCCTGCTGGGGCCTATGCCTGCTGCTGCAGTTCCTGCTGGGTCCCACACCTGCTGCTGCAGTTCGTCTCTGTGTTCCTGGTGTCCTGTGTTCCTGGAGTCAAGTCATCGTGTCAAGTCATCGTGTCCAGTCAAGTCAAGTCATCGTGTCCAGTCAAGTCATCGTGTCCAGTCAAGTCATCGTGTCCAGTCAAGTCATCGTGTCCAGTCAAGTCAAGTCATCGTGTCCAGTCAAGTCAAGTCATCGTGTCCAGTCAAGTCAAGTCATCGGGTCCAGTCAAGTCAAGTCATCGTGTCCAGTCAAGTCATCGTGTCCAGTCAAGTCAAGTCATCGTGTCCAGTCAAGTCAAGTCATCGTGTCCAGTCAAGTCAAGTCATCGTGTCCAGTCAAGTCAAGTCATCGTGTCCAGTCAAGTCAAGTCATCGTGTCCAGTCAAGTCAAGTCATCGTGTCCAGTCAAGTCAAGTCATCGTGTCCAGTCAAGTCAAGTCATCGTGTCAAGTCAAGTCATCGTGTCCAGTCAAGTCATCGTGTCCAGTCAAGTCATCGTGTCAAGTCAAGTCAAGTCATCGTGTCCAGTCAAGTCATTGTGTCCAGTCAAGTCATCGTGTCCAGTCAAGTCATCGTGTCCAGTCAAGTCATCGTGTCAAGTCATCGTGTCAAGTCATCGTGTCAAGTCATCGTGTCCAGTCATCGTGTCCAGTCAAGTCATCGTGTCCAGTCAAGTCATCGTGTCCAGTCAAGTCAAGTCATCGTGTCCACATCTACGAGTCCCCTGTGCCCAAGTCTACGAGTCCGAGTTTCCCTGGACTGAGTTTTCGGACACGTCTGAGTGGTCGTAAGACGGAGTGCTGCCTGAACCAAGAGGCCCCTGCTCCGCAGCCTGGATGGTGTTCCTTGTTCCCTGGTCTCGTCTTCTGTGTTCCCTTGTCATGTGTGCCCTGGTCTTCGTTCGTGTCTCCTGTGTTTTGTGGCTTGTGGGCGTCTGGTATCCGCCCCTTGAGGGGGGGGGGTACTGTCATGATCCGCCCCAGCCTCCCTGAATGTGTCTCTCCTGCCCTGATTAGCCTAATTGTTCTCACCTGTCCCTGATTACTCTGCCCATGTGTTCCTGATTCCCTTGTGTATTTATACCTCCCTCCTGGTTGTTGTCTTTGTCGGTTCATTGTCGTTGTCCATGTTCGTTCGTCCTGTGCTCCCGTCCTTCAATAAACAGCTTTTTATTTTTTACATCTGCCTGCTCATCTGCCTCCGGAACCCACCACCACACATGGTCTGCCACCTCCACCCGCAGAACATGACATTAGGTTTTTCTTTCTCTTTTTTTTCTCAAGGTTAAGAGTTCAGTCAGGGTGTGTTTTGTTTTATTTATTTCATTTATTTGGTCAACCCACAGGTCCCTTCTTTTCCCCCACATCTTTTTTTTAATTATCTTCAGCAAATAAACTTTTTGCTCTTTAGCAGAACGGCCTCCTCCATTATTGTGACTGTCATGTTGCTTCCCCCACACCCTAGACTGGGGGGAATGTAACATAATGGCTTTGGAGAAGTGTTTCAGCTGCAATCTTCATCTGCTTTTACAGTGCTGTAATTAGGACACCGTAGATTTTGTTTCTATGGTGCACTGAAGTGAAACTTCAAGCAGTTTATATGCTTATATTGAGAAGTACATCATGCTTATGCAAAATGGTGCAAGGCTCTTCAGGCAGGGTTCAAGGCCCAATCCCAATACTTCCACCTTGCACCCTTCAATTGCTCGATTCTTTCCAGGGGTGCGAATTCGTAGGGTGTCCCAATTCTCAAATGTGGAAGTTGACCCCAATAGCCCCTTGATCCACACTTTGCCCAAGTCTGCATCATTTTGGTGAAGGGTATTGCCCACAATCCATCGCTACATGGGAATTTAGAGAAGGAGGTGAATAAATGGCTCAAGTGACTTTGCTGAAAATGTTTTTGCAAATGAAAGTAGTTTAGGATGATTGCAGATATTTAATCGTGCTCTGAATGTTTTAGACAAATATTTCATGTGGACAGCAATTAATTTTGTCAAATATTTGTTTGGTTCTTTGAAGATTTAAAAAAAAAGTAACACAAACAGCGATCAGCATCCCAGCACACGTTGCAGTCGATGATGCAATGCTCCATGTACCAATTCGGCATTTATGTGCACACTTACCACGCTGTCAAAACCTTACTGTGCACTTCCTTCAAGTGCACTTCACAGAAGACAGTAGGGCGCAGTGCAACTGTTGGGAGTGGCCCTAAGTCTCTGGGTGTCGCCATATTAGACACAACGTTTCCTTCTACAGGAGCCAGTGAGGACAAAACACATTTACTGTTTACACATTTACCTCTTCGCTTGTTGCCAGCGGTGGTGGGCAGTCTGATGTGCTGGCCACTTTGCTGCAGGTTGAACGATCTGACAAAGAAATCGTTCAAAAACAACGCTCCCAAATGTTTTTGACCCTAATGGCCAACCATCGGTAAAGTATTACTTGAACAGAAAAATACTTGCAATATTGCAATGATTTAGGTAAATATTGCCCCCTATGTCACTTTAAAGATAGTAGATGAATGGAAAACAGATCGAATATACCCCTCACGCACGCACGCACACACACACACACAGGAAGATGAGACCGAGAGCTCCCACATAAGCATGTGTGTAAGTGGAACACTGTTGTCTGCTGTGGCAACATAACAACAGATATAAACTGCACCTTAAATAATATTGCTGCATTCCTGTAAAGCAACTAAAACAACAGCTTGTGTTATATTCAAATCTTTCCGAAACGAAAACAATGTAAAATGTCTGTGATTAAAACTCTTATGATGTGCATGTCTGAACTAAGCCCAAGAGCTTTAATAAGAACCAGTTTTTTGGTTCTTAAAAAAAAACAATAAAATGTTGGAGTAGACGACCCAACCTTCTGCTGGAGTGTGGGGATTATTCTGCCCCATTGCTTACTCAGTGCTTAACATAAAGAACACAGACTCTTAGAAAGCTGTGGTCGCCTGGTTCTGGATGGGAAATGTCTGTTAGAAGTTGGAGTCTGCTGGCTGGCCCCCTGCTGGCTGCTGTCTGAAACAGAGACACGATGTGCATCCAGAACAGAGTTCTCAAGTGAAGCCCCAGGTGGATCAGTAGAGGTCTGTGGTGCTCCTGAAGTCGGTGAAAGATGGTAACTATTCCTTCTGATTGTGCTTTTGGATGTCTCGATGATGTAGGACCTTGATGGACCTGTTTTTGGACACAACTGCCTCTCCAGCATCCCACTTCGAGGCGACGGTGGCACAGGAGTTAAGTGCTCGCCCCGCAATCAGAAGGTTGCAGGTTCGAGCCCCGCTCAGTCTGTCGCTGTCGTTGTGTCCTTGGGCAAGACACTTAACCCACGTTGCCTGCTGGTGGTGGTCGGAGGGACCGGTGGCGCCAGTGCTCGGCAGCCTCGCCTCTGTCAGTGCGCCCCAGGGCAGCTGTGGCTACATTGTAGTTCATCCCCACCAGTCTGTGAATGTGTGTGTGAATGGGTGAATGACTGGTTGTGTTGTAAAGCGCCTTGGGGGGTTCCAGGACTCTAGAAGGCACTATGTCAAATACAGGCCATTTACCATGTTCTATCACTTATGTGGATAGCATTTGTTAACTGGAGGTAAACTTTCACATCACAAGCCACCACCAACAATAACAACGTCACAAACATTCCTTCCACCCATCATTTGCCTGACACCTGCCACCACCCCAGCTGCATGCTGACTAGATGGTTTACTCTCTGGCTTTATGGCTATCTGGGAATAATGAAGTGTGTGTGTGTGTGTGTGTGTGTGTGTGTGTGTGTGTGTGTGTGTGTGTGTGTGTGTGTGTTTGTAGGTGAGTGACATTCATGTTACTGTTAAACTTTTGACTCAGTTTGGCTCATACAGATTGTTGTCAAACTTGCATTTTAGTACTTTGTCTCGCGACGTTCCCTTCAGCAGGTGCAGACACCAGTTTGTGTGCATGAGCCCTTCACACTGTGGGCAGTGTGCTGAAATGTCTCAGCAGCAGTATGCTGTAATCCACCTCCTGTCTGTGTTAGCCATGTTTTCTCTTTTCACACCTCATCGAGATGGGCGACGGCTGTCTGAGTGAAAACGGCTCCCTGAAAGACTAATGACACACTTCCCGGACTCAGACCAAGTGTGTACCATTCCTTTGTCGGGTTCTGTTTGTTGACTGTTTACTCACCACTAGCCGGGCTGTGTGAAATAAGGCACCGGCAGGTGTTGTGTTGCACTTGAACCCTGGAGGCTTCTACTGTCAGCCATGCCTCGCCCTTAAGAGAGGAGCGCAGACTGCTCCGGTGCTTTTGAAAGGGCCTGGATGTGAATGGAATAGTTCTAACTGGGCGCTTTTGCCAAACATTTGCTTTTGTTTCACCTGCAACTCTTTCTTTGTGGCTAGGTGCCTCCAGGGTCCATGTGACGCAAAACAAATGCTCCTCTGTTCATTTTGTCCAAACCTGCTGCTCCTTTGGGAAATAAAATGAGGTAATGTTGCTCCGTTTACATGATCTGTTTGCAAACAGATACCATCATAAACCTTTGCTGTCTGATGGATAAATAAAATGGGATATAGTGATCCCATGTCTGATTTCATTTCCCAGGAAAGTCTGTGCAGCACCTGCTTTTGGAGGAGCTCTACCCACTCTTGTCCCCAGCTCAGGCTTGTCTTCTTCTTTAGTGGTATTAAGATATCAAAGGATTACCCTGATAGGCAGCCATGTAAACATCTAAGACCAGGGAAGTTTTATTGAGGGCTTCCTATTTTTATTAGAAAGAAGATGAGGGGGGAGGTGACAGCTGCTTGGCATCGCTTGGTCCTTTCTGACTCACCGTCATCCTTCTTACTGACACAATGCTTGGCCAAAAGGGCTGTTGAGTCATCTCTTGACAGAGCTTCCATTTCTGCCAAATTCCTGTTTGTGCTCTTGTGTGTGATCTGCTGGAGGCAAAAGTAAACACGAGCTGCTATGTGAAAAGCCACGCTAGGATTTATTGTGCTTTCAGAGACACATTGAGCACAAATGGGAATCATCTTTCATCCAAAAATGTTAGAAAAGCTCTATCTGGGATAACTCTTAGAATAAACACAGGCATTAGAAATTAAATGTGACACAATGGGTAGGAGACATGTTGTGTCCCATGCATGTGGTGATGGTGTCAACAGAGGTGCCCACTGTTTTTATTTAAATGGTTCTGTAAAGAAAGATGCATGCTAATCCAGGATGGGTGGGCTTGATCGTTGCCTCGACTGGGCCTCAAGCTGCTTTTCAATATTTTACAACAAGTTTTGCAAGCAGCCAGCATCACTTAATAGTTGAAATGATGCCATCTGCAGATGATCACTGCCGCTGCACTGTTTTGTTTACAGAGATGACTCTGGGCCAGCTGAGACTGCAAACAAGATGGTGGAGGGTGAGCCAGAGAGGGGCAAGCGTGCAGTCTCCACGATCTGTGTGGAACAGTTATTAAAGAAAAGAAGACTTTGCTACATAAACATGTTTGACTGATTAAATGAGTGACTCATCACGTCGCTCCTTTCTGTATCTGATACTTTAGCATTAGTAGCTCCAGTGCTACCAGGCTGCCATGGTAAGTTTCATCTGTGTGTGATCCTGTAGGAAGTCTTCACATGAAGTGCAACTCAGGGTGCCAGTAGACCGTACCTAATGGGAATGAAACAGTGTGTTAAAACATCTCTGTGGACAGGCCGCGTCCCAACAGCAGGAATCTTCCCCTGCTTGGCTGAGTGAGCTGTACGTCTCCTTCAGGGATGGATGAGTGTCTGACTTTGAGTCTGGTGTAATCTAGTGATGGAGGAGTGAGTGTGACAGGCAGTAGGTTGAGCTAATGACCTGCTGTGCATTCTTCTGGGATGGGGAACTCACCGAAGGGAAGTAACAACACTTATTTTACAAAATCATCCTAAGAATTATTTGAATTGATACTTAATACAGCCTAATGCATGGCCTGTATTTGATATAGTACCTTCTAGAGTCCTGGAACCCCCCAAGCCGCCTTACAACACAATCAGTCGTTCACCCATTCACACACACATTCACACACTGGTGGGGATGAGCTACGATGTAGCCACAGCTGCCCTGGGGCGCACTGACAGGCGAGGCTGCCGAGCACTGGCGCCACCAGTCCCTCCGACCACCACCAGCAGGCAAGGTGGGTCAAGTGTCTTGCCCAAGGACACAACGACAGCGACAAACTAAGCTGGGCTCGAACCTGCAACCTTCCGATTACGGGGCGAACACTTAACTCCTGTGCCACCGTCGCCCTGCAGGCTGAAGAATATCCAACTGTCAGAAACTGACTGACAGCTAATCCAGTCTGTGACTTTTCAGCCACTTGGAAGTGTAACAGCTAGTTAATAACTATGTAACCCTTGTAGCTGGATTACAGGTGGGCTTTTTGTAGAAGGAAGACCGTTTTTGTCTATCAGGACTTGTATATCGAGTTCATCTTCAAACAGCTCTACTTTTACACAGACGGCAAACAACCAAATAATTTAATGTAATTAATCATGTAATATGAAATTATCTAAAGGTTAATTTGTAGCTGTGTAATGATGGCAGTGATACACTTTGGTGTTGGCTGTACTCAGACTAGCCGTTAGCACATCGGTCCACCCACAATATTTATCATTCCTAGAAATCCGACCAGAACCAGAAGTTGAGGACAAAGTCAAAGGACTGCGTCCCCTAGTGGCTGGTTCCACTACAAGTTTTAAGCCCCACCCCTCCATACAAACAAATGGGACACTTTTCTGATATATTTTGGCAGGTTTCGACTCCTGTGGCTTTGGTGTGTTCACATATTTATCTGACGGACGTGGGTAGCTCCATTGAGTTATTTGATGTTTAAAACACTACTGCTGTGTGTGGGTGATCCAAACTGTAAACGCCACTTTTATCTGAAACTATTTTATCTGTTACCTGCATTTCCAGTATGTCTTAGAATTTCCATTCAGTGACACAAAGAGTGTCGAGGTAACATCCCCACATACACTTGTGTGTGTGTGTGTGTGAGACAGGAATTTCAGGTGCTGATGGGACAGGAAATGCTCCATGGCTCTGCGCTGACTCAAGGCACCTGGCTGAGACCTGAAGACATCTCTATTTCATGTAATAATCCCCCCAAGACTTCAAAGTGAAAGTGGGGAATCCCACCTGAGACACACACTCAAGCATGTGGATGTGTGTGTCTTTTTTATTCTCTGTCAAACGGCAGGCTGATTATAGCTGTCATTTCCTTTTTTTCTGGATATGCCTTAGATGTTAAACCGATAAATACAGGGATCAAAGAAAATGTTTAGTAACTTGGTCATCACATTAAGTTAAGTGTAACAACTTAAGTGCAACTGGATGAGAGAGGGAGCTGCTAGAAACATATAAAACTACTGGATTGTTGCCCTTTTTAGTTTCTACTGTTGCTAAACTTGCTGCTCTGGACAAGCAGGTACTTAAAAAATCATGCAGAATAAAAGAGGAGGAAAACAATAAGGAGGGATGTAGAAATAAAACATATATCATTTAATGGGACTATAAGGAAGTTTGACAGCCAAAACATGTATAGAAATAATAAATTTCTTCTTCGTATATTTCCTGCAATGCCCTGGTCCTGTAGAAAAAGAAAAAGAGAGATGCTCGGGTCGAGCAGGCTGCTTCATGCGCATTCACGCTCAGGCATAGCCCGTAGCATTTGCTATCAGTAGCTTTAGCAGCAGAGAGTGAGGGAGTGCCAACTCAGCGACTTTGTCGCTGTTCCTAACGCCTAGTGACAAAGCTAGCTACATTTCTGAGGACCCTTAGCTACTTTCTGTAGAGCTTTCTTCTAGATATTTTCTGCAAATTAGCAACAAAACAGCCATTTTTGCTCCGAACCGTTCTTTGGATTGACGTTGTTTCAGCTGCCATCAACGATATAAAAGTTACAGATACATCAAATGTCACTGGTGCTTTAGCTCACCTAGTAAGATGGCTGACACTCATGCTGAGGACTTGGGTTTGATTCTGGGTGTGAACATAGTTTATTTGGAGTTTCTTTTTTACATTAATGGTATATTTTTTTACAAAAATAAGACGCTCAAATTTTTACTTGAGACTCGCCGAAAGGCATTGAATTTACAGATGAAAAAAGATGTGGGTTCAACTTTCATTTTGGAACAATTATTCAAGCAAGGGAAGGGAATGATCTGAGCATGCAGGAGGACTGACCCATCATAAACCTTTGTCGGCTGTGCTGAAGAGAAAGGTACAGAACCAAATGATTTAATTAATTAGCTGCGCATTCTCCTGTCCTCTGTCCTCCGGGCCACACACACACACACACACCTACACACACACACTGCACGTTCGGCCGGCTGACAAGAAAGTGCAGCTGCAGAGACAGTGGCACATTATTCTATTACTTTGCTGTGTTCTTCTGTCCTCCGGGCCACACACACACACACACACGGGACGCTCTCAGAGCTCTGTGCTCTGTCACAGCTGTTATTTTCGTTAAGGAGTGTGCACGTACAGCATGCACGCCTCGTGCACGAGCCTACTTACTATTGAAGCTGCCGTTGTGCTTTTCGCCTGAGGGGGCAATCGCGAGCATAAAATTTCAAAAGTCCAAAAAGTCCCTTTAAACTCAATGTCCTGTTTTTACTTAGGATTCTTATCAAGCACTTTTTGTTTTATTTTTGCTATTTTTTTAAATTTGGGTGAACATGAGTTATAATATAGTCTGAGGAAATAATAATATAAAAATAATATTATAATTTATGTAATAATAACAATCTGAGGTAATATTAAACTTTTTTTTTCTTAGCTCCGTTGTGTTTTATTACGGAGACAAAATTAACTAATGGCTAACCTACCAATTAACAGGTTAAAAAGATTAAAACATTCTATATTTTAACTTAAAAAATATTTTATATGAGTTATACTCTTCTATAAATGTAGAGCTTTGCACAAAGCAAACTTGTGTGACAAAGATTTTTATAACTCAGTTCATTTAAAAAGAAAATGTCAAGAAACATCTCAAAAACATCAATGATTTGCAGCCTTGTTACATTTTATAGCTGGAACACAAACACCAACTTGGATTAGGAGGATCTAAGAATCCTTTAAACCACATAAAAAGGGAAATGTAACCTACAATCTTAGGAAACTGCTGTCTGCTGTGCTTGACCGCACCAAACACAGCTAAAACTGCAAGGGAAACATAAAATACAGCCTTCCAAACACATCGTAAATCAATCTCAGATGCAAAGCACCAAGTTGGACTCCGGTCTAGTCCCTGGAGAGCAGAGCCCATCCGTAGAGGAACAAGTACAACATGGACAACGGTTTGGTTTAGACAAAATAAACAGTAGTCAGTTTTAAAACTCTGGGAGGAGGCTGGTGACCAAATAGCAAACAAATCAGCTGGAAACAAACGAATGTGCATGACATAAGTCACATGACTGTTAGCTGTGTCACGTGACCAAGCCAAATCTCAAATTTCCAGAAAGTGTCAGACGCTCAAATTCAGTGTGATTACGACAGAATTTTACTGTTTTCTTTTGAAAATCACTTTCTTTTGTCTGCTGGACTTTGGAGATTCTCTTTGACACAAACACGACAAAAATCAACCAGGAAGGAGATTCACCAAAGATAGTTGAGCCAATAAAATGAGATGAGAGCTACACAGACAAACGATGGAGTTTGTGGGGATGTCGCGCAATCTGAAAACCCAGACGTGGACGAGCGAGCACAAAAGATGGATGCCATCAAGGAGAAAGTGGACGAATCAGCACGGATTGGGATAGATTAATTTACGCCATTATTGGGATATTGAGAGGTTGAGGACCAATGGAACTTTAAGACTGAGAGGAAATTATCTCTGTCTGGCCCCAAAACAATTTCTAATCTGAATCTGGTGCCCTTGAGCCTGTGAGGCTACAACAATACTCCCCCTCAGAAAAAATGTGGAATGCTGCCGTCGCTATGGCAACTCTGTCTCCTATCCCAGCCTGGGCGGGACTGTGGGCTGTGAAGGCCGCCGAATCATTCCAGGAGTCACTGTGCCCTCCAAACCTCAACAACCTCCTTCCCCTGTCCAGACTGAGGTGATGTGCGCTGCTTATCGTGGCTGCAGGAACTGACATGTGGAGAGTCCCAACCCACCCCCCCACCTAGTGCACACTTATGTTGTGTGATGTCTGACGTCTGTTGCATTTCTGTCTGAGGTGTTTTTTGCATAGCAAAGCTGCCCTCCCTGTGGAGGATAACTCTGAAGTGCCTTTTTTTTCCCTCCACCTGAACCAATCCTCATGTAACCCCCTGACCTCTATTAAGGTGGTGCGACTCGGGTTGCGAATGACCACAGTCACCAATTCTTGCCATGTACATTTGCCTATGTATGTCTGATCTCAGAATTGTGTGTAATGAAACTCTAATTTCCCTATGGGATTAATAAAGTATCTTTCAATTGAATTGAACTGATTTAAATGCATTTATAATGAATAAGTGACTTGACATGTTAAGTAAAACGACAGCAATACTGACCACAAATCTATATTGTTCCGGTCCCATAGTTTGTGGCAGAATCAGATTTAAGGACACATCTTCACTCGAGCAGATCACGTGTATAATCAAACCCTGGCCCCTGCAAGATCCTTCTGAGGTGACGAGACATTACTCTAAGTATGCCTAAATGCTCTTTGTCACCATCTGAGGTCAGACTTTTCTATAGAGAAGCATTTTCTCCACTTTATTTTAAACTTCATAAAAACAACAAGCTGTGTCTTCCCATCTCCTTCCTGTCTCACCTCCACATGCTCTCTACGTTTGTGTCTGGCCGAAGGTTTTCTGGTGAAAATGACCAACGGCAGCCAGGGCAGGGATACTCTGTACATGAGTGAAAAGATTTTTAAAATCTAAAAAACTGTATGTCATTTTTCCACTTTTGTGATCATTTATATATTTTTCCTGAGTCAACCTTTCCCTGCTGCAGAGCCAAAGCTGCAGTCTGCTCCTCCAGCTGACGGATATCACAGATGCTGTTTCTGAACCCTACATGGGACATCTGCTAACTAAACCATGGCACGCCGTGTCTTTGATGCTGGTGGGGGGTAGAGACATACCGTAAATCCTCTAATACAGGCCGGTATTCAATTAAAGGCCGGGTCTCCAATTGTGGCCGGTGTCAGAGTTAGTTTAGGTAAATAATGGCCGGTCTCTTATTGTGGCCGGGTGGAATGTAGTAACAAGCAAGTATGAGCGTCCCGGTGGCAGGGTTATAGTCCCCAAATCAACCAGCAGGAGGCAGTAGACGTTCACGCAGACCTTTATTAAGCTTTTTCTTCAACGCTTTGTAACGCTACAGACACGATCCTCTATCACGCTCCTACCACACAGAGTCACGGTGTCAGTTAACCATGCTAATTCAACCCGCTCCACAGAACACACATCACCTTCCCTGTGGCTTACATAACACTCACACAACACGCAAATCAGCACATAGGAACTAGCAGAATGATAGGAAACACATATAACACAATACCCAGAATGCACCTGGCTTACAACCCCAGCCAGGTCATTACACTATCAAGTTCAAAGAGAACGTGCTGATTATGCTGCAGAACACTCTGGAGAGCAGCAGCAGGGGGTGTATGAACTAGTCAACTTCACTATAGTGACTTTTTATGCCTGTCGTCGACTAGTCGCTGTCACGTGATAATGACCGGCAAGATGCAGCCCTCGGAAAAGACAGCAGCCTGCTGTCAGCAGGTGACAAGCTCCTGCGCTCAGGGGGTGGGGGTGGGGGGGGGGGCAACGCGCTGTGCCAGACCGTAGGCACTGACACGCGATCGTTCATGTCGGTTCATTTCCTTTAATGTTTTCTGTCTTTTATTTGCGCCTGATGTGTATCGCTGCTGTGGAGCGGGGCGCATCAACTTGTCCCTGATGCGGCCGGCAAGCAGGGAGCGCTCCGCTGTTTTCGCGGTCGGTAGATCTGCCTCCTGAGCACGGCCACAGTAACAATCAGGTGTCGCCACCTCAAAAACTAATTTAACACGCGATCGTTCATGTCAGTTCATTTCCTTTAATGTTTTCTGTCTTTTATTTGCGCCTGATGCGTTTGCTGCATGCTGTGGAGCGGGGCGCTGCGCGCATCACCTTGTCCTCCGACGCACTGATCACTGATACGGCCGACAAACAGCGAGCACTCCGCTGTTTTTGCGGTCGGTAGATCTTTTAGAACTGCAGTTCAAAGGTAACTCATGAGGTGAATATATATGAACCCAGGTAGCAGTTTTTCTTTAGGATTGAGAGGAGATGCAGGAAGATAATAAACAGGCAGGACAGAAAAATAGTCAAAATAAAAACAAGTTAGTTTTTGTACCTGCTGTTGCAACAAACAGACACCATTGAAGGTCATCAGAAGTGAGGAACAGAAAATGAAATAATTATTTTAATGTTTAGAGCAGCAGGAACTCCGAGAGGCTGCAGGCGCATCAGTGAGTTTGCGGCCGCTGCGCAGGGGGAGGGGGGAGAGGGCTAAAGCAGGGGGAGGGGGGAGAGGGCTAAAGCAGGGGGAGGGGGGAGATGGCTGAAGCAGAAACTACGTTGTTAAAAGAAATGTGTTTAACTTTGAAAATGTGGGCGCAATTTTAATTGTCAAAAACTCCAATGAACATTAGTTCATTTTGCTCAAATGGAAATAGAGGCCTGCCTCTAATACTGGCCCTCCTTCCAATAAAGGCCTGGAGCTTGATGAGCTTGAGTCAAATAGAGGCCCGGGCCTGTATTAGAGGATTTACGGTATGCCAGAAGGCCACAACTGCAAAGGAGCAATACTCATGAAGAGATGAAGCTAATGGTGACACCGATACTGGAAACAGAGACAGCCAGTGGTGGTACACACGCTACTCCATCTGTATCCAAAGTGATCAGCCAATAAAAATGCATTCTGAACCTGGTTGTGTTGACATGTTCAAAGCTAAATGTTCAGCCTATTTTCACGATATTTTTATTGTTATTTCAGCGTTCTGACACTCTGACAAACACACAGAACCTGTATTTGGTTTTCCTGTATTCTGTTTATTTCTGTCCACATGGAAGAAGAGATCAAACAGGACCAGGAAGGGAAATGCACGAGTGACAGGAAAACAGACATGCGTCGTTGTGGCAACCATAGACCCAGTAAAAAATCATTTAGCGTGGACAAGTAATCTGAAATTAGCCACTGATCCTAAAGAACAAAGCACGAAGGAAGTCCCAAGCTGTGCTATAAGAGCCAGATACAGGGTGACTAAGCATGGGAGTCAGGAGCATCTTGTGTTGGACCGGTCGTTTCTGAGACCTGGAAAAAGCTTTGTTTCGTGAACGACAAATCAAACAAACAAAAGCAAGTAAAGGAAAAAAATCCCTGAAGTGTTTGACTTTGCAGTAAATAAGAAACAGAATGCATCCTCTCAAACAATCCAACTGCTGAAGGCAACACGTCTCCTGTCTGGTTGGGTGTGCCAACGTGTCAGGAGATGTTAGTGAGTGACACCATGACCCACTCCACAGATCAAACAGCATGAGGTTTGCTGAAAGACAAACGTGTCACAAAGCTGTTCTTGAGCAGAACCACAGATGAACTGCTGCAGAGAGAGGTTTGGAAAACCAGGTGAACAGAAAAAGGTTCCAGCTAGTACCAAAGACTTTTGATGTAATTTATGAGGTTAAAAAGGATGTTGTATTTTACAAGACTGCCTCACTCACCATCCACTCTAGCAGATGCACCAGGTCAGACCCCATTTGCCTTCAGAACTGGTATCGTTCATATCTAAATATGTATGTCTTTGTCCATATTTGTGTGGGATCAAATCAACAATTAAACCTCAATAAAACCTTATCATACTGACACTCCTCTGCTTTCTCCGTGACGGATCTCTGGGATCTCCTTGGTTTGTGCCTTTAGTTCCTCACTTGTGATGCTTTTTGTTCTGCCTTCACTGACTTCCTCACTTAAGGAACCTTCCACATCATTGCCATCCTCCAGGTTCTGCATCCTGTACGGTATGTTGCATCTATCGACATACTGTATACTGGGCAAATAATGTCCATCGGCTCGAATTATACGTTTTTGATTTCAAATGGGAGGTTCCCATCACCGCCATCTTGACTGTGTCACATGTCACACCCAGACGATCCAAAAATGGAGAGGTGGAGCAGAGGGTGGGGTTACATTTGGAACAGGTTTGGAACAAATGAACCAGTGTAGCTACTAGCTAACTTAGCTAACCCAAGAAGCTAAGACAGGGCTCCGGGGACTGGGGGAGCCCACCTGCATGGACCACTGGCGTGGCTGTATTCATGCTGGTTGTCTGTGGAGATCTAATATGGATCGGGACTGTACAATTACAAGCAGAGTTTCAGACAACTGCAACCATCACTGATGGACTTTTACATCAGCTCATGCTCCATGGATGGAGATCAGCAGGACATTAGCTACATGCTAAATGTAGCCTCCAAAAATGGTCGTTTTTTTCACCTACAGTTTGACATCTTCAGTATCTGGCCATTTGGAGACACAAGTCTTAACTGGTACCTTTAATCTGCAAGAAAGATACTGTTGCTTGGCCAAGGTCCCTCTCAAGCTTTCCGTTTATCTCAGACTGCTTTGCTTCACAGAACAAGAAAAATTAACTTTTATAATAATGAACCGTTATGAATAAAAAATAATCATATCATGAAATGGACAACATGGTTAAATTAAATGTTGTGATTAATCTGTGCTTAAATTATTGAAGTTGAAATGAATATTATTATTACATTCAACATTAATAAGGATGAAATGAAATATATGACCCATATATTTAATCAATGTACATGACTCGACAAGACACACTCACCATATCTCCATGGCGCAAGTTAAATTAACGTCACTGCACATAGATATTTTCTTATTCACAAAATCAGCATCTTCATATTTGAGGGAGGTGTGTATCTGAGTTTGTTGGCAAAACCCCTTAACAGGGCAAATTCTGATTGGTCATTAAACCAAAATATGGCCATTATTAAAGGTAGTGGCCAGACTCGGCATTAAAATTGTAGAAATAAAGTATAATGTCATGAACCGGGGGTGAGTACTCGTCTCTACATGAGATCTCTGAGTTGTGTCTTGCAGGAGAGGGAGCGGCAGCTGCACCTGATCAGCTAATCAGCGGGTTGGCTTCTTAAGGAGGAGGGTGACACTACGCGACGCCAGATGATCGTTACTGACTGGTAGTTTCCAGCCATTGTACTTGGCTCTTGGTTTTTGTGAACATTATTATGTGTACCTTTTCCTGGGACGTTTGTGACTTTACATCTCGGATCTCCGACCTCAGGTTCTTGTCTCAGGATTATTCCCTCACTACGCTCAATAGGACTCTGCTCTGCTCACACGCCACATCATCCATTAACCTCTGACTGACCCGTTCTCCAACGACAACCCGCTCCCTCTCCAGCTCTGGAACTGCTCACCTGGATACCCCGGCTCGTTACCCATCCCCTCACTCGCTGAACTAATTTTACCCCAGTAAGTCCCCTCACTCATTATTTGTTGGACTTAAAGTTCTCAGGACTTACCTCTAATCTGTTCTCCCCTCCCTACGCTGCGTTTCCCGTTTCCCCTGTCCACTGGAATTCCCGTTATCCACAAAAAAATATATTATTTTTCATTATACCACTGTAAGGATTTAATTTACATCTATTTCATGAACCATAAGATGTGAGATTTCGTAGTGAATATGAAATCAATCTTAAGGATTTTTGGGTACTTTTAACCAGAAGATTGGAACTTTTTATTGCAGGGATTATGTAATACGTTGTATTAACTGAGAGACAAGAAAAGAGAGAATCACCTTTAAAATGTTTAAGAAGATTTATTTCTAAACAATTTTAAACAAGACTAACTCTAAACTCTAAGTGATGAATGGATCTTGGTGTGAATGAGACATGAGATGAATGGTGTATGTGTGAGTGATGATGTCATCAGAACTCTTGTATCCGGAGAAGCAAGTCTGAGTGATGAAGTGATGTTTTGCTCTTAAGCTATGATCGGAGTTTCATAAACACATGAGACGCCATTTTGTCACTCCACACATACCCTTAGGATGAGACCTCCGTACAGATCCAGAATGCCAGGTCCTTGGACCCCCCTTCGGTAGCAGAGCCGATGAAACAGCATCAGCAGTACGATAGACTAGTCTTTGGATTGTCTCCAGGTAAAAAGTGACAGTTGGTTGACAGCGTCAGATGGACCCGGAGGGTCAGTGAGTTCAGCTTTTAGTCTGAAAGGAACCGTTGCTTCGTTGGTAAAATGCAACAGATTTTATCCAGCTTGTTGGTTCTTTGCTTAAAAAGGAAGTCCGGATGGCCGGTCCGATACTTCTCTTAGAATGCGGTGAACTGAACTAAGATGGCGTGGGGACTGGTTTTATTAATCTGGATGTTTTGATTTACGGTCGAATCAAAGTTGGGCAAATTTATAAACACCACAGAGACTATGCCACGCTTCAGAAAGGAAGGTTCCGATTGGATGAGTAAAAGCAATGTGTCATGTGGCTTACATTACGTGTAATCAGGATGTCTAGTGCAGCTAGATTAAAGTCATATTACTTATTAAAACTTACTAATCATAACATTGTCATTTCACAGATTGGTCAACATCTTATTATTAACTAACACTTTGTTTGATTAGCTTTATCAAAAATAGAGTTATTTGATTTATTAAAAAGAAAGAGTCCTTTGTCTTCATTCTTCTCTTGGGCTGGAAAGGAAGCCTTTTAGAAGCAAATGCATGAGACTAGGTATTAGGTAGCTGCTGTTGCTATCATGGTAAATCAGTGTGTTTTGTTTACTATCGTGTTCCTAATTAAAACAGAAAATTGAGTTTACAGCTGCAGCTAAAGGTCTGAGGCATATGTCTGTGTCCTACACATATTTTTAAATAACACAGGTTTGATCTAAAATAATAACCTACATCTATAAATCCATTTAGAACCGCACCGGTACTTCTGGGATCCAGAAGATTCCCATTAGCATAACTGCCACAGCACTAACCGTGTTAGCGCCGGTAAAGAACAAGTAATTTGTGAAAGCTATGACACACACACACACACACACACACACAAACACACACACACACACACACACACACACACACACACACACACACACACACAAACACACACACACACACACACACACACACACACACACACACACACACACAGAGATATAATCTAAAAGATGATGCTCATTTTTCAACAATAGATCCTCCTATAGGACCGGTAGAAGCTCCGTGTCATCCTGGATTAGAAAACAACGATCTGAGCTAGCGAGTTAGCATCAGGAAGATTTATTCTGGTCAGCAATCGGTTAAATATTTTCCGATGAAATATCAATAAATACACACAGCGGTAAAGCTGGCAACACGTTATTTTACTCATCTGTAGATCACTGAATTATATTGGGACAATATGATGGAGCCAATCAGCTGAGAACTTAACAGAAAGCTGCCAGTGGAGCACAGACATGAAATATTTAACAAACTTTAAAAAACTGTACTGATTTTGGTTCAGAAGATGAACAGACACCTCCTCAATGTCCTAATCGGGTCGCGGGGTTTCTGAGTGAAACGGTCCAAAGCATGTCTGCACCTCCGGTTCTGATATCCAGCTGCAGGGCACGGAGTTCGGTTGAACATCTCTGGTAATCCAATATCCGTTCTTGTCGCCGTATCCCAGAGAAAAACAACAAATCTGACTGACTAGCAGAGGCTTCAGAAGCTACATCTGACTGATGTTCTCTGGTATAATGCTAACGCAGAAACACGGAGTCAGGCGTTGTTTACTATCCCTGTTCCAACAGATCTCCTTGTGAAACGTCACCAGCTGCCCAGGGCTTAGACTGGAAGTTAGTTTCTGTTTTTCCCCATGCCAGTAAAAAACATCAGACTTTCTTTAAATTCCAGCCACAAAATTCCAAAAAACCTTTCACATCTGAGGTTTTAATACTTCTTTACACGTGCCATTCAAAGGAATTTTGCCTCTGGCCAATATCTTTAAAACAGCATCACTTCCTGAGTGATTCAGTTGAGCAGAACTCTGACTGGCCACTGGAGGAAACCTCTTCTCCCATTGCATCTTTTGACAAGCTGTTGAAACCTGTTGCATGCTACAGCTGACTGCAAACGGCTCCTTCAGAATAAAGCTGAACCAGCTCCGACTCGTTAAAAGTCCTCCGTAGACGAGAAACAAGTCCACCTGTTTGTCGTGACCTGGAGATGACTCTGGACTGACCTGGTTGTACTGTGGTTTCTCCACGGATTTCGGTACCGTGGGTTCCACTGACTCCCCGACATCTCGGATCCAAAAGAGAGTCTCCGACAAGGGTATGTAGACTCGACATATTGCGTCTGATGTGGTTTTATAAACCTTCACTATAGTTTATAGCAGACCAAATTCACTCCCACTCAGAACTCAGTTTCCCCAGATACGAAGGTTCTGATAACATCACATTCACACATCATCACACCTCACATTACATCCACTTAGGCCCTGTCCACACCTAGTCGGGGATCTGCCAAAACGTAGATATTTTTCTACGTTTTGGCCTGTCATCCACACGAAAACTGAGTTTTTTCACACGAAAACAGATCCTTTTAAAAACTCCGGCCAAAGTGAAGATCTGCGTTTTCTCCGTTTTGGGTGTCTGCGTGTGGACAGACAAAACCGGAGTTTTAAGGTCCGCAACGTCACTTTCCGCGACAAAAAATGCTGACATCACGTGTGCGACCTGTGTTTACACTAGCCGACAGCATGGAAGCCCTCAGAGCTGCGCTCTGTCACTACCCAATCCATCAATTGTCCAAGCGCTTTCTGCTTGTTTGTTTTTTCAAGCAGAATTACTGCTTCTTGCGGAAGACCACAGACGAAGGACGAGGTTAAGAACGGGGGAAGTACTGCTGCCTACAGGTCTGGCATGTCCTTAACAACGTATTTATCCGGGTACGTGTGGACAGAGTTTGTTTTTAAAACGCGGTGGTGTGGATGCAAGTTTTTGGAGGGGCGGATATTCGTTTTCAAAAAACCCCGGCTACGTGTGGACTAGGCCTCAGATTCATTCATCAGATAAAGTGTTCCTAGTTGTCATGTTTTAATTGTTTAGAAAATAAATTTTTTACTTTTTAGAAACTTGACTCTGTCTGAATTGATATGAAGTGTCTTACAATCCCTGAATAAACAAAGAATTCCAAATCTTCTGGTTAAACATTCAAAGACCAATCAGGTTGATATTTCTATATTTATATAGAAATAATCAAATCTTATTGATCATAATTAAACCTCAAAAGACACCTGTAGTCATACACTACACTAACGTGAAGCTAACAAAGTTTTTAGCAAGAAAAACATGGTAGAACAACTCCAAAGTGAAGGCACTTCCAGCCTGCTTAGTAACAAAATCATAACTAGGTAATGTCATGATCTGTGCTGCATAACCATCTCTGCTGAGTGTTTTACAGGTGGGTGTGTCTGGAGAGCCCAGCTGTGCCAAATCAGCTCATCAGCGATCAGGGGATTTAAGGAGCAGCTGGACATCTCACCATTGCCAGATGATACTCAGTCTTGGGTAGTTTCTAGCCCTCCTTTTGACCTTCCTAAAACAATTTTAGAATTACTTTGTCTATTTGTTCCTGCCCTTCTGGCAGTTAGCCTGCTCTGCCCTCCTGATTCCTCCAGGTTCCAGTCATCTGTTCATCTCCACTCTCTGCTATATCTTTGGAACCATCTACCACATTCCAGTCCTGCTGTTTGCCCCTGATCGCCAGCTCTCCATCACCCCATCTATCCACCTGCAGCTCCTCGGTCTCCCCATCCAGCCAGGTCTGACTAACACCCCCCCCCCCCCCCCCCCCCCCACACACACACACACACACACACAAAATACCGGATCATTCAGGAAACAGTAAGCCTTCTTATTTTTTCATCATCGTCTCACGTTGCTCCAGACTCTGACCTCTCTTCCTCTCTCAGACCCCACGGATCCCTCCAGTCCTGCAGAAGCTTCGGCTACCTCTCCCATTCAAAATAAATCATTTAAACTTACCTTCTTTCTCTCGGTGGTGATTCTTCATGTCGTGGGTCAAGAAATTACCCTCAAACATGACAGAATCATCTGGCCAAACTCCTGACCCCGCTGTCGAATCACTACCATCTGTTATATCCACAGCTTTCGCCCAACATGAACAATCCATACAGACTCTCCTCGAACATCAAGCCAACACTAACCAACGTTTGTTCCAGTTAGACTCCAGATTAAGGGAACTAAATGAAAAGCTATCTGTTCCGGCTGCTTCAGTTTCTCCACCTCCACCTCAACTACCTCCGGTTCAGCCTGGTCAGTCTACACATTGGCACTTCCGGGTTGCAGACTCGCCTCCTCCCGATACCTTCTCCGGTGAGTCCGGCAAAATACGTTGTTTTCTTCTCCAATGCATGTTAGCGTTTGAAAGAACCCCAGAAGCATTTATTAGTGATCCCGCAAAAATTTCTTATATTGTCGGTCTGCTCCGAGGTCGTGCCTTACAGTGGGCTGAGGCAAAAAGTCGGGAACCTAGTTTCCTTAGAGGTTCCTTAGACAACTTCCTCGTAGATTTTAATAGAACTTTTGGTAAATCAGAGACACCCTCAGAAATAGCCCGGGCCATTTGGAATCTGAAGCAAGAGAAGCAAACTGTTTCAGACTTTGCAGTTGAATTCAGAACATTAGCTATCACTTCTATTATGGATGAGGAGTCATTAAAAGGAGCTTTTACTCAAGCCCTCCACGACAAAATCCAGGACAACTAGCCCTGTGTCCTGAACCTGGCACTCTGGAGGATCTTATCACTCTAGCTATTCGCATTGAGAAAAGACTCAAGACCCGTCCCAGGTCTGCTTTGCCCAGTTATCATACCCATCAGACCGCTCGTTCCACTCTTCCTCCAGCTCTGCCGTCTGCTTTTGCTTCTGCCTCAATTCCTCCAGAGGTTCCCATGCAGATAGGCCGGGCTAGTCTGACCCCAGAAGAGAGACAACGTCGCATCTCCTCCCAACTGTGTCTGTACTGTGGTTTGTCTGGTCACTTTCTACCTAACTGTCCAATTCGCCCAAAAGGGAGAGCCCACCAGTAAGTCCGGGAGTTCTGGTGGGTAGCAGCACTAACAAAGAAGCCTCCCGGTGTGTATTGACCTGCTCTGTTTTTTTTAATCAGCTGCCTTTTTTAACTACAGCCCTGCTTGACTCTGGTTGTGAGAGGAATCTTCTAGATCAGTCTGTGGTCACTAAACTGAGAATTCCAACGACACCTCTTCTCACTCCAGTTCAGGTTTCATCATTGGATGGCAACGCGCTCACTACCATCACCCACCGAACAGAGCCTGTCAAGTTGCAAGTGTCTGGTAACCACCAAGAAGTCATTTCATTTTTTGTTTTTCCCTCTCCTCAGTTTCCAGTCGTCTTAGGACATGAATGGCTTAGCATGCACAACCCCCACATCGATTGGAAGACTGGTCAAGTTGCTGCCTGGAGTCCTTACTGCTTGTCCCACTGTTTGTTGTCCGCTAGCCTTCCGGTCCAGGTTCCTGCTTCCAGTCCTCCACCCATTCCGGACCTTTCTTCAGTGCCATCAGAATATCATGACCTACAAGCAGTTTTCAGCAAAGATCGAGCTGCATCCTTACCTCCCCATCGTCCATATGATTGCAGTATCGACCTGCTTCCTGATGCCACATTCCCATCCAGCAGGTTGTACAGTCTTTCTAAAGCGGAACATGAATGCATGACCACATACATCTCTGAGTCCTTAGCATCAGGTCTGATTCGTCCATCCACTTCTCCCTTGGGCGCAGGGTTCTTCTTTGTTTCAAAGAAAGATGGTTCCCTGCGTCCTTGTATCGACTATCGAGGGTTAAATCAAATAACAGTCAAGAACAAATATCCTCTGCCTCTGCTTTCCTCCACCTTTGACCCTGTACAGAATGCAACCATCTTCACCAAATTGGATCTCCGCAACGCTTATCATCTTGTAAGGATCAAGGAGGGTGACGAATGGAAAACGGCCTTCAAGACACCTTTGGGCCACTACGAGTACCTCGTCATGCCTTTTGGCCTGACTAATGCTCCCGCAGTGTTCCAGTCCCTGGTAAACTCCGTACTCTCTGACTACATCAATTCATTTGTCACTGTATACCTCGACGACATTCTGATTTTTTCCAGTACCCTTTCCGAACACCATCAACATGTCCGCGCTGTTCTACAACGCCTTCTGGAGAACCGCCTTTTCGTCAAGGCTGAAAAATGCGAATTCCACGTTTCCTCAGTGAAATTTCTGGGATTTGTTCTGGAGAAGGGAAAGCTGAGAACAGACCCAGAAAAGGTTGAAGCTGTCCGTGACTGGCCAACTCCCACTACCCGTAAACAGCTTCAACGTTTCCTCGGGTTTGCAAATTTTTATCGGCGCTTTATTCGTGGCTACAGCCAGGTGGCATCTCCCTTGACGCAGTTGACTTCTGTTAAAAGAGCCTTTGTGTGGTCAGCTAACGCTGAAGAGGCTTTTCAGGAGTTAAAGAGACGTTTCACTCAAGCTCCTGTTTTGGTTCGCCCTGATCCGTCTGTTCAGTTCACCATGGAAGTCGACGCCTCAGATTCTGGCGTTGGTGCTGTCCTATCTCAAATGTCACCTTCAGATAATCTATTACATCCCTGTGCTTTCTTTTCAAAGAAACTCTCTCAGGCGGAGCAAAACTATGATGTGGGAGACCGAGAGCTGCTAGCCATCAAATTGGCTCTGGAAGAGTGGCGCCATTGGCTTGAAGGTTCCGAGCATCCCATCATTATCTGGACAGACCATAAAAACCTTGCTTACCTGAAAGAGGCCAAGAGGTTAAACCCCAGACAGTACCGGTGGTCCTTGTTCTTCACATGCTTCAATTTCATCATTTCGTACACCCCCGGATCAAAGAATGTCAAACCAGATGCTCTATCCCGCCAGTACGCTTCAGACAGAGACCTCGAACCCGCCACTATCCTTCCTCCATCTTGTGTTGTAGGAGCTGTTTCCTGGGACATCACCAACAAAGTTCTGGATGCCCAACGCACTGATCCTGACCCAGGTAATGGTCCCCCCAATAAACTGTTTGTGCCTCAACAGGTTCGAGGAGAAGTGATCCACTGGGCACATACTGCCAAGTTTTCCGTTCACCCTGGAATTGGTCGCACTCTCGCCCTGATCCGCAGGTCATTCTGGTGGCCCTCCATGTTTAATGACACTAAAGAGTACATCAACGCCTGCCATGTCTGTGCCCGGAATAAAACCACCAATCAACCCCCGGCAGGACTGTTAAATCCTCTCCCCATTCCATCTCGCCCATGGTCGCATATAGCAGTGGACTTCGTTACTGGCCTACCCCTCTCCAAAGGTTTTTCTGCAATTCTCACTATAATAGATAGATTTTCAAAAGCCTGTCATTTTGTTCCAGTGAAATCCCTTCCATCATCCACTGAAACCGCTAACCTCCTCATAACCCATGTTTTCAGGCTTCATGGCATCCCATCGGAGATCTTGTCAGATCGCGGCCCCCAATTCCTCTCCAGGGTCTGGAAGGAGTTTGCCACCTTATTGGGGGCCCGTGTTTCCCTGAGTTCTGGTTACCACCCCCAAACTAACGGTCAGTGCGAGCGGCTCAATCAGGAGTTGGAGGCTATGCTCAGATGTGTCTGCTCTTCAAACCCTACCAGCTGGAGCACCCAACTACCGTGGATCGAGTACGCGCACAACACCCACGTTTCCACTGCAACCAGTAAGTCCCCGTTTGAATCATCCCTTGGTTACCAACCTCCCCTGTTCCCTTCGGATCTATCCTCCTCTGTCACAGTCCCTCAGTTTATCCGCCGGGCAAGGAGGACATGGATCCAAACCCGGGTGGCCCTTCAGCGCACCAAAGAGCGCAACCAACGGCTGGCAGATCGGCACCGCAGACCCGCGCCCGTGTACAGTCCAGGTCAACGGGTCTGGCTGTCAACCAAAGATATTGGTCTCAAGGGTACAACTAGGAAACTTTCACCTCGCTTCATTGGCCCATATCCCATTCAGGAGGTTCTCAGTCCCTGTTCTGTCCGTCTTGTCCTGCCCCCGTCTATGAAGATCCACCCTGTCTTTCATGTATCCCTCCTGAAACCTGTCTCGTCCAGTCCGTTGTGTCCTGTTCCTGCTCCCCCATCTCCTATTCGTCTCACTGATGGTGGACTTGGCTTTCGTGTTCGGCGCCTGCTGGACGTCAGGCCCAGGGGCCGGGGGCGTCAGTTCTTGGTGGACTGGGAGGGTTATGGTCCAGAACATCGCCAGTGGGTCCCCAGTTCCTGGATTGAGGACCCTTCTCTCATCAGAGACTTTGACGCCGCTCGGTCTTCTGCTGCTGCCTCCTCCTCCGCCTCCTCCTCCTCCTCTGCGCGGCCGCTGGGTGTCGGCCTTTGAGGGGGGGTTACTGTCATGATCTGTGCTGCATAACCATCTCTGCTGAGTGTTTTACAGGTGGGTGTGTCTGGAGAGCCCAGCTGTGCCAAATCAGCTCATCAGCGATCAGGGGATTTAAGGAGCAGCTGGACATCTCACCATTGCCAGATGATACTCAGTCTTGGGTAGTTTCTAGCCCTCCTTTTGACCTTCCTAAAACAATTTTAGAATTACTTTGTCTATTTGTTCCTGCCCTTCTGGCAGTTAACCTGCTCTGCCCTCCTGATTCCTCCAGGTTCCAGTCATCTGTTCATCTCCACTCTCTGCTATATCTTTGGAACCATCTACCACATTCCAGTCCTGCTGTTTGCCCCTGATCGCCAGCTCTCCATCACCCCATCTATCCACCTGCAGCTCCTCGGTCTCCCCATCCAGCCAGGTCTGACTAACCCCCCCCCCCCCCCCCCCCCCCCAAAAATACTGGATCATTCAGGAAACAGTAAGCTTTCTTATTTTTTCATCATCGTCTCACGTTGCTCCAGACTCTGACCTCTCTTCCTCTCTCAGACCCCACGGATCCCTCCAGTCCTGCAGAAGCTTCGGCTACCTCTCCCATTCAAAATAAATCATTTAAACTTACCTTCTGTCTCTCGGTGGTGATTCTTCATGTCGTGGGTCAAGAAATTACCCTCAAACATGACAGGTAAGCTGAACGAGGATATCGTGCTTCACTGGTCCACCGTGGTCAAAGATCCGCAAGTCTGCTGTTGCGGTCTCAGCTCTTAGAGCGTCGACTCAGCATCTGGCTCCGTGTCAACACAGAGCCGGGAGCCGAATGACCAAGCAGTGCTATGGTAAGCACATAGAATTTCCCCCATTCAATCAGTAAACTATTAGCGAGAAAAATGCGATTGAGCAACTCAAAATGAAGCAGCGTCAACTAAAAAATCTGTGGTGTTTCTGTGGTCTCCCTCAGACATCCACAAGTGACCAGCATGACTACAGCCTCACATGGGAGCTGTCCGCAAGTCCGGCTATCCCGGGAAACGGGAACAGCCAGCTGCCTACTGGAGACAGGAGAAGCTGAACACCTGCTTCAGTTTCTTTTGCAGCCCTACTAACATGTTTGACCAAGCAGCAACTGGCACAGCATTTCCCCGATTCAACCAGAAAATTAAGCACATCAATATAAATGTACTTATTGATAAAAAGAAGTAGAAACTGTTGGATGATCTGTTAGTGCAGTCAATAATCACAGCCTGCCTTCTATGTCCAAATAATCCCATGATTACCATCCAAATACGAACACACACACACACACACACACACACACACACACACACACACACACACACACACACACACACACACACACACACACACACACACACACACACACACACACACACACACACACACACACACACAGACAAAACTAACATTCAGAGAGTGGAACTGGAGTGGAACATCTATTAACGCTAAGCCTTTTGCCGGCGCTAGCTCCCACAGCTAGCTCTGGCTCTGACGTGGCTCTGATGCTCATTAATCATTCAGAATTTTAGGCATTTAATTACATTTAAACAGAAGAGTTACAAAAAAGTTCACCCCCCTCAGAGTTTTCATGAATGTAAACTAGATCTATGAAATCTAATATGGGGTTTTGAACCAGGCTGTAAACATGTTTATTTCTGCTGTGAAATTGGCATTTTTAACATGGGAGTCAATGAGGATTTGCTCACATGCACTGCTTTTTCCTAGTGGATGAGGATGGAACAGCAGTTTTTGCCACTGTTGGCTTCAGGTCTAAGAACCTGGGGTTCTCACTTGGTTACATCACATCTTGCTGGGCACTGAAGTCATTGTTGGACACAAACTGAGACACTCGAGCAGAAGTTTGTGAAAATGGAGCAAATTCAATGTTTGACCCAATTGTCCTTCTCCAACAGCCTTAAGGATTCACCAGATTTGATGGAGGGATTTTGATCCAATCAGTGACAACAGGATGTGCACATTGATTGGATGAGGTTTTTCCAGAATTGTAGTTTCAAAGGTTAATTAAAAATCTTCTTTTTTTTTGACAAAACATTTCATTTATTAGTTGCCATCAGTATGTGAAGAGCATTTCAAGCAATGTGGCAAAAACGTCTCCTGAAGAACATCTCCTACCCCACCTTTAAACTACAAATCCATAAAGCAAAATGGATAACCAACAATCACAAGTCATGTGACTGACCCTGAATGACTCAAAGAAAACCAAACTGTCAGGTATCTCAGTGTTCTCATGACAAACCGTTAACACGAGACTGTGCTCTAACCTGTTGCATGATGTAACAAGCCAAATGAAATTCAAACATTTAAAATGGACCGTATGACAGCTGCTAACAGTGGCCCTGCTCTACATTACCCCTACATTACTGTTCCATTATTCGTGTCCATTCTAGTGTTCCTCCTGACAGATCTGCTGTGGTCCTTACATTTTTTTATCATTTTTTTAATTTTTCATCATTTTTTAAAATCTTTTTAACATTTAAATGTTTTGTTTTTGTGAAACTCCTCGTGATTCTTATCTTGTGAGGCGCTATATAAAAGATTGTTTTCTTTTTTTCTTTCTCTCTGAACTTCATGCTTATTTAGAGAAGCTGAATTTTAAAGTTAGCAGAGTTCATCCTTGGTAGTGGGTTCACTCACTCATTTAACCGTTTACCACTAAAGTCAGTTTGTTCATTCCGATCTTCCTAAATAATCATCCAACTGGAATCCTTAAGCATCCCATAACTGTCAGAATAGGCCTTGGGCGCCCAGGTGCTACTAGGACTAACTGGGTCTCCTCACCACACAGCGCAAGTCTCCAAACTGTGAAGGTTGTTGTTCAAACAAGAATATTTAACATTTATTCATGCATTCATTATTTGTTTGAACAATAAACAGATTGATTAATAGAAAGACAGGCTGTACCTTGTAACATCTTGTAACACACTTTTGACATGTTTTAAAAGGCTTGTATCATGCTATGTTACACCCCCAGACCAAAGATAGGCACAATTTATGATAAAATATTATTGTAGCCACTATTAAGACTTAATTATTTGTGAAATATAAGTTATTTTCATGAGCCTTTACCAAGAAACAAGATGCGTGGATTTGTTGAAACCACACTGTCTCATGCAGTCCTGTATGTGTAACACACACTGCATTTATTTAGAATCATTTGAATGACTAATTAAACTACATTAAACTGCTTTTGTAATAATTTAATCTCTTATTCTTCAGTAAAATAAAGAACGAGGCCAAATAACATATCTGTGGCATCAAGATGCAACTTCTGAGTTCACACACACGTGCACGCACGCACGCACGCACACAAACACACGCACGCGCGCACACACACACACAGGGATGGAGCACGTTTACAGCTGAATTAGCTCCAGTATTAAGTGTTGATTTGCACAAACAAGATGTCCAAACTCACAGAGGCTGCAGGTCTCCTGTTCTATGAGCAAAGTGCCTGGAACCAGTTGGTAAGGAGCGCTAAACGTTCTTATGCCGCTGCCATGTGGAGCAGTTGGGGAAACACATTTCAAAAAGTGCAGATTTTAAAAACGACTTAATAAGTATAAATACATACAAAAGCTACTCAATTACATTAATGCGAGTACATGTAATTTGTTACTTTCCACCTCTGGAGATTTCCCATTTGACAGGAGAATGTTTGTGGGTGAAGCTGTTGTGTAGGCTTTACCACACCAAGCCTGTTATACCTGTGATTTTGTGTTGCCACGTGCAGTGTGTTCTGAAAATTGTTTAAGGTTTAAAATCTTGGCTTATGAACCAGCCCTTTAATAAAATCAGGCGACACAGAATCCAGAACTGTGCCGTTTGAGACCCAGTTGTGAAAATGAATATTTCCTGTAGCATAAATATTTAGATGAAATGATGAGGAGTGGGTTTTCAGACTTGCTGACTTTAATCCCATAAGCCAGTGTGATTTTGTTATTTAAATAAACACTATGTAACTTTTTCATATTTTTCAATCATTTTCTTGATAAGTGATAAAATGACCCTTTGCAGGGTTAATTAAAGGGTTAGAGAAAGGCCACCCAGCCCCTATTGCCCCCTCTGACCAGAATATTCTACTTGCAACTGCAGAGTTACCGGTCCAGTCTGTTGGACTTGTAAAAAAATGGAGCCGACATACCTGGTGCTGCAGTCTGGTTCCTGCATGTTTTAGATCATGAACACAGATGATGTGTTTCATTTAGTGATGAATCACTCCTGTAGACACTAATGAAGGCTGGTGGACATTTCAGCTGTGAGAGTAAGGTGTTAAAAGAGGAACGCACAGCGAGAAGAGGAGTTTTGCTGTCAGTTCTACTAACCCAGGGGTCGGCAAGCTTTTCCCATCAAAGAGCCATTATTACCCGTTTCCCACAGTAAAGACATGGGAGCCACAGCAGGGCATGAGCAGGTGCAGAGTTTGACACATCACACACGTCTCCTGTTAAATCCTGTTCAGAATACAAGCCCAGGCTCTGACTCGCTGGATTGGTGTAATTAAACTTTGTACAGAGCGAAACTTAGAAAGGTGAGAAAAGGATCCAAATCAATAAGTTTTTTCCTCTCATTTACAGTGACGGAGATAACAGCGCAGTGCACATGGCTCTGGTGTTAATCAACTTTAATTGTTTCTCTTTGCAACAATCTTCACAAGAAGGCAAAACTTAAATGGCAGGGTTCGCATTGACCAGATTTTTCCCGTACTTAACTGTTTATTTTGATGGAGAAACCTCAAGACTGTTGATTGTTACCTGATGCCTGCAGATGTGCTGACATTTGATTCATTACGCACATCGCTGAGGTAACTAAATCAATCAAGAAAAGATTCCCATCAGAACATCTGAGCATTTTACTGGACACTGCTCAGCGCAGCTCGCTGTCAGCGCCCACGTGAGGCGGACAGTGAGCTGTGGAGAGGGGCTTGGAGCACATCGGTCACCGGCAGCAGCAGAACCAGGGCACATGCCGGAAGATTCCTCTAGCTGAAGCGAGTGTTTTCCCAACCCTGTCTCTCAGAGAAACTTGTCAGTTAGAAAATGTTCCTGATTATGAAACTTTGGCTGAATAGCGTTTGTTCCTGTCTCCAATGTGGCGACGCATCCATGAGCCTGCCTGAGGCAACAGTCCAGAATCTCATGTCCTCTTCAGCTGAGAAAGCACCTATAGACATCTGATTACACACAAGCAGGTGACCTGTCATTTCAGGTTTTTATCCTTTTTGTTTAGAGTTTCAAAGATGACAGTCTTCATATTTAGAATTGGCATACAGATAAAAAAAATGAATGCAGTAAAATAAATATATTTGAATTAAATATTCATTCATAACTTTACAAGCACAGAGAGCCGCATCAGATGGATGAAAGAGCCGCGGGTTGCCGACCCCTGTACTAAACAGACACTAGGGGGTGCTAAAAGCAAGCCAAAACTGCCTGGTCTCCCTTTAATCCTCTCAGGCTCAAAATGAGTTTTGAAAAAAGGACGAACAACTGAGTCCTTCAGGGGTTCTTCTGAGTTAAAAAATGCTCATGAATACGTGTGTGGAGTAACCTGGTAGGTAGGTTTTAACGTTGCAAATCTGCAACGCCTGCCTCCAGAGGGTTAAAAGATCAGATGATGTCTTGCTGACGTTCCTAAACATCCACTTCTGAATAATTAAACTAAATATTTAGTGGTGGATTAGATTCGTCCTCGTTGTTTCGGAACATGTCCTGTTCAGTGTCAGAGCTCTGAGTTTCATCTGGCAGTGAAACACTTTCATGTTGATATCCTGTACACACATGTGGTCTGCTGATCTCAGATATGATCAACTTGTCATAGCATTTCCTTCTTCTGGTTCTACTCACCGCATCCTCCCAGGTCAGGAGACTCGGGGGACCTTGTCTCAGTGTGGTCTCTAAATCCTACTGACTATTTCCATCAGTGGCCAGAAAGGGCAGCTGCAACTGGATATGTTGCTTTGGTTTTGGGTAACAAACATCAGAATCGTCTGTCAACCCATCTGTGGCTGAGCCGTTATGAGAAGAGAAGAGACCACTAAGACCTTTAGACAGTTGGTTTAATGTCCCATAATAAGCTCATCGTCGGTCAGTGTTATGGTACAATGCAATGAGTCAGTTTGTTGTTCGGTTCAAACTGTGCAGTTTTAAAACATCAGTAGCCACCGCTATGTGCCGCTATGTGAGCCAACAGAAACAAAAGGTCAGTGGGGCTGGGGTAGTTAGAGCAGATGCAGGAGTGTCATCTAAAGTTCAAACTCCCTCTGACTCAGATGTTCTGACAATTCTCTAGTGTTTTGTATCGCCTCCCATTCCTCAGTCCATTACTCACACCTGTAGGTCTTTATCACTAGCAATCACCTCACCTCTTCCCTTTTCTCTCTATTGGTTCACCTGTCTATTTAAACCCAGTTCAGTTTCCAGTTCTCTGGTGACTGGACGTGTGTATGGGGTCGCCGGAATACCGTGCAGTGATCTGCCGGGAGGTCAGACGCTTGTGGCAGGTCTCCTGGTTCACAGGGCAAAAGGGTGGGAGCTTTTTTGATTTGCAGGGGATGTTGGGTGAAGGAAGGAAGGATGGATATAGGCTGTGGGAAGAGGGATGAGGTCGTGCTGACCTGTTTGAGGCTGGGACATTGTGGACTGGGTTGTGGCCTGTTCCTGGTGGGCAAACACCCAGATGGGAGATGTGTTTGTGGGGAACCGGAAACTGTCTGCCATGTGTTGCTGGGCTGTCGAAGGTACGGGGCTGAGCGGCAGTGTGGTGTGGACGTATTCGGTCTCCGGACATTGTTGGAGGCTTAGGATGGACAATGTGTGAAACTGTTGATGGACTACTTGCGCACTGTGGGTGCATATGACAGGATATAGTGGGTGGGCGTAGCCGTAGCGTGTGATGTTGTGAAGGCAGCAATACGCCTATATGGCATCTAAGCTGCTGGGTACCTACAAAGAAGAAGAAGACAGTTCTCTGGTGGTTCCTTGTGCTGTGTAGTCCTGTTTTTCTTCATCCTGTGTTTTTGTAAATAAATAACTTTTTATTTTTTTTATTTTTTATTTTTGCCCTTACCTGGCTGCCTCCTGGAGTTCCTCTCTACAGCTTCCTGTATTTTTGTCCCACCTTTCCAGTAACAGTCTGACACTCTGAACCACACCTTGAAGCAGATGGTCTCCAGCAGCAGAAGACCACACCAGGTGTCTCTCCTGTCAGCTAACAGGCTCACCAGAGCTGGACCAGAAGAAACTGGAACAACCTTTTTGGTCTGGTGAGTCTGGATTTAGCCTCACCCATCTTCTGATGCTACTTCCAGTAGGATAGTGCGCCAGCTTCCAAAGCTCAGATCATCTTTAACTGGTTTCTAGAACATGACCACGAGTTGACTGGACTCTGACCTTTACAGTCATTAGACCTCAGACCAGTCCAGAACCTTTGTGGTGTGTGCTGCTGACATGTTAATATGGACCAGAACCTTCAAAGAATGTTTCAAACACCTCATTCAATCAACAACACAAAGAGCTAATAATGAGGCAAAGGGGGTCTGACCTGGTGTACCTAGTTGAGTGGATGGTAAATAATAAGAGTGTCAATCCTACAAGATGATTTGTTTCATTCTGATGTGCAATAAAGGAGGGAGGAATTTTATAGTAAAACAGCAAGCTGACTGCCCTGAATAAACAGCATTTTTCTTTTGAATTTCCAGAGAAAAACACAATTCACTTCCCTTCTGGCATTACAAAGGTCTCTTTGATTCTATTTAATTTATGATCAAGCTCCAAGCAGTTCACCCATCCTTCTTTCTTGCTGGATGCATTTCCCAGCATGCCTCACCACTAGTACATTCATGACTGCAGGAAAAGAAAAGTACCACTTGGCTGCAGACATTCAGTCTAATCAGTCCTGGCTGTGAAGAGCTGCCATAAAGACATCTACTTCAAAAATGTTACAAGTTCAGAGACCAGCACCATTATAATATAACCATTTGCACTCATAAATGGATTTTTTCCATCTACATAGAAGAAATGTTTATTCTGCTCAGTTCATTGCAATCAGTCAAAATTCTAGACAACACAGCATGTTGTAGCATTGGAGTTGAGCCTTTTTGATGGATGGGCAGCTAAAGATAGGATCAGGTTCCATTTTCTTTTTTATTTTAACACACACATACAGGCAAAAACAATACAGAAAATCTAAACTAATAAATAATAAAATACATACATAATAATGATAAACAATAATAAGTTAAACAAATTAAGATAGAAATAATATTGATAAGGCGGATTGCCAAACATTCTATAATCCATTCATATTTTATCAATTAATCAAGTGTCCTTAGTTTGTCTCTATATAAATAGTCCATTTCTTCCATTTCACATAGCATCTATCCTCCTGTGTTCTGATCTTATGGGTCAGCAGTTCCATCGTAAATATATCTTTCAGTATTTCCAATCATTGCTGATATGTTGGCGGTTCTGTTTTACACCATCTTCTTGTGATTGCTTTTTTACCAGCTGCCAACATAATTTACAATACGTATCTGTCTTCCTTACATATAATATTGCCAGACATATTATCCAAATAAAGTAGTCAACAAGAACTGATGATATTATATCATAAGATTCTGGTAATAATCTGGTGAACATCCTGCCAGTATTTCAGCATTTTAGGGCATGACCAAAAGACATGAGAATGGTTAACATTTACTTTCCCACATTGTCTCCAACAAGGTTGTGATACTTTTACATACTTGCTTTTTATTTCAGGAGTGATAAAAAAACCTTATTATATTTTTCCAGCAAAATTATCTCCATTTCCTTGATGATGTAGATGTCTGTTGTGTGTTCCAAATACCTCTCCACTTGTCTTCTGTTATACTGACTTCCAATTCCTTTTCCCATTTAAATTTAATATTCAATGTCATATTGTCATGTATAAATGGGGCGATGGTGGCACAGGAGTTAAGTGCTCGCCTCGCAATTGGAAGGTCGCAGGTTCGAGACCCGCTCAGTCTGTCGCTGTCGTTGTGTCCTTGGGCAAGACACTTAACCCACATTGCCTGCTGATGGTGGTCAGAGGGACCGGTGGCGCCAGTGCTCGGCAGCCTCGCCTCTGTCAGTGCGCCCCAGGGCAGCTGTGGCTACATTGTAGCTCATCCCCACCAGTGTGTGAATGTGTGTGTGTGAATGGGTGAATGACTGATTGTGTTGTAAAGCGCCTTGGGGGGTTCCAGGACTCTAGAAGGCGCTATATCAAATACAGGCCATTTACCATTTACCATATTACCCTTTCTTTTCACCAACTGTTTATTTATGGTTGATAGAATCCTATATTTTTCCCCTTATATGTATCAACTATTATTCTAACAGTTGTTCAAGTTAAGCTTTGGTTTCATATCTTTATTAAAAAGTCCCTTACTTGTAGATACATGTATAAATCCCTATTTTCTAGGTTATATTTCCGTTTCATCTCCTGAAAACTTAAAGTTTCCTTTATCTAATAGGCATGCAGTTATGCCATTCTTTTTCCAATGGTTAAATCTCTGATCCAGGGAGCCAGGTATAAACTCCCTGTCATATGCTATCCACCGAAGTATTCCCATCTCTTCCTCTAGTTTGTATTTTCGCACCACATTGAGCCAATTCTTGAGTATAAGATGAAGAACCCTACCCATCTGTTTGATTTAATTTTTTATTTCTTTTTTATCACCAATAATACTTTGAATCTCTCTTCCCTGAACAAATTGTTCTATATTTTTCCATCTGAATTTGTAGTTGTTATCACACCAGCAGATCACATGTCTAATTTGCACTGCTTGGAAATATTCCCTCAATTCCCGCAATGCCAATCCCCCTTCTTCTTTACCTGTTTGTAATGTTTTGAGTTTGATTCTTGGTCTTAGTCCATTCCAGATGAATCTGGAGATCATTCTATCCCACGATCTATATTGTTTTTCTGGTATCTCAACTAGGAGTGATTGAGATAAAAATAAAAGCTGTGGAAGAACATTCATTTTTATGACTTCTATTCTTGAACCCATATCTAATGTTAAAGCTTCCATCTGTCCAAATTCCCTTTTATCTCTGTATCTGCTTTAACATAATTGGCATCGAACAAATCTTTTATTTTCTTTGTCAACATTACCCCTAGATACTTCATTTTTGTTGCTGTCCAATTTAGTTTATAAAGTGTCTGTATGTTCTTGGATGGTGAATAATTAAATTGTAGTACTTGTGTTTTATTCAAATTCAGCTTGTACCCAGAACAGGATCCGAATTACTCAAATTGTTCGATTAAACGAGGAATTCCAGTATCGGGATCCTCCAAATAACAAATAATGTCATCTGCAAAAAGCCAAATCACGTGATTTTCTCTCCCAATCCTAATTCCTTTAATATCTGTTTTCTCTAATCGCTTGAGCTAAGGGTTCTATAAAAATCGCAAACAGTATTGGAAATAAACAGCAGCCTTGTCTGGTTGATCGTTCCAGGGTTATACAGTCTGTCAAGCTACCGTTTATTTTTATTCTTGCGGTTGGTTTGTGGTAAAGTGCTCTAATAATATTGATAGTTTTTTCATTAAACACAAATTTATCTAAAACCTGGTACAAAAAAGACCAGTTAACACAGTCAAACGCTTTTTCAGCATCAAGACTTATTAATGCTGCTGTGATATTATTTTTCTGAACATGATCTATAATGTTTAACGTTCGTCTAGTGTTATCATGATTTTGATGTCCCCTAATAAAACCTGTCTGATCTTCCTCAATTCTGTCATTTATAAATTGATTATATCTTTTGGCAATAATCAAGGTATATATTTGAGTCTATGTTGAGTAATGAAATTGGTCTATAATCTGAACAGGTCTGACTGTTACTCTTTTTTGGAATAACTGTTATCACAGCTTCTCTCCAAGATGGAGGTATTTCGTCATATTCTAAAGTATGGTTAAATGATCGCTCGAGAAGTGGTATAAGTCCCTCCTTAAAGGTTTTAAACCACTCAGAGGGCAGACTGTCAGTACCAGGAGATTTGCTTGATTTCAAGTTGTTTATTACTTTCTCTATTTTTATTCTATTAATTGGTGAGGTCAAAAGATTATTTTGGTATCTCCCAATCTTTGGTAAGTCAAGTTTCTCCAGGAAGTCTTTCATGAGTTTGGGGCTTACCTGGTAAGATTGATGGTATAAATCTCTATAATGGTTTCTAAATTTGGTTTAGATCTCTTTCGGTTCCTTAATAGTTAAATTTGTATCATTGTCTCTAATCTTTTAGATTGTCCTGTCCGCTTCTAGTTTTTTCATTCTTCTAGGTAGTTGTTTCGATGCTCGCGGCCCTAATTCATGGTGGGACTGTTTTTAAAATCCTAGTCTTCTTCTCAGTTTCTGTAAGCAATAATTCATCCAAGTTATCTTTTGTTTTCTTAATTTTTGAGATAAGTGACAAGTCTTGTTCCTTTTTGTGTTGTTGTTTGACAAGTTTACCCATTTCTTGTTTACAAGTTTTTTCCTTGTTTTTCTTATATGCTGCCATTTTGGCGATCAACTTACCCCTCATAACAGCTTTAAGAGCATCCCACAAGATAGTAGGAGAAACCTCTCCATTGTCATTTTCATCTTGGTAATGTAAAATGTATTTCTTTAGCTCTTCAATATCGGATTTACTATTAAGTAATCCAATGTTTAACCTCCACATGATATTTTTACGTTGGTCTTTTAATTTGATATCAAGATGAATTGCACAATGATCTGACTGGTCTGATTCTAAAATTTCACATGCTTTAACCCTGTAAAAGTCTTTTTTGTTTATAAAAAAAGTAGTCAATTCTTGCGTAGCTATTGTTTGGAGCAGAATAATGAGTATAGTCTCTCTAAGAGGGGTGTAAATCTCTCCAAACATCTACTATCCCATATTCCTTAAACAATGCTTTGATTGTTTTGATAGTGTGATTATAACTTTTGTTCTTATTTGTTGTGTATAATATATTGTCCATAACTAAATTAAAGTCTCCTCCACATATTAATATCCCTTCCATTTCTAGAACCATAATATCGAACAGAGCTTTAAAGAAAGATTTATCACTGTTGGGCGGGGCATATACGTTAACCATTGTGACCATTATTTCCTCCATCTTTCCTTTCACTAACACAAATCTTCCTTCTTTATCTTTAATCTCTTCAAAACACTCAAATTTTACTGTATTGAGAATAAGGATAATCACCCCTCTCCTACACCCTTGTTGGAAAGAACTATAATATGCTTTTGTATAACCAAATCTCTTGAGTTTCTCACTTTCCTGTCTAGATAGATGAGTTTCCTGGAGAAAAACAACTTGTGTCCTATCTTTTCTTAGTTTGGCCATTGGCTTTCGTTTTACTGGGTTGTTTAATCCATTAATATTCAATAACAATACATTTATGCTTTGATCAACCATAACCTTTTAGGCAGTAGAGTGGCAATCCTCTCAACAAAAAAGAAAATGAACCTTTTTACAAAACATAAACATTAAACAATGTGACTTCCAAATACAGGATACATTACAATGTACAGGATACACGATACAATATATCCTGAATTTGGAAGACAGGTTCTATTTTCTATTTTATGGTGAGCCGCTTCTCGGACACGCCAATTTCTGCAGGTAACATAGGGCTAGACAGGAAATCACACACAGTTTCTGTGTAAAACATCTTGAACTTTTAAAAATAAAAGACTATTGCAACAACGCAGTTTCATATCTATGTAGATGGCATCAATTTGTGTGACCTAACAGTTGTCTACTGCCTGCATCTTTTGAGAACTGCAACATTGTTTTCTTCATGGCTTTAATCCAGAGGAACAACATAAATAACATTAAACGGTAACATCAAAAGTGATTTTTTTTTGTTTAATAGCGGATGGCATAAACAAACCGTGACCTTTGAAGTCTCAAGGGATCTTACGCGAGGGAGACAGCAGAGAAGCCACTCTACGGCTGAGATTCTCCCCGTGTGGACTGGCGGGCAGCACAAGTAAACTGTTCTGCTGCCGTTCCGCGCCGCTGATGCCTCCAGTGTGAAGCAGGGGTCACTCCACCCACAACATCTGTTTGAAAATGCCCCACAAGGAAGCGCTGCCAGGTGGACTGTGAGGGCGGGTCTGTAGCAGTGAGTGAGGATTTTTACAGATTTAAAAACCAGATCATGTAGTTGCAAGACTTTTCTTAGTGACAAATTACACTCTGATTGAATAAAGTATCCTGCAACCAAGTGATCCATGTGACCATTTTTCATTTTTCATCTTTTCATAATATTGCACATTTTCACAGGTGTATCAATAAAAATCTCCACTGCTTACTCTACAGCATGCTTTTGATAAGATGAGAATGAAAATAAAAATCTAGTTATAGAGAACTGCTTCCCATAAATAAGCCAAAGAACTGCATTTGATATGTTATCAAACACCTTGTTCAATAATTTAGAAATGTTTTTATTCTCATAAAAAGTATAAACTATTTTTTTACATCCCGTTTTTATTGAGTTCTATTTCAGCTTGTTGTATGTGTTTTTATATCTTCCCTATACTTATTGCATTTTGCTTAAATTTGCTTTAATGGATATTAAAAAAGAAATTAAAGTTCAACTTAGATTACTCAAATTTCCGAGCAAAGCCCGAACGCAGCACTGGTTCGTTTCGCTGCCAGGAGGAGAATCTCGTTTCTCCTCTTCATCAGCTCGTGGTAAATGATGCGGTCAGCTGATTGGCTGCCTGCAGCTGACTTATGCTCCATCCTGCACGCCGATTCTCGCAGAGCCGGACTGAGAGCTCCCAGTTAGCACTCCTCCTGGTTACCTCCTCACACACACACACACACACACACACACGCTCACACACTCAGACACACACGCGCGCACACAGACACACTCATGAGTCGCGGCTGCACGCACCACCGTCCGCTGAAACCGGCTGATTTCACCTGAAAGAGCCGCGCGTCGGGACACCAAACTGCACTATGCGTCACCACAGGTTATTATCGCTTTTGCGCTCTTTTAGGAGGTAACCGAGGAGGTGTCACGCGCATCACTATGGATTGCCTTTTTCTTCTGATATGGTGTTTACCCATGATGCCGCTGGCCGGCTGCACCCCAGTCAAGCTGCTCTCCACCCTGTTGACCTGGAGCTTCTTCAAGGCATGCTGCACTTTATCTACTTTGATGTTCAGCACGTGCAGTTTGGATCAAAGATAAACAACGTTATTGATGACAGCAGCGCTGCCTTTGCTATTATTGTGGTGAAAAGGGATGCCAAATAGGAACTCCATTCATCACAAGTTCTCCCACTGCTGCAACCTGTTGCTACCTGTTCATTTATGCATTTGTTCCTCTCCCTTCTTTCCTTTTTTTGCAGACTCTGCACATCTACTGCACACACGCCTCCCACTCTGCTCCAGCCAGCTCTTCTTCCATCCACAGCCACGGATTAAACCATGGTGAGTGCATGTTTTTTGACATCTGTGAATGTTTCTTCCAGCTGGCACGGTGCCGGGTTTGTAGAGAGAATAAAATGAGTTACATGGCAGCTTCACTTAACTCCCCAGAGAGGAAGGCTTAAGTGAAAACAGTTCAAACAAGCTCATCGCCCTGCAGAATCACATGCCAGCTCAATGTGTAGTGATACTGTTCAGAACCCTTGTTTGGATCTTTATATTGTTGCTTCACTCAGCATGAAAGGCTCTCAGAGCAACCCTCATTCAAGGATTCCCTCTTGGCTGCTTCGTCTTGCAGAAATTGTGGAGCTGATTCAGAGTGCTCCATCCTGGGAAAAGATCGCAGAGAGGGATGCAATAAAAACATCAGCTAACATCCATAATGATCAGTTTATTCAATGGTCGGCCAATTGGAATCTCAAAAATCAGAGTTTCTTTAGTTTGTTTTTGTTTGAATGCAAAACAGAAAAACCATCTAAAAGGTTTCTGAGAACCCGCCACCACTAAGTACATTGTCATATTAACCACACTACAGGTGTTTGTTTTAATGTTTTTTTTACGTTTATTCTTGTAATTTCCACATTAGCCAGACTTTTTAAGTACACTGTTGCATCTTTTGACATAAATCATCCAAAATCAAATGTAGCGAATCTTGACTACAAAAATCAGAATTCCGTGTCAGCTCTCCAAACCATAATCAGTGCATCTGTAATCATAATAGCCATACATGAATATGCAAAACAATTAGTCATCCAGTTTGAAAAGGTGCTGCATTTCTTCCTGCTCTTCAGCTGAAACCACAACAGGAACACCGGCTGAGTTGCTGCAAAAGCAGAAAAGAGCCGCTTTCGGCAGGGGAGGGTCCAAGCCCAGGTGTTTATGAATGGATGCACATTGTGCCATGTCCTTTTGCAACAAGCCACTTCTTGGTTCATTAATGCTCCCAACTGATGCAGAGCGGGGCCGGGACTCTAAATAATATTTAGGTCAATATGGAGAAAAATAAACAATAATAACAACAGTAATTTTTGAATGTTCTGTACAACCAATGTTTAGGGTAGATGCTGCCACCTGCGGTTTTTGGGTTCATAACCCCAAACTTTTTGTGGACAATATAAAGAAAATTTCAACTCATTCGCCTTTTTTACAAGACAATGCTGTCAATTTGCTGCAAGCGCTCCAGTTTGTCATCTCAGCTGATTTTGTTAAAAAAGCAAAACCTATTGCTCGTGTTTACTTTCATTTTCAATAGATTTGCTGGTCGGAGCTCACCATGGCGCGATAAGCGAGACGGAGTGAATGCCGCAAAATTCGCGCAACACAATGCCGTTGTGACACGTAGACACAGTTGCGGTAATATTACACCAATTAGCTGGCATGATGTGTCTCGTAAAAAAGGCTGCTGAGGTGGAAACTTGAGTGGCCAGTCAGATTCCAGTGGTGCCGTGTGCTACCCCAGGCCACTCCCTGGACACAACCCTGCCGCTGGTGTCCAAGCAGGAAGTTAAAATAAAGTGGTTGTTTTTATGGGAAATTGGGACCTGGAATTAGAGCAAACCATGAGGGGTAGTAAATGAAAATAGTGAAAAAGATTTTGGGATTCGTGTCATTTAAAGCTGTTTTAATGAATTTACAGAACAAGCTCCCCTTGAGTATCTTCCCTGAGATGCTTCTGCCTGAACCAGAAACCCACAAACCTCTCACACCAGTAGTGTTTTGTTGCTAAATGCATGTGTGTAATTAAGGGAGGAGCCAGGGAAGTGTGGCGGTTCGGCGAGACGGACAAACAAATGGTCCAGTCATTGCTGTCGGTCTGAAACGTGTTATTGGTGGAGGCTTTTAGGCGAATGCGAGAAAACCACTTAATAACTTTTTACATTTTTTAATTCTCCACAATATATTAATACTATGTTAGACCGTTGTTAGAAGGCATGAAAAAAAATTAAACCAATTTGTTTTCCATATTTGCTATTGCAGTGTTTTGCCCTCATTCTGCCATCCTCATTTGTGCTGATTTTTAAAAACATCACTTAAAATACACAAGTTTAGCCTGTAGAAAGGGCAGAAGAGTTTTGAAGGCATGAGAGGTACTTTCTTGTTTACATTTAGGTTTTTGTGATCATTTTCAGCTAAAATTGAAATACTTTACTACTACTTTATTAATACTTTTGAATTGAAATTCAAAAAAATCTTTGAGACCTACACTGTTAAATAGTTTTTAACCTAAACGATAGGAAACCAAGCTGTGTGTGTGTGTGTGTGTGTGTGTGTGTGTGTGTGTGTGTGTGTGTGTGTGTGTGTGTGTGTGTGTGTGTGTGTGTGTGTGTGTGTGTGTGTGTCAAAGTGAGCACCAATGACAAACTTTTCACCTGTAAACTGAGGACATCAGTAGCAAAGTGAGGACACTTTGCTGGTCCTCACTTTGGTGCAATGTTACAGAGCTCAACTCGTTACTTTTAAAGGTTTGGTGTGAATTAAGTTTTAGTTAGGTTTAGGGATAGACTGGTTTGAGTTAGATTTAGGGTTAGGCACAAGCGAGTCACTAAAATAAATGGAAGTCAATGACGGTCCTCACAACAAATAGGTATTTCCCATGGAAATTCTTTTTGTGACCTCCTCATCGTTTTCCCTCAGACTACGTGTTTGTGACGCCTGTGGAGGTGGACGCTGATGGCTCATATTTGACCTACGATATAGCCAGGAGAAGTCATCGCAGCAGGAGGTCCCTGTCTACGTCTTTGCACTACCGCCTCTCTGCCTTTGGGCAGGACATGCACCTGGACCTGCGTCCGTCTTTTGTGGTTAGCCCGGGATTCTCCATTCAGACCATCGACTCAGATGGCATCTCCACGGTGACGGGTGATGAGAGGTTTCACCACTGCCTGTATCAGGGATTTATCCGCAACCTGTCAGCCTCTTCAGCAGCCATATCCACATGTTCTGGACTGGTAAGAGTCTGTCTGCAACCTCATGTTCTGAAATCACATGTCTTATTGAAACGCAACTGCTGTGCTTCAGATAGTCACAATCACTCATTTGAGCTGAGAGAAATACGCTTGTTTTTACTGTCTCAAACAGATTTCCTCTAAACAACAATATAATAATCAGTTTAATCTATCATGTAATTAATTATAAACATATAGCAGTAAAAAAAGAGGACTCTTAGATCCTCCACTTGAGGGTAGTAGACATGCAAAGGACTGGACATGACAGGTTTGTCTCAACGGTACTAATCCTGATTCTACATCTGGAAGCAGTTTAGTGTGATGGATGTTTAATGTGAGTCGTAGTGGCAGTCTACAAGTAGTCAAAGACACTTGTTGAACATGTTGAAATGCATTCAAATTATAACAACGTACAATTATATCCATTTTAGAAAGCTTCTTGACTGACCTCAGTTAATAGAAATGGAGTTTATGTCTTTCACGTCCACTACGCTCCAAACCAACATGTGCCACTGCTGTCCTAAAATGACACATCTTCAAACTACCAGATGTTCATCCACCATTAGATTAAACGCATTTTGTGTGCCATCAGTTTTACATTCCACAGGTTTTTGTATGGAGTTCTGGTTACTGACAGGTCTAAATGTTTTCTGGAGCATCTAATCAGGCAGTAGTTTATTTATTCTTAACATTTAGTTTAATGTTTGTAGAAGCTGCTGTAAAACTCAGTAGACTGGTGCCATTCAGCGTAGAACACGGGTCTGGACATGGATTCCTTCATGGCAGTTTAACCAGAGGGGTTAAGCTTAGTTTATGCTTCTGCATAAACTAACTTAGTTTATGTTTATGCAGCAATTTTCTAGGGGCCACCCCTTGGGGGCGCGCTTGGGTTCATGACAGGATACTACAGAACAACGCTACGCCCTCTGTTGTCCTGGCGGGAAATAGCTTTGCAACGCTCCCCAGGAGACGGAGAAGTCTGAGAGTAAAATGTCTCCGGCAAGGCGCATGTGTCCCTCATGGAGCTGACAGAGAAGCATAAACTAAGCTTTAGTCTAAACCAGCAGTTCCCAAACCTTTGGGAGCCAGGGACCCTTTACATGTTGTGACCAGTTTCACCATTCATTCCTCTCTGGGGCATGTGATACCCACCCTTTTGTACTTTTTTATTTTTAAAGGAAGCTTGCTTTGTTAGTAGAGACCACTTTGTTTAGCTGCTGCACTTGAAGACATACAACCCATTTTAGTCTTCCATCGTCTCTCTCAACAAAGTCAGACTTGAGAGGACTGTTGTCAAACTTCTAATTTCAGGTGGTTTTGCATTACTTGATGAAGTGGATGGTCTTGTGACTGTGCCCACTATGCTAAATAAACCAACCCCAGGAGATGCAAAAGCAGTGCGTGTTCAGGTCTCACTCTGTGTGTTTCACAGTCCCCCAATCAAAACAGCTACCGGTCTAAATGGACCCTCGGAAACCAGTTCCAAACTCTTAAATGACACAGATTCATGCAAACATTATCTTTTCACCTTTAGCGGTTATTTAGCATCACGTGGTTGTTCAGACTGAATCTTTTAGGAATTCCTGACTGACTCGACCCCTGGACACACCGGCTTCCTCAGATTATCTACTAGCTAGCATTTCTGAAGGATGTAAACTATTTTACCACACAGAGGCCAATTCAGGCGCTATCTAGCTATTTATAACTTTTTCAAGAACTTATTTAAATTGTATAAAAATGTGCTCCAACAGAAATGTTTCTGATACTGTTTTAAAATGAAAAGTATTCTGAATATCCCCAAGCCTGTCTTGTCACAGATGTTTGGATGATCTGATCCACAGTTCAGACGTGACAGCATCTTGATCCTCACTGATTTACACCAACTCCACCCAGTCAAGACGCTTCTATTTCCCCCATAACTGCTGAGATTCTGCATTTACAAGATCCTTCACTTTCATTTGTGGTTTATGAGCAGCCTGGGCCCAGCAGAATTAGCACATTCCTCGACACATCTTGGAGTAGATGGACACGTTACACCGTCACGAACCTTATAGGTCCATTAATCATGCAGGCTTCACAGGTCCTCTCACCTCCTTCTCCTGCGCTCGCTCTGCTCTTTTGTCCCCTGGTTGCCCTGCCTCTATGTTTCCTCTTGTTCACAGCAATTAAAGCCGGGGTGAAGTTTGAGCCGCCTGGCCGGCACTGCTAATCTGTGCACTGTCCCTTTCATTAGGCTTGCTTCCACTCACAATAAAACACCACTGACCCGTTCACTTAAAAGCGCTGTGAGGACACAATGTGAGTGGGTTGTGATGGCACTTGAATGGGCCAGTATAAATGTTTTGATCTATTTTTTACTCCTCCCAAACTTTTACAAGATGTTCCCCCTCTTTTCCTCACCCAGAGGCTGACCTTTGGGCTACCAGTTGTTGAATCACTTCTCTTGGACTTTTGCTTTTTTTAAAGCCGAAAACGACAAAAACAAAGAACAAAAAAAAAAAAAAAAAAAGAGTAAGTGCAGACTTGTGTTTTCCTTGCACCACATCCGATTCTGTATGTTAGGCTGGTCCAAGGGTTTAGACAGCAAAAACAGTCTAACCTGGTTTAAATCAAGCCTTAAGTCTAGAAAAGTGGTGTTGAAACTTTGAGATAATGGCAAACATTTCTCTAACCTTAACCCAAACTTCACAAAAATTATGACGTATTATTAAAACGGCAAAAGACTTTAGGGTTGAACAGGACATTTGAATATAAACAGTTCAACAAGTTACAATTGTCACGTGAAAAGAAAGTATTCGGAATAGATTAGTAAATCTGTGAAGATATAAGACATTAAAAAGGGTTTTGTACAGTCGCCTTAAATTTTACAGTGAAATAAGCACCAAACTAATGTCTCAGTCATGTTGGAAGGAAGGTTCCATAGAAACAGATTTCATTTTTAGCCAGGTGGGTGGGTTCATCTCCCTTCAAAATGGTCAAAGAGGTACATAGTTAAAGTTTACACCCTGTGAGCCTGCAGGTCTGCTGAGTCTGTTTGAGCTAACGCTGCAGCGCCTCTGCAGCGCCAGCATTTGTAATTTGACACCAGCCAGCCCAAAACAAACAGGAGCGACCCAGAAGTTATTTCTCGTTGTTTTACTCTAAAATCGGGTAAAAAGGCTAGAGGCTAATGCTTCGCTAACCGTGCACAACTCGTCTTTGCTCGTCACTTAGAACCTTCCCGCGCTGAACTGTAGCTGCATGAAACTCACAGAATGGTAGTGAGAAAGGCACTCGTGTGTTTAATGGGCTGCCCTAACAAAATGTGACTGTAGGATGCCATTCTTAATTCATTCTAACATAATGCACCTTTAATGAAAGAAAGGTATCGGAATCCTGGAGCTGACGGGTTGATTGTTTTTTAGTTTTCTGTTCTATTATAAGTAACAAGAAATTGATCCATGTCACTGCTTCATCAGTAATGTTTGTATTTATTTTAATTTATTTGGCAGGCACTTTTATCCAAAGTGGCGTACAATTGTTAATCCATAGGGCATGTTGTGATCTGTGGGGGAAACCGGAGTACCCAGAGGAAACCCACGCATGCATGGTGAGAACATGCAACTCCACGCGCAAAGGCCGCAGCCAGGCTTTGAACCTGCAACCTTCTTGCTGCGTGGCAACAGTGCTAACCACTGTGCCACCACGCAGTTAGTCAAATTATGCAAATGGTGATGAAAAATCAGCTGTTTAGGGTATTTCAATGACAATTACTGGTTCAAGTTACCAGGAAATAAAATAAAATAAAATAAATGCTCAGTTAAAGGAAAATGGATCACATGCCACATGTTTGACAACCCTGTTCTAGAACATCCATCCATCCATACCTGCTTGTTATTTTACCTGGTTGCCAGGGAACTGAAGCCGAAGTCCAGCTCTCATTGGATGAGAGGCGCGGTAAACCCTGGACAGTCTAGGATCTGTCTAGAGCACATCTAAAGCCTTTTGGCCTGTCTCCATATGCTGATTGAGTAAGAGATTAAGTTAGAATTGAAGCACAATCTTGTAGCGAGAGAGCTAGGAAAACAATGACAAGGAAAGCTGGGGAGAGAGAGAGATAGAGAATCTGAGCTGAGATATACTTGGAGCTCTGCACAAGAGAGTGGAAGTGTTGTGCACCAGTAATGTGGATGTATTGTATGGGTTGAAGCTCCCAGAGAGACTTGGTGGTCTCTTTAAAGATCCTGATGAGTCCATCACTTTCTTTACAGAGAACTATGGGTTTACTTGATGTCAAACGACTTTGAGGAAGATGGGTTTGGGAAAAAGAAGGGTGGGGGTGTAAAGGAATAGACCTTCTCTGATCTTTATTGTCTTCTTTCAACAGAGATGAGGAAAAGAGAGAAAGGGGCTTGTAAAAGGGTCTGTAAATATATAACAGCCTAGGTGTCAGTGCTTCTGGGCTGAAACATGGCAAGGACCTTTTAACAGAAGGAAGCTGCTAAAGTGAATAGTAGGGCAGGGTGGTTTTAAGAGCACAGTTGGATGGATTGATGACAACGTGGGATTTTCTACTGTAAGCCCCCAATGATAGCACATTGCATTTTCTGATAGTGGGCTTTAAATACTCCCTCTGTCTTTAAGGAGCACCGTGATTTTGTTTTTTAATCAATATGTTTCTCAGTGTTTCAGGAGGTATGAAAGTATGTCATTTCAGACATAATGCTCTCTGAGTTGTAAGAGAAGTGCATAGGGCGTGGTGATTGGGGGTCTTGTTATTTTGCTTTGGGTCTCACATCTGAGGTCGCAGGGCTGCTTGACCCCAATCCTTCCTGCTTGGGTGTATGGGGGCTGGTGGGGGTTGACCTCACAGGTTGTCGAGCAAGTTCAGAGCTGCTCAGCGCCCCAGCAAACGCAGAAGCCTGAAATGATTTACAGCTCCAAGCCCCCTCCTAAGATAGGATTCTGCTTGTTGGGGTCTGTTTCAGACTGTGCATGCTATCCAGGCTCAGAAAATAGGTGCTCAGATTGTTATCATATAAACATGTTCACTTCAAACCATAGAGTTAGTTAAAAAAGAGAATTCACTTGGTTGAGAATCCTGAGCCAGGAAGTTAATAGCTCTAGATGTCCAATGAAGAACTCCATAAAGGCAGAAATTAATCTTAAGAAATTGGGCCTAAATGTATTGGTAAGTGACCCGTATGTGTAAAGCGCCTTCTTAGGGTTATACAACCCCCCCAAGGTGCTTTACAACACAATCAGTCATTCACCCATTCACACACACATTCACACGCTGGTGGGGATGAGCTACAATGTAGCCACAGCTGCCTTGAGGCGACATTCAGACATAGATTTGCTATAAAGTTTATTTTAAGCACTAGCGTAGGATAGAGGCTGGCCATCTTTCTCAGGTTGTGGAGAAGCTGGCCGTGATTTTTACTGTGACCTTTGCCTAATGGGTCATTCCCATCTGTACCGGGCCGGCCCGGGCCGGGTAGCCCCAGTCGGCCCCAGCCTGGCCCGGTTGATTCCACACATCCTTGTCTTAAACCCATGTGGGCTGATTCTACCCACCAATCAGAGGCTTGCTCTAATGCAGTGGTTCCCAAACTTATTTAGCCGCGCACCCCCTTCTATGTCCCGACCATGTCGACGCACACCCCCAGCCCCCACATCGGGGCATGCTAAACAGACAGGGTTAAAAAAAATTCCCCATCACTTTCATTTTTTAAATAGTAATTAATAAACATTCGATACCATTACAATTTCTTTTGATATCATTTTAAATAAATATTTAGAGTGCCCAGGTAGCACATAAACAATGCAATTTAACGGTTTTCTTAAAGTAGGAAAGTTTAACCTGTGCGGCCAGAGCGCTCTCCTTCCCTCTGCTCTGCGTAAACCTGAGCTGATCACCTACTTGTGCATAATCAAATGTCAGTAGGGGACAAGATATAGCCATGATGTTCACTTTTACCTCAGACCGACTTATTGCTGTTTTATGGTGTGGCTGAATCTGCGATCCGCTGCCACACTGACTGGAACAACAAATGCTGCAGTAACATGAGATGTGGTCAGGTTCATGAGGAGTCACTGGCTGGAGCGGACCCGACTCATCCCAGAAGCTAATATCTTAATTTGACCTTGAATGAAAAATAACCTCTTAAAAGTTTTTATCACGGTGGAGGCAGCGTTCATTTCTGCCTTCAGTCTGACGGCGCGCCGGAGTTAAAGCAGCGTGTGCGCTTATTGAATCTGTGTGTGTGTGTGTGTGTGTGTGTGTGTGTGTGTGTGCGTGTGTGTGTGCGCGGCACAGCCGCTCAAGTCACCGCGTCTCGCGCTATTTAAACCAATGTTGTAAAATGACTTCTGCCCAGCCCAGATTTGCTCACTTGTGCACCCGTGAGCCGTGGTTCAGCCGGAACACGTCTGACCTCTGACAGAAGCACTCTGAACTTCAGATCTTCAGCGCGCTGTCAATAGCCTGAATGGGAATCATTTCTTGTTATTTAGTTACATCCACAATGTTCTGTGTGTGAGGTTTACAGTGTCAGAACACCTGCATGAGACAGGTGTTAATTACAATCTGCCAGAATGACTCACCACCTTCAGATTTCTCCAACACCGTTAAAAATGATCAAATATGGAACATATCGGCATGCGCAGGCCAGAGCGCTGAAGCTCGGCGCATTGGTATTATGAAGCTAGGGCACATGTGGAGGACACGCGCAAAAATATACTTGTTTTCAATTACATTTATTGTGCCCACTTACTTTTTCTTTGGCCCACCCACAAATGAGTTTCTACGCTAATGGTGACATATGACAGACTTCTCTGAGCTCCGCAGCCATTACACTTTTCACCTCGCGCACCCCCTAGCGGCAGCTCGCGCACCCCCTAGGGGTGCGCGCACCACACTTTGGGAATCCCTGCTCTAATGGAAGGTGTGAATTTGCTGTCAGCAGTGGGTGTGTTGGCCCTGGTCGGCCTGAAGCAGACCCCCTCGAGAAGAGGGCTGAGAATGAGCCTTGGTTGACCCGGGAAAATTCCAGGCCACCCAGATATGTAAACAACCTACGCTACCCGGCCCGGGCCGACCCGGTACAGATGGGAATGGCCCATTATTCCTCTCAGGCCAAGTAGACAGGCTGGGCTTTCTGGAAAGTGAGTTGTCTGGGTTCAGAGTGCCCAAAATGAATGAGCTTTCCTGATCTCCAGCACTTCTTATGCTTCAATCAAAGCATCATCTAATGACTTTACAAAGCACAACGTCCAGCTGTGTGTTCAAACCAGAAGGGGCACCTTATAGGTAGTGTAGAAACAGACTTTTTCCAGGACCTTCGCGATGTTGGATTGAATGGAGCTTCCCACCAGAATAACATTTTTGACCTCTGACTTTACATTCTGCTCTTCACACGGGAACTTCTTAACTGAGTAATTCACACAGTTGCTAATCTACCTGGCTTTATAGACCAGTTATGTAGGTCTTGCACTCTTGTTCCAACCATGCTCACTAGTTAATGATGTAGAACCCAAAGTCCAGACTGGGCTAAACACTAAACCATTATCAGTTTGGCTTTTATTAATTGAGATGCATCACTAAGCATTTTATAACCACTTAGCTGCTCTATGAAGTGTAGCTGAATCAGGAGAAGCCATGGTAAACAGCATTTGACAAACACTTTCCTAGCTATGAAAGTGGGATGATTGAGAAATTCATAAAGAAGGATGATTACATAGTTTGATCCAGACATGTTTTGGGCCTTCTTGAACTTCAATTTGTTCACATTTAAGTGAACATCATGCACCATTTGCATCAACTTGTATTCTCACTTTTATTAGTTAGATTTAGGTGTTTTTTTTAATCTTGTTTTAATTACCTTTGTTGTGTTTGCTCGCATGTTTTAGACAAGAATGTGTTCTTATAGAGCTCCGGGAGTTGACGTCACTTCTCCCGGCATGCAACAGTTCAAATCGAAATGGCGCCATATTGGCATGCAGAAGCCAATTTGTTATTGTCAGAAAACTCAATCAGACAGGAAATATGGTAGATTCCTGTTGTGCCCCGGGATGCAGAAAAGACACGGACGACATAAGGAATGAGCCATCAAACGGATTCCCCAAGATCCGGAGCGCCGCAAGCGTTGGATGATTGTAATAAAACGCGCTAGTGACCGGGCTAAAATGAAACTGTGGGATCCCGAGAGTAAAGGTTTTTGCTTATGCAGCGACCGCTTCATATCAGGTACTTAAACCAACGTTTCCTCAACTATATGGTATTTATTTTAAATACTTTTATTACGATTCTTAGTGGGCTTCCTAAACTTATTTTGGTGTGGATTTTTCTGTCTTATTACTCATAGCAACAAGTAAACGTAAAACGTTTACTCGTGAGTTCTGCGTGCTGCCGTTTACGTGCTTTATGATCACAGCAATTAACCAGCTAAGCTGTATTTAATTTTTAAGCAATGGTTGATCTATTGTCAGATCACACATAAAAAGCACTTTGGATTGCTATTATCTGTCTCACCGAGACAGATCTCAGACAGATCCTGAGACACTCTTGCCTGACATATTTATTTTATTCACGGAAAAAAATCAGACTAGTGATTTCTCTTGGCGTTCGGTTTATACATTCAAACAGCACAGCACTCTATTTAAACTACAGTACTTACATGTAAATCTATGTTATTTGTCCATCCATCCATTTTCATCCGCTTATCCGGAGTCGGGTTACGGGGCAGTAGCATCGAGAGGCCCAGACTTCCCTCTCCCCAGCCACTTACAGTGTTGGGCAAGTGACTTCAAAACTGTAATGCATTATTTATTACTTGTTACCCCTCATTTCAAAGTAATTCATTACATTACAATATTACTGATTTTAAAATGTAAGGCATTACACTACTTTTGCATTTCTTTAAGTTACTTTTACCAATACAACTTCAATATGAATCTGGTAATGTGACGCTCAGTGAGCTCATGACATATATGTGGAAAGTGATGTGGTGTCTGAGCTAGGATTGCTGTTAAAAACAGTCAGATATAATAACAGTGCTTTAAAATGATTGTATATTAAATAAAAGCAACAACAATCTATACTCTCAGCACGCTGCCATCTTATATTAACTGAGCAGGGAGTGAGGTGGTGGGGGCTCCAAGCCTATAATTGCCTTGGTCCCCAAATGCCTTGATACGGCCCTGGATGTGGGACTGACATCTGGGGTGATCTGATTCTATCACATGTATAAATATTAGATGCTTATATATTATTGCTTTTCACTGGTAATAATGTGTATTGGGGATGAATCTACCTACTTTTTTCTTTTCAAGCACTTTGTTTTGTTTTCTTGATTTTATTTGAATAATTTCCGGCCCTTTCTCTCTCTAACCGTCCTGCATGCTGCATGTTTTCTCCGTCTTCCAGAAAAACTGTTTCCTAGACTTCCTACTTTCTATCAGCCAAAGGGATCTTCACATGAGCGGCGCTCCAGCAGTAATGAGTTGAAATCACCGGGGCACAGATTATGAACTCAGCTGAGGCAAAGCACGTCAGAAAAGCACAAAATACCAGAGAATATGCGCTGATATGAATGATCGCAAGACAAGTGAATTATTTTGTTTTAGTGGAGCGATTTTGTGAATGTTACAGCGGCCGCATGCAGGACGCAGCTGGAGTAGTTGAGCCGTTACCGCGGCGTCCTCTCTGCCCGCAAAGCTGAGTCCATAAATGATGTAATATATGCAGATACTGGATCTTTCTTTGGGTTTCCCGTAATTTGAATTTTTAAGGAACACATCTTGATTCTGGGTTTAAAAATGCATTGTAATTACCGCGTTACTGACAATTGTATCGAGTAAATATTACCATTTTCTTTCCCTGTAATGCCTTACATTACCACATTACAGCAAAAAGCAATGCATTACAGTAATTAATTACTTTTGTACCGCATTACTCCCAACACTGGCCACTTAGACCAGCTCCTCCGGGGAAATCCCATGGGGTTCCCCGGCCAGGTCCGGTAAGAAGTCCGCTCCGATAGCTTCTGGCATTTTAAAAAAGTATCCCAGGGGCATTGTAAGGGTCAGAGATGTTTAGTCTATTTAATTTCTGACTATATAAAACGATTTCTTCGGTTTTAAAGTGTGAAGTAAACTCTGACGAAGTAAAATCCAAGCCGATCCCGTTCATGTTCATGTTTACGATCCGTGTTTGTTTACATTTTTTTCCTGCCAATATGGCGTCTACTAACTGAGAGTCACATGGGGTCCGGAGCTCTATAGCCTGGCCTGCCAGACTCATCCTCTGTCTACACGGAGAACTAGTCTGGTAACTCACAGGCAAAGAGGCACATGAGGGGCTGGACTAGCCAGCTCAAAAATAACCAATGGGGAAAAAGACGGCAATGCTGACTGTACCGCGCGTTGCTGTCGTTTTTTAGCTGTAGTCAAAAATGGCGTCTGGCTACAACGCAAACATCTTTCTATACAAGAAAGGCTTTTAGCGCTTCTACTTGTTGTGGTTTTACAGATGTGTTCAAGTCATTTAGAACTGAGGAAAGAGCCGCAGCGAACTCTGCTTCAGACGCCATGTTTATGACAAACTTGGGGTTGTGGTATGTGACGAAAGCTACTCAGCGCTGATTGCCTCGGTTAGAATTCTCAGGGGGGGGGGGGGGGGGGGGGTTATTTGAATAGGAGTGTTCCCAGACTTTCTCTGTGCAGAATTAAACAGAGAAGGAGTCTGGCAGGCCAGGCTAGTATTCTTATGCACCCTTTCTAGCCCTAGGTTTTGCAGGCAGCTTAAATCAAAGGTGCTATCCGATGGCCGTCATTGACACAGAGTCGTGTGTTGTGGCAACCAGCAGAGACTGTTGTAAGAGGAGGGTTCTCGGGGGCTCCCTGTGGTGGGAAGACAGTGAGTACATGCAGCCAGTAACCCTTTTAAAACCCGAATATTCACAATAACCCGGTTCCGCACGGCCATGTAAACACAGCCAAAAACCCGGATATGCTCATAACCGGGTTTTTAAAAACCCGGTTATTACACCTGGGGTAACCCTTTTCTAACCCGAATGTTTGGTCGTGTAAACGCATATCGGGATATCCCCATCAAAGCGTGTGTTCTGCGCATGCTCTGTTCACAAGGAATCTTGGTCTTTTGAGTAGCGAGACGTCTTGTATGTGCCAGAACACCGGAAGTAAACAACAAGTTGGGAGCAACATGGCGAGTCGCGGTAAGAGCTGCTGGTGGGTCAATACCAGCACCAAAGCGCAAACAAACGCTGTCGCTATCTCTTCCGAACTGGGAAACATGTTGTTGTTTTCACGGATACTGGAACAAGAAGAACCGGAAATGACGCATATTGCGTCTGGACGTAGTCCATACGTCCTGACGCTACCCCAACGTCCGCATTTAAATCAGGTTATGCAAGTTAGGGGTAACTCTTTCTATTTATGCTTGTAAATGGGTTATTCTGATCAATTCAGAAACCCGAATACCGACCTTAACCCGATCATAACCCGGATATTGGCTGCATGTAAACGTAGTCTGTGTCTGCTCTTTTCTCAGGACTTTTTGATGATGAGATGTGGTTTGAGGCTGTAGGATGTAGTAAATGCATGAATATACAAGAGCTGTTCTCTATCCCTTGCTAGAAAAGGTATCTTCAAAACGAATATACATTTTCCATATCAGAATAATTTATGTTATTTCTAATTTAAAAATTATTACAAAACAGGAGGTTTTTAAATTGGAGATGCATTTATCAAGATTGTCTTGTTTTTCCTACAAAACTTTGTCCTAATATTAGCGTTCTGGTTACTAAACAATGTTTTTGATCTTCAGTCAGTAACAGCCAAAACAGTGCTGCAAACAAAAGTTACACAGGACCTGGATTCATAAATACCAGCTAAGCAATTTGGCGATTTTTAGAAACAGGGTGAGCCTTCTCTGCCACCATTGATGCCATAAAAACCCTGTAAAAAAAGTGTTTCATCTGACCCATTAATTGTAGCTTTTCATAGGTGCTGTGCAATGTTTGGTCCATTTAGAGCCGATTTGCTCTTGTGCAAGAATTTTTAAGGTCAGGGCGAGTTTTCTGTCGTGCATCGTGCGGTATACAGATGGTTACGAGATACAAGGAACACCTCACGTCCAGCTCCCCATCAGCAACTGTGCGGTTTCACGAATATCAAACGTGTTTGATATTTTGCTCATCCCTCGTGAAAGTAGTGCACTGCTATTCCAGCCTTGTGACCCTAATGTACCAGAATCACTCACACTGTGCATGCACCAGCACGGCTGCCCAGCTATTTCCATGTCCAAACACGTCGTCTCACTTTTTCCCCACTTTTTTTCTGCACATAATGGAAAGGACTGTCAAGAAAGTGTGTTTGTGTCAAATAAAATGGATCCCAAAACATCGGTTGGTTTATTTCATTCATCTTTCTTCTCCAACCCTCATAAACCCGTGTGTTATCCTCCAACTATGGCAAACCTGAGGTAAAATCCTTAAAAAACCAATTCTGTATAAAGACACAAATGCTGAGAGGACAGGACATGTCACATTTCACCCTAAAGATAATCATAGGACTGGGACTGGAAATGTTAATGGAGTGTGGCTGGTGGTTTGCTTCAAATATCTCATTGTTGAGCAGATTTAAAAGACATGTATGACTGATTTCCGTATAGCACTTAGGCCATTTGTACCTGTCCATTTTCAGAAAAGGTTAACAAATGGGAAGCGTAGACTCACCTCCACAAAATTCTCCTCTAGCTTGGCCATAACTCAGCAAGTGGAAGCTGGGAGCTCTGAGCTACAAGTGGCCCCGAGCTTTTCCCTGGTGGTCTGGATGCTGACAGTGATGTAGTGCCCGCTTTTAGATGCCAGCAGGAGAGGGGGGTCAAGATCTCAGCATGGATAAGGGATGGTGTGTGTGTGTGTGTTTGAAAGGAAGAGAAGAAACAGACAGTGTTTGTGTGCGTTTGAGCTCTAATGTCCTTTCTAAGTCTGTGCAAGGTCTTTCTCACACAAGATTAATGGTCACTGCTGAAGTGTTCAAGTGTATGCTGTAGCGTCCACAAACGGAGCTCATGCATCAGTGCTGACCCACTATTGTCGCTTTAACACTCATTGAGTGGTGCTGTTGTAAAACCATCAAATAGAAGTGTATCCATTCATCTAAGATCCAGATGTTTTTAGGCTATTTCTCCCATCACCTGACAGTGTGACAGTTTTTTTAACACATTTTATGTTGTCTTCCTGTATTGTAATATTGAGTTTCGGTGAACTGTTTGTAAAAACTGTGTTTAGCCCTGCTGTGGTGTGTGGATCAGACTCCGTAGCAACAACTTGACTCCGGGTAGCTGCAGCGGCTCTGCTCCACACGGCTGCAGACATCCACAAATCAACAGGATGGAGGGGAGTTTTCTTCTGCTTGAAGAGTTTAGTCATTAGCAGCCATCATATTTTTTCTGAACTCCACTTGATCATGATCACTAGATCCCTCTAGCATTAGCATTAGCTTTCACAAATCTGCCCGTAGTTTAACTCTTGATCCCAAACTTTGGAGCATTTCTGCCTTTTACAATGGTTTCTGTCTTTGCTGGTTTCTCTATTTTCCTCCACTGCACCTAGATTATCACGTTGTGCACCAGTAAAATGTGGTGCGCACATTTAATGAAGCTTTAAATCAGTAAAAATGATCCAAGGAACTGAATCAATCGAACCATTCGAGGAATCATTTCCGCCCTAGTTACCAATATCTATTTTTTATAGGATTAATCTTCTTTTGAGAATATAACGTCTTTCTACTTAAGGAGTTCTGGGTAATTTCTGGGAGGGTGAATATTGACTGGGAGATACAACGGCTTGGTTCACTGTTGGGTCTCCGTACAAATTCAGCCCTTTCAGGACTTTGCACAGACATCAGAAAATCACAACAGCTTTGACAGTGAGCAATGAGCAACTAAAAGCATCCACATTAAAAGTAAAAAATTTTTGTAAGTACGCCGTCATTTAATCCATTCTGAGGACCAGGAGAGTGCCTGATGGCATGGGAAATGTGGCGTTCAAAGACCAGAAGAAGTGCCATTTTTTGTGGTGCTCAGTGAGTCAACAAATTCCTGTGAATTACATCATTGTGGAGGGATTTACACTGCATTGTTTGGTGCTGGGAGTTAAGTAACAGCACTTTTAAAGCATGGCAAACTGCTTATTTTGCTTTTGCTTCCGTTTTGCTTTTACTTCACTGGAGTTTTTGACAGTTAAAATCGCGCCCACATTTTCAAAGTTAACACACATTTATTTCAACAACAGTAGTTTCTGCATCTTTACTGTTCCCCTGCTTCAGCCTCTCCCCCCTCCCCCCTGCGCAGTGGTCGCAAACTCACTGATGCGCCTGCAGCCTCTCAGAGTTCCTGCTGCTCTAAACATTGAAAGAATAATTTGTCTGTTCCTCACTTCTGATTACCTTCAGTGGTGTCTGTTTGTTGCAACCAGCAGGTACAAAAACTAACTTGTTTTTATTTGACTATTTTTCTGTCCTGTCTGTTTATTATCTTCCTGCATCTCCTCTCAATCCTAAAGAGAAACTGCTACCTGGCTTCATATATTTTCACCTTATGAGTTACCTTTGAACTGCAGTTCTAAAAGATCTACCGACCGCAAATATAGCGGAGTGTGCGCCGCACGCAGACCGCACCCGTGAGGTGAAATCGCCGGAGAAAACAGGTGGTGCGCTCCGCTCCGCAGCAGCGAAACGCGTCAGGCACAAATAAAAGACCAAAAGCATAAAAGGAAATGAGCCGACATGAACGATCGCGTGTTAAATTTGTTTTTGAGGTGGCGACACTTTGATAATTCTACTGTGGCCGTGCTCAGGATGCATCTGTCTGGGGCGCGTCAACGATCAGAGCTCTGCACCTCTCAGCTCAAAATAATCCCTGGAGAGTCCACATAGATAATGTAATATAAGTAGAACGAGTTTTACATGAAAATGTCACTATATATCTTTGATAGCGTGGACATTCGTTGACCCGTTGTGGTTTAGCTATCTTTGTAGGGACGCTACATTGTGTGCTTTCTGTAAAATAGAATTGGTTGAAATCAAAGGGAGAAAACGTCAGTGTCCCACTCTGTCATGACAGTTTAGCTCTTGTTTTATTCTGATCAAGATCCAAAATTAACATTTCTTTTTTTACCCTATTTTAAAGACACACAATTGACATCAGAAAACTGTAATTACTCCGAATATGACTTCATTGAGTATGTCAGATGCCCGGGGGGGCCTCCTTTGAGTTTGTATGATTTTCCCTCCTGCACCACACACTGTGCTCCTGTGGTCTCTGCTGAGCAGGAGTGCAGATGTGCTTTTTAGAGCTTGGTAATCACCAGCTTGGGGCTTCTCACCGCTCAGCCCCAGTCTTTAACAGCATGTAAGCACTTACTCATTTGCCCCGTAATATTATGGTAGAAAACCTTAAAAGAAACTATTTCATACACAGACAAGCTGAAGCTGCCATCTCCCCTGAGACAAACTGTTTCATGGCTAAGAAAAGGCTGAAACTGCTTGAACTTCCTTTGCCAAAAGAAACAGGAAAGTGACTTTAAAACAAATGTTTTCTGGTGTTCAAAGAAGATTCTTTAGTAATGGAAGGTTTCCTCGCTAAACCTGCTATCTGACTAGGAGATTACAACAAAAGCGTGAGAGTAAAAAAATGCGAGTGAATGAATATCTGGGAGGAAGTAAAGTGGTGTTTAGCTAAGAGTGTTTATCCCTTTAATCTAGCCGAGCCTTACAAGTGTTAATATAGAGAGATAACTAGAGGTCTTTCTATTGACATCACAGCCTGCCTAGCTCAGGTCTTTGGTGAAGGCGCCTGCAAGACTCTTTACATCCCACCTGTCTTGTAATTATAAAACGTATTGAGCATTCAAGTGTATAGCTCTATGAATATGTCATTTCTATTACCATGGAAAGTTATTGGATGTTCCCAAATAACGGGGGTGTTTAAAAAAGCCAGGTTTACAGAATACAATTGGATAAATTAATTGAGAAATCATTTTGTACTTGTTATTTTTAAAATATGATCGGTCAGTCTGAGTTTCACATGCAGGCTGAACAAGACAATGGTCGTCTACCCCTATTTCCTGCATTAGTCGCTGATAGAAAACCGACAGGGAACAGCTTGGATTAGAAAAGACATACGACACATTCAATATGAGCATTTATGGACTCGCCCATCTGAGCTCATGACGGGTTTTTGGTTTAGTGTCCAGGAAACAGCAGAGATGAAGCTAGTCGTTAGCATTAGCAACTCCACAACATGGTAGAACTCCTTCAGGCTTGAGTTATTTGTGGAGATAAAACATCAATGTTGCAGAGCAAACAGAGTCAGTGGTAGAGTCACATTGCTGTTAGCCAGTTAGAGGCAAGATATTAGAATATCATGAAATCCATATCCTGCAATGTTCTGCTCCCTACTCCTCTGGTTAAACTTTACTTCCTGAAACAGGAGCGCCAGAGCTTTTTTTCCTACAGAGATAGACTCACAAGGCATTCATTAATATTACAGATGACTGCAAAAGTTTTGAATAAACAAGGGAACTTAGTCTTTATATCAGATGACTTTGGTTGTCTTCTTTAAAAGTCTAATCCTCACTGACAACACCAGGACCTGATTCTGCCACTGCACCGAGTCTTACAGCCTGGCATCTGTTATCATCGAAGTCCATGCTAGATGCAGCGCAAGCCCTCATCACAAGGGCTTACTTACACATGGCAATGATAGCATGATGTTGGTGCAAAATTGTTCATTGTTAGGGTTGTTGAAATTGGATGGAATAGAAGGAATGAGTTATTAAATGGCATAGACCATTGGAAACTTGTATTAGCTATGTGTGATTTATACTTCTCCATCAGCTCAAATGCACACGCATTGATGGAAATGTTTTTTCTTCAGATTTCTCCATCACCTTTGGGAGTGTTGCAAAGCCAGGACAACAGAGGGCGTAGCACTTTTCTGGGGTGTCCTGCCGCCATTACAATCACATATCTGGTCCAACATAGTGTAATTACCATTGTGTTTATATTGTTTTATTGTATTTCAGAGACTTTTTAACACAAACAAAATTGTCCCTCATTCTCCTCCACCTCTTCATGTGATCAGCTCCTCTAAGCCCACGTTTCTCTTCATTTCCATCCACAAATAAAATGTTTGCTGCATATCTTCAAACTCCTTCAGTCACGGGTGAATAAACGTTTCTATTTTCTGACTTTTTACGCTAGAAGTTCTTCAATCTGTTCCGCGTCTGCTGCTAAATGTTTTTTTATTTTCCTGAGGGAGCAAAGGTGTTGCTGTTGATGAATTGAAAGGAAGGGGCGTCATGACCAATCACAAGCTTGTGGTCTCCATCACTTTTGACTGATAGTTAGAAAGTTGGGCCCGTCTCCATCAGCCTCTGCGGGCCTGTTTAGCTGTATGGCTTTAGACATTAGTTAACATGTTAGCTGATGCTAGCTACATTAGCTGCAGAGAAGTACAAATTAGGCTTTGAAATTAAAGGAATTGTTTTGTGTATTCTGTTTGATCTCTAGTTCTCGTTAATGCATTTCATTTTCTCCGGTTGTTCCAACTCTACTCATATTTGTTCTGAAATCATCAGTTGTTCTGTTCAATATCTCACCAGCAGCAACTCTAACCACCACGCTACCCCCACAAACCCACGCCTTCCATTAAAGTGCTCTGTACATTCCCTTTGAGGCTGTGTGGGTTTTTTCTGGTGCTCTGCAGGTCCATTCAAAACATGAATAAACATCATAAAACATCTTAAAATACATATTTTCAGAAAAGGCCATTGAGCTTTGCTCCACCTTCTTCTCAAAATCCCCACGCATCAATGGATTGTGGGTAATATCAAAGTGCGGATCAAGAATGCAAAATGAGCGTGGTCAAATGTCTGCACTTGAGAATGAGGTCACCCTATGCACTCACACCCTCGGACGGTAATGTGCAACTGAAGGGCATGAGGGTGGAAGTGCGAGTCTTGGGATTGGGCCAAAATCAGTCTTTTCAAACCAAATGGGGTTATCATTTCAAGCAAATGTCTATTTAATTCAAAAGGGTCTCTGAGGGGTTCACTTACATGTACACTCCACTAACTACTCTTATAGATTTTTTTCTTCTTTATGATTAGTCCAAAGCGTTCTATGCTTGCTAAGTCAGTGTTAAAGGCATATGAAACACAGAACAGCCTTAGCTTGGCTAAAGAATCTCCAAAAACATGCATTTTTGTTGATATAGTTTGCTGGTATTATTAATTTCAGCAAACTTTTACAGTTTTTTGATAACGGAATTTGGAAAAAGTGAAAGAAATAGACATTTAGCAACAGCAGCATCGTTGTTGTTTTAGAAATAGAGATCACGTACAAATCAGTGGACAGTCTTTCTTAATAAAATTATGACAAATATTAAAAATATTTCTAGATCTATCAATCCCGACCTCCAGATGAGGATGCAGAGCTTTTAAAAATTCCCAGCGAGCCGGGGAAACTGGTTTCTGGGTCTGAAACAGCTGACAAATGGTCATTATGAGAGACTAAGAATCAAGAATCAATATTATAATAATTGACCAATACTATTTTAATTGTGTGGTACATGACAGTAATCTGTTAAACATTGTGATGTTTAGAGTGACCATATTTCCATTTCCAAAAAAGAGGACAGGAGATCTGTGCCTACTGATGACGTAACACTACGGCAACACCACACACCACGTTGGGACCCTTTTTTTTTCTCCAGGTGAAGAGCTAAAATTAATATCAGATTCTGCCAACAAAAGGCTCTAAAACAATTTATATGTAAATATTTTGCATATTTATTGCAAAATCTCATTTTTCTGCTGCTTTAGTGCTGCAACAAGGTTTTATTAATAAGAAATTATTATACCTTTTGTTTTACTACAGCATTGGTAAGCTTCCTGTGCACAGATTATTAGGAAGCTTGTTTTAGCTGTGAGATTAGACGATAGGGCCAATGATAAAAAAAGGTGTCACACACTCCATGGAAACTTTCAGAAAATCCACAAATAGTGGCTTTTAAATACTGACAGATTATTGTGAGTTTAGAAAAGAAGCAGATGAAACGGTGTGTCCGACAATTTTGTTTTTCGTCGGACAATATTAGAACATGTCAGTGATGTCTCAGGTGTTTTTATAAAAACTGTTTAATTAGCACTCCTGGACAGGGTAGGAATTACACAGAGGCTTCTGGGGGAACCCAGTGATCCGTTTTGCCTTGGCCACCAAAATGCCTTGAAACAGCCCTGTGTGTGTGTGTGACTGAGTTTTGAAGGTGATCTAAATTGTATCAGATGTATAAATATTACATGTGTATAACTTATTACTTCATACAGGTGAAAACGCGTAGTGGAGATAAATCTACCAACATTTTACTTTTCAACACTTTGTTTTGTTTTCTTGTTTTTATTTAACTATTTTCCTGTCCTGTCTGTCTCTCATCTTCCTGCATCTCCTCTAAACTCTCCAGAAAAACTGATGCCTGGATTCTTACTTTTTCACCTCATCAGTTACTTTTGAGCAGATCAAAGGGATCTCCTGACCGCAAAGCGGAGAGTGTGTTTCGATGCTGCGCCAGTGAGGTGAAATCACCGCAGCACACGATGAGCGGAGCGCGTCAGGAATGATTAAAAGACAGAGTACCAGAGGATATAAACAGATATGAACAATCATGTGTTAATAATAATGTTTTGTTGCGCCACCTTGAGAATGTATCGTGCGCCGGATGCAGTGGGCGCGCCAACGATCAGCGCTCTGCGTCCTCTCCGCTCAACAGAATCCCGCTATGCTGAGAGTCCATAAATATTGTAATATTGGCAGAAAGTGGATCTTTCCCTGAAAGATATCTTGCCCCATAACTCGATCCCTGCTTCTGGATGACAAACCGAACATTTTGATCAATGTAGGACCCCCCCCCCCCCCCCCCCCCCAGCCCCACCACCACCCCCCACCCCCAGGACGCCCCGGACAGAGAGTGAAAAGTGGACATGTCCGGGGGAAAGAGGACATATGGTCACCCTAGGATGTTGGCACACGGGTTTAAGCTAGCTAGCTAGCTAGCATCGCTCACTCTCCGAGACACCCGATCACTCCACAGAACCTCCTGACACCACAGCTCCTTGGTCCATCGTTTCTCCCTCTAGCTTGTCTCTGCTCTCTGGGGGGTGCAGCAGGCTCATAACAGTGTGGTTGTTGTCCATCATAAGTATAAAAATAAACATTTAAAGTTTCTCTGTGTCAGAACCGGCATTAGAATCGACATTTTTCTCAGGATCCAGCTAACAGGACTCCCTCTGCCTGTGTCACGTCTGGTTTAGCAGGAAAAAAAAAAAACAATTGTAACAAAAACGACTCCCAAAGCCTTAATAATTCATTTATTTGTACATTTTATTCAGAATGAGTTCCTGATATGTTTCTCTGAACATTTGTTTAGCCTCAAACCTGCTCTTTAACACGTCTGTTATGATCATGTCTTTTAATATGTTCATGTGTCATAAACAACATAATGTGGTGCTCTGATTTGGCAGGCTAAAAAACATCCAGTGCATGCTGACAAAAGGATTTTGAATTCAAACACATACTAACAGAGCACCGTCTTTAACATTGGTGCAGATGGAATTCATTTCCTGTCATCATCATCACAGACACTTCCATCTGCTAACAGCTGGGAAAGAAAGTGTTGAGCTGGCAGATGTGGTGATTCTGGAGAAGAAACAGGGAGATACATCAGTGATGGCTGTCAGTGAAGTAACTCCTGATTGGTTGTAGCTTTCTGGATTTTTATTGCTGGATTTTTGTGGTTTCCATTTAAGTCAATAATTACACGTTTGTGTGAGGAGAAATTAGGTGCACTGCTGAAAGAACAGATAATTACATTTTAATCTCACATTGAAAAAAGTTCTCATCATTCATTCTTGGTAATCTCTTAATAAAAGGGTTTGTTGGGAAGGAAAATATATGAAATGATTTGTCATTGTTGCAAGACACTGAACTGTCTGATAAAATGGGATGAGATTTGTGTTTGACTTGTCTGTGGTAATGCTAAAATATAAAAATATGAAAAAAAAACATTAAGGGACTGCAGCAAAACTGATGTAAGAAGCCATTTTCCTTTTTGGCCAACACCACTTAATTTTGGAAACAAAACGAAATTTGAGTAATTCAAATTTGATGAAATACTTGATGCAAAGTAATCATTACTTAGTTAGTTCACCAGAATAGCAAAATGTTACCAAATGTGTCCAAATGACCAATGCATCCGAGTAAACTTTCTTACCAAACAGACTCCGTCTTTACAATGAGACAAACAAGCTGCAGCATTCAGAGTCTTGTATTGATGGCTGGATGATTGGATGGATGGTTGCTGGTTGGTTGGTTGTGGTGTGCTGTATGGATAAGAAGATGATTAATGGGAGAATAGTTGGATGATAGTCAATTGTTGGTTTGTTGGATGGCTGTAAGGATGGATTGGTGGATGATGGATGGATAAATGGATGTAGGGATGGATTAGGGCTGGGCGATATGACGATTTTAGACCGTTTTACGATCTACACATCTGACGGTCTGTCATTTTTGAGAGACCTTTTATCACGATTCACAGCTCTGCTGTTGAAATTCTGCCTCTGAATGAAAATGGAACTTACCTCAGGCGAATGACACGCCTTTGTTTGACCCTTAACCAATCAGAGTGAGTCATAGTAATATATTAGTGCCCCGCTTGTTTTCACCTGTGTGTGAACAAACATGGCTTCGGCCGCGGCTGAGCGACAACGAGGTTTTCGTTCCGAAGAGGAACGCAGGGTTTCCTTAGCGCGCGGTGCTAACAACTTAGCGACGTGACATGTCTCGGAGAAAGCGTAAAAACACGTTGGACGCTTCTTCTGAAGCAGGAAAATAACACCGCTTCTTAAGCAGAGCACGACGTCGCCTCGGCTCGTCCACCCTCTGCCGAGCCAGACTGAGCTCGGTCACTGGGTCGTTGGAGCTGCCCCGTGACTGCCTGATGGAAAACCAGCGGGTTTCATCAGACTCGTAGTTTCTTGTTTTTGCTGGGACCCCCTGTATTTTACCGCTCCCTCCTGCAGTCTTCCCCTATTACAATTTAAAATGATTCTGTAAACTCCGTGTATCAATAGAAACAATCTCTGCCTCTGCCAGCTGCAGTAAATGTAGTTTCCAAATAATAAGAGGTGCATTCATCTGTGTATCTCCTTTGATCCGCATTAGTGATATTCTCAGCACCAGAACAGTGAAGCAAAGAAAGATTCCTGAGTTTGTTAGTAATTTTATTTATTAGGTGCATCTAACCTGTTCTATTTTTCTCTGAAATGAGATCAAATCAGTGCTTCTATGGGTTGTCTCCACTCTGCACTGGAAAATTTTACTTTATTTAGAGACTTGTTGCAGAAAATCTTCAGAATGCGCAGTTTTTTGCTACCACAAGCGATCTCTGGTCCAGCCGCACATCAGAGCCGTATTTGAGCTTAACTATCCACTACATGAGCAACTGGGAGCTACATAGTATTTTGAACAAGTTAATGTTTGCACAATACGTTTCCAATTGACATGTTTGCACTTTAAATATGTTTACGATTTTAATTTATGTTAAGTAACTTGAAAAACGAGAAAAACAGATTTTTGTAATTGTTTCTCTCAGGGCTTTTATCATCTCTGGTGTGAGTTTAAAATATAAGTGTGTTAGCATTGTGTTGATTATCCCTAATATGAATAAATGTTTATTTATTCAATGTTTCTCTTCTTTAATACGCAATTGAAGTTATGCTATTCATGGATAAAAAATCGTGATAAAATCGAAATCGTGATAAAATATTAGAAAAATTGTGATATTCTATTTTTGCCATATCGCCCAGCCCTAGGATGGATGCATTGATGTTGGATGTGGATGAATGGATGGATAATTGGTTGGTTGGATGGCTGGATGGGCAGGCTGATGGCAGTCTGCCATTTATCCAGCCTCTGTTTTGATAACAAACACCTCGCCATGGCTTCACTTTTGTCTTGTTTCTGTTTATTTTGTCACCTGCCAGTCTGAGGGGAATGGAGTCAGTTTGGCTAGAGGAGAGTGCTCTCTCTCTTCTTCATACACAATCAGGTCACAGGGTCAGTGGGTGCATGCATTTGAAAGTGTTTTTATTAAATTTGATGAATGTGTGTCTTTTAATTGCACAGCTATTTTGTGTGTGTGTTGGTGCTTTGCAGAGTAAATGAGGTTGAAGTCTGAGGTCAGGTGGAATAGTTAGCATTCAGTGACTCCATCTCTGAGTTCAGAGGGTAGCTCAGAGCAGCTGATCAAAGCAGCCAGTCAAAACAACATGAAAGCCTGACATGTCAACTCTGTGGGTTCACCTTATTTCAAATTATATATATATATATATATATATATATATATATATATGTATATATATAATGTATGTGTGTGTGTGTAACTATAAAGATATATATATATATATATATATATATATATATATATATATATATATATATATATATATATATATATATATATATATATATATATATGTACCGGTAAATATAAAAAAATTTATAGTTACACACACACACATACATTATATATATACATATATATATATATATATATATATATATATATATATATATATATATATATATATATATATATATATATATATATATGTATATATATAATGTATGTGTGTGTGTGTAACTATAAAGATATATATATATATATATATATATATATATATATATATATATATATATATATATATATATATATATATGTACCGGTAAATATAAAAAAATTCCCATCACACAGTCTGTGGGAGGTCTCATCCTTCCAAGCTCAGGTCCTCTACCAGAGGCGTGGGAGCTTGAGGGTTCTGCAGTATCTTAGCTGTTCCTAGAACTGAACTTTTCTGGACTGAGATATCTGATGTTTTTTCTGGCAGCTGCTTTAGCCACTCCTCAAGTTTGGGGAGATGACTATAGGCACCAAAGTCAAGTCAAAGTCATTTATTGTCATTTCTACCACATGTGCAGGACATACAGAGAAACGAAATTGAGTTTCAGTGCACACAATTCAAAGATCAGACATACGTGGGTAAGACACATGACAAGAATTGGTGACTGCGATCATTCGCAACATGAGTCGCGCTACCTTAATAGATAGATGAAAAGGGTGTTACATGAGGATAAGTGGGGGTAGGTAAAAAAGGCATAGCAGAGTTAGACCCAGCGGGGAGTAACTCTCTTATACAAAAAAAACTCCTTTAACATGGAAGCACAAACAGCACAGATACAACATTCAGAGTCCGATGGAGAGGCGGGGATGGGCGGGATCCTGAAGCCTCCAATGGGAGCTGCCACTGCGGCGCATCGACCAGCTGCAGACCAACAGGTGGGAGGGAGAGATAAGGACCAGAGAGCACATTGAGTTTCCCGCAGACGTCTCAATATGAAGGAAGAGGGTGAAGGTCGGGACACAGCATCTGTCGGCATTCCTCCTTTCGTGGGGGTGTGTTGAAGCAGCCTTGAGAGGCTGCTTTGGCGTCAGATAAGGATAAACATAACTTTGTTTGGGGCAGGCAGAGATCATTTTCCTCTCCGCCTTGGAGTCTCTAAGTGGTCATTCATGTCCACCAGTGAAGCCAATTTACGTTCTAAACATCCCCACATCGTCCAGCGACCCTCTCCGAGATCAAATCCATCTTGCATACTATCACAGGCAATGCCGCGAGGACATTTTCCAGCTTGCGGTTCACCTCGAGTAACGTCCCAGTTTGTGAGGTCACCGCACGAGCGGCACATTCCTTGGGCACGGGTCGCACTCCAATCGCTCCCGATGTCTTCACTCTCCAGGCTTTCTCCAGTTCTTCTTTGAGGCCCTGGTATATCTCTAGTTTCTCGTGTTCCTCTTTGCTGATGTTGCCATCCTTTGGTGTTGCCACATCAACCACAACCGCTGTCCTCTGTTGTTTGTCCACCACCACAATGTCCGGTTGGTTAGCCATCACCATTTTGTTTGTTTGGATCTGGACGTCCCACAGGAGCTTGGCTCTTGGCTCTTGTTTTCAACCTCCTCAGGGGGTGGTATCCACTGTGACCTTTGTGCTTCCAGTCCATACTCTGCACAGATGTTTCTGTACATGATGCCAGCCACGTGATTGTGGCATTCCATGTATGCTTTCCCTGCCAGCATCCTACACCCTGCAGTAATGTGGTGGATTGTCTCAGGGGCCTCTTTCCATAGCCTACACCTTGGGTCTTGTCTAGTGTGTCAGATCTTGGCCTCTGTTGCTCTGGTGTTCAGGGCCTGTTCCTGTGCAGCCATGATGAGTGCCTCTGTGCTGTCCTTCAGATCAGCTCTTTCTAGCCATTGATATAAGCCACTTGAGTTATCTGTCGGTGGTACATCCCATGTGGGGGTTTGTCCTCCCATGATGGTATTTCCAATGACTCCTCCTCTTTTTGCCATTGTCTGAGACATTCACTGACTACATCATGTATTGGGGCCTTGTCCTTGATGTACTTATGGATCTTGGATGTTTAATCCTGGACAGTGACTCTCACACTCACTAGTCCTCGGCTTCCTTCCTTATGGCTAGTGTACAGTCTCAGGATGCTGGATTTGGGATGGAACCCTCCATGCATGCTCGTTGTAGGATGAAAACTCTACATCAATTGTCCCAGGGGAAAAGTTCAGCAGACATGCTTGTTTACGTTTTTGCCACTGCATGCCTGCACAGTGTGAGAGAAGGGAGGGAGGGGCAACGTGACGCTCCATTCAACGTCTCTACAGGTTCCACGGTAGCAGCGACAGCCAGTTGGTTTGATCCACTCTGAAAGGCAATCAGAATTTTCAGATCATATTTTCAGAGTGCAGCCATTATGCATCACTCAATACAGCGTCTGTGCGGAAATTCGCCTATGAACTTTAATCTGCTGCTCTTAAATAATGCAAATAAAAATTCAATATTTAATGGAAAAAATAAACCGAATAGGTTCAACCCCCCCGTGAACCGTTACACCCCTAATAGTGGCTAGTGCTGTTACCTTGCAGCAAGAAGGTCCCAGGTTCTAATCCCTACCCGGGGTCTTTCTGTGTGGCATTTGCATGTTCTCCCTGTGCATGCGTGTGTTTTCTCCAGGTAGTCCGGCTTCGCCCCACAGTCCAAAAACATGACTGTTTGGCTGATTGGTCTGTTGAAATTGTCCCGAGGTGTGTGTGTGTGTGTGTGTGTGTGTGTGTGTGTGTGTGTGTGTGTGTGTGTGTGTGTGTGTGTGTGTGTGTGTGTGTGTGTGTGTGTGTGTGTGTGTGTGTGTGTGTGTGTGTGTGTGTGTGTGTGTGTGTGTGTGTGTGTGTGTGAATGGCTGTCCTTCCTGTGTGTCTCTGTGTTGCCCTGCAATGGACTGGCACTCTGTCCAGGGTATACCCCGCCTGATTGCCCACTGATCGCTGGAGATAGGCACCAGTTCCCCCGCGACCCTACATGGACAAGCAGGTTCAGACAATGGATGGATGGATGGACTGGCAACCTATCCAGGGCATACCTCGCTTGCTAGCCTTGAGATCGCTGGAGATAGGCACCAACTCCCCCCTACCCTTTTTGGACAAGCAGCTATAAAGAATGGATGGACATATATGTATAGTGCTTGGCATAAATAAGTACACCCCGTTACATCTGCCAGAAAACCTTTAGTTTCCTTTCAGAATCAACATTTTCTATGAGACGTTATACTATAAAATGTTCTCACAAATGTTGGTCATTGATTGCAAACAAGATTTTTTCACTTGCACACACCAAAAAAGTTATTTTTCTAACAAATTTATTCAATGTTGCAAAAAATGAGAACACCCCAAATATGGTCTTAAGAGAAAAGTCACACTTAAGACTACACAATTCGAATTAACAGTTATTCAACCACAGGTGACTATAAAAGGGCGTTACTTAACAAAGAAAAGCCCTTCCCATTTCATGCTGTCAACAATGGCTCCAAGCGGAAGAGAAATATCACAAAATCTGAGAAAGGAAATCATTTCTTTACACTCAAAGGTGAGGGCTACAAGCAGATCAGCAAAGCTTTACTTATCAGTCAGAATACTGTAGCAAAAGTGGTCCAAACATTAAAGAAAGATGAAAGTGCAACCATCTCACAGAGACGTCCAGGTCGTCAATGGACATTATCTCGATAGGAGCATCTTCCAATGAGAAGGGTTGAAGAAAATCACTATGCAAGTTCACTGCAGCTAAAGCAGTAGAAAGCTAAACTGAGTGAGAGTTTCCCTTGGCACCATACGACGTACACTGCAGAGGAATGGCATGCATGGGTATCTTCCACAAAGGAAGCCTCTCCTAAAGCCCATGCACAGAAAGCACACCTAGGATTAGCTAGGGCCCATGCTGAAAGAGACGAAGACTACTGGGCAGTGCTTAATTTGAGCCGGATCTTACCGGAACAAGATCCGGGAACTGTCTTATTTTGAAAGGACCGTTCCGACAACTGTCTGCTAGGTTCCGCAAGTCACGCAACCAACTTATGCTATATGCAGGGTTCGAATTACGGGTGAGCTAAAGGGATCGCGGCTCACCCCAAAGGATGACAGGCTCCCCTGGAAGCCCTCAGTTTACACACCCAGGGGGAGCCCGAAAATGATTCTGGTTCTACTTATATTACATTACTATGTGAACTCTCCGGGGATTTTAGAGCTGAGAGGCGCAGAGCTCTTACGCGCTCCAGACTGCTGCGTCCTGAGCACGGCCACAGTAACATTCTCAAAGTGTCGCCACCTCAAAAACAAATTCAACACGCAATCGTTTATGTCGGCTCATGTCCTTTCATGCTTTCTGTCTTTTATTTGTGCCTGATGTGTTTTGCTGCTGCGGACCGGAGCACATCACCTGTTTTGTCCTCCGGTGACGCAAGTTATTGGTGCGGCCGGCGCGCAGCGCACATTCCGCTGTTTTTGCGGTCGGTAGATCTTTTTGAACTGCAGTTCAAAGGTAACTCATGAGGTGAATATATATGAAGCCAGGTAGCAGTTTTTCTTTAGGATTGAGAGGAGATGCAGGAAGATAATAAACAGACAGGACAGAAAAATAGTCAAATAAAAACAAGTTAGTTTTTGTACCTGGTGGTTGCAATAAACAGACACCATTGAAAATAATCAGAAGTGAGGAACAGAAAATGAAATTATTCTTTCAATGTTTAGAGCAGCAGGAACTCCGAGAGGCTGCAGGCACATCAGTGAGTTTGCGGCTGCTAAGCAGGGGCACAGTAAAGATGCAAAACTACCATTGTTGAGAGAAATGTGTTTTAACTTTGAAAATATGGGCACAATTTTTAATTGTCGAAAACTCCAGCAAATCAACCGGAACACCCCCCGTGCGTGTTTTGGCACCTGTTTTGCCTTTAGTGAACTTTGGTTTGACGTCACTATTTGTGTTCCGCGAACGTTTCATTTACAAATTAAGCACTGTTCACTCTGGAGCGATGAGGCAAATATCACTGTTTTTGGAACTAATGGTTACAAAACTGTATGGCGTCGTAAAGGTGAGGCTTTCAAAGAGAAAAACATGGTGCCTACAGTGAGGCATGGTGGTGGTGGTGTCCTTATGTGGGCTGCATGAGTGCTGCTGGTGTTGGGGAGCTGCATTTCATTGATCGTATCATGAACTCAGCAATGTACTGCTCTAGACTGAAGGAGAAGATGCTGCCATCACTCCGTGCACTTGGTCGTCCTGCACGTTTCTAACACGACAACGATCCAAAACACACATCTAAAGCTACTGTTGCTTTTGTGAAGAAGAACAGGGTGAAGGTGATTGAATGGCCAAGTATGTCTCCTGATCTGAACCCAATCCAACACCTGTGGGGAATTCTGAAGCAGCAAGTTGAGCATCACTCTCCATCCAGCATCCAGGCTCTAAAACAGGATCTTCATGAAGAATGGAATAAGATAGATGTTACAATATGTCACCAACTTGTTCATTCCATGTCTAGAAGACTTGGTGCTGTCCTTGCAAAATACTAGATGTAGTAGTTTTTAATGTGAGGTGTATTTATCCTTGCTTCAACCAATTTTAGTAAAACTGAACTAAGTTATATTATTAACCTTAGTTTCATTTTATGGAGTAAAACAAGGGTTCAATGAAACCCAGCCTCATGAAAAATCTGGAAATTGTTCTTTTGTTCACTGAGCTCCTGATTAAATGAGTACTTTTCAAAGGGGTGTACTCATTTATGCTGAGCACTGTATAAATATGAATACATCAGAACTGAATGAGCTATTAATTATGCAGGGCCATGAGCTGAAGTAAACTCCATCAAAACTCATCCTAGAACACTAACGAGACGGCACACAACTGTGCAATGTTTGAATAAATTTAGGGGCTTAAGTTTGTGTTTGGTTGATCTTTAGCTTCCGTCCCACAACATAGTGGCAGGGATTCTGGCGCCAAACATTTCTTGTAAGCCACTTAAAGAAGGATATAATGACAACACAAACAGCTTCAGCAACCAATACATAGTTTTCACCCATTTATGACTGCGTTTTTCTGCTAATCTTTTGTAACATCTATGGCAATAATATGCTGTTAACAATCTTAAAATTGTAAACTAAGAAGCAGGTTCTCTCTTAGTGGTTCATGACTCACTAAAGCAGTGGTGCCACCATGGTGGGCCAGACAATCTCATGTGTATGGCTGTTTTTGAACACAAATTCAAGAGAGTAAAGGGGAATCTTCAATGTGTTGCAAGATTTGTTTATTTATGCTTATTTAAAGAAAATAAGTGAAAAAGAGAATAAAGATGGGTTGGTATATTAAAAAATACAAATAACATATTGCAGCTAAAATAAAACACTTTTTGTTTTAGTGTGCCATCCTTTGAAGACTACATGAAGCATCAAAGTCCTGTTTAGCGAAACAATAGTTGGAAATCAAACATGTATCTCCTGTACAACACTTGTTTTAGAGTGAACCCTCTTTCTGTTGCCTTTCCTGCAGTTTTCAAGTGTTCTTACTTCATCAGTGGTACCTGCTTTTTATGAAGAGAAACCTGAGAAACACAAACATAGTTTATCAGCTCAACTCCTTCTTAAAAAGCAAGTTCACTGAGAAGCAGTTTTTACTGGATATGTTTGAAATCCGAGTTTCACATCAGTGCAGAATGTGAAAAGAGTCTTCTTCCCCTGATTTCTGCATTAAGAAAACAAACGAGGAAACTCTTGGATTAGAAAAGTCAAACAGGTCTATGTCACACTGTAAATTTGCATTCAGGGACTCGCACAGCTTGGCTCGTAGAAGCTAACCATTAGCATTAGCAACTCCGTGGCAGGACTCCTTCTGGCTTGTGCTATTTGCAGAAATGAAACATCAACGTTGCAGAGCAAACACAAGCAACTGAAGACGTGGGTTATTGTTAGCCAATCAGTGGTGAGATGTCCCAATATCATGAACACTAGTGAGTAACTCCAAACCCTGCCATCCTTCCTGGTTAGCTTTCACTTTGTGAAAAAGGAGGTGCCATAGCTCTTTCTCCCATGGAGAATGACTCACTGAACATTCACACTAGAGACCACTGCAAATGTGTTGAAATAATGAGTGAATAAGAGATTTAAGTATTTCTGATAAAGAAAATACATTTTGTAGCTCACTGCTTCACAGTAACCATATTTAGCCTTGCACACATATATTTATTAAAAGTTTACGCTTGCAATTGTATTGAATAACATGGAACACATTTATGAGTTTGTACTAATTAGCCTTTTTTTACAAGACCACACCATTGCCTAATGTATTAAAATGACACGATTGCACCAAAATATCGCCACAGCCACTTATAAATGACCTAAGACTTACTGATGCCGCCACGGCTTTGCAGCAAATTGAAGGCATTGTTTTGTTAAAACAGCTACTGTTCATGATTTTGTGTTTTTCAGTCAGGTTTGATTCGTGTCTCTAAGGAGGACTACCTAATAGCTCCACTACCTCAACATCTAGCCAAGCAGCACAACTACAGCACCCCTGATGGTCACCATCCACATGTGGTTTACAAGCGCTCGGCAGAGCATGTTGTTCACCGAAGATCCTTCACATCGGAAAGTCTTCCTCTTCACCATCAGCAGCAACAAAAGCATCATGACTACCAACATGGAAAGCTGCAGAGGCAACACTTCTGCGGACGCCACAAGCAATGTATGTAAGGGAACCCTCTCTCTTCATATAAACACCCCTTAAATATTTGTTGATGTAAAAATCAACTATTCACCATCAACATTTTTGTTCAGTATTGTCATGCACTAGCATAAAAGCACAAATATAGGTCTGTTTAATCTGCTAAACAAAAGAATACCTATGTCTTCCTCTATGCCCGCCAGGAGAATGTGCCCTACCTGCATCATTTCCCCTTCTCTTTTTATGTTTTCCTAGATGCTCCCAAGCCTCCTGTAGAAGATCCATTCATCATGCCTGATGAGTTCCCTATGCCGGAGGTGGAAGAGCCAGGGCGGGCAAAGAGGTCTCCCATCGACTCCAACAGGGTGGGAGGTCTGAATGTGGAGACCGTGGTTGTGGCAGACAGGAAGATGCTGAAGAACCACGGCAGGGAGAATGTCACCACCTACATCCTGACCGTCATGAATATGGTGAGAGTGGGGAAGGAGAAGGGAGGGGAAGGAAAGGAGGAGCTTGCAATGATTCAATAGCATGTGGAGTTTGTTGAAATGGGTTTGGTCTGTTGTCCATCATTGAAAAATATTGTTTTGTATCAACAATCTGCAAGGTGACTATTGATTAAGCTAAGTACAAGAAAAGCTAGAGTTAATAAAAAAAAAGAACATGTCTGTTACCTCATTTTGTTTTGGCTTTTAGCCACATTTATTGTGTTGGTGGTCTTGTGAGGTGAGGTGTTGAATATGGTTCAGTATGAAGTTACTGAGACTAGGGAAAAAAACTCTTACCCATAAGGACCGCTGTCCTACATTTTTTAGTGGTTCCTGTGCTCCAACAGACCTGACTGAGGTCCTTCTCATTACCTGTGTCCCCTAGTAGTTGTGACGTCTCAGCCTTTGACCTTGTTCTTACTCCTTCCATATTGGTGTTGCAATGCTTCCGCCCTAAATGCAGCTCCATCTTTCTAAAGGAATTTTCCGAACTTTTAGCAGACTTGCTCCTCAAGTACGACGGTGGACTCGTACTTGGTGATTTTAATATTCACATTTGCTGCCCGTTGAAGCTGCTGGTGAAGGACTTTTTTGACTTGGATTATTTTGGCCTACAATAGCTGGTTGAGGACCCTACTAACAACTGCTCTCATACTTTGGATTTAAATCTGTCCTTTGGATTTTGTGTTACTGACCTGTATGTTGATCCTCTGACCACATCCCCATTCACTTGAGCATCCCTGGAACGTCTCCTTCTCCAGTTAGGAACTCATCTTGCCATTATTCTAGGTAAATTTCCCCTTCTATTATTTTTCAGTTGGCCTCTTGTTTAGCTGACGGTCTCATTCACCTCTCACCTACTCAGGCGTAGTAAAACTACCTGTGAGCCATGGCCCAATGATGAAACTTGTGTCCTTCAACACCAGTGTAGGATCTACAAATGAAGGTGGCGTTAAGACAAATTGCACACTTCACAACTGTTAACCCTTTTATCAGAAGGCAGTCAGACTCACCAGAAACAATCTTACGCTGGCTTAGTTACTACACACCGGCCTGATCAAAAGAAATGGTACGGTGTCATCAACTGTGTTCTGTCCTTAAATGACTGACTGACTAACTCCACCTTACCCGTCTGTGGCTGTCTGTACTGAATTTCTTAACTTCTTTGTTAGCAAAGTCCAAAACATCAGGTCTAACCTCCTGCCGTAGGAACATTTACTAGTGAAATACCGCCCTGCCTATCCCAGCTCTCTGATTTTAGCTCCATCTCACTGGAAGCCTTGACTAAACTAATGAGGTCAATGAACCCTTCTGGCTCTCCTGATGACTGCCTTCCCCCTAGTCTATTGCTTGAGTTACTGTATGTGGTTTCATCTGGGATCTTTCCATCGGCCCTTGAGAAAGTGGTGGTTCTACCACTTCTAAACAAGGTCTACATATGTCTGACTGTGGAAACTATCACCCAATCTCAAAGCCCCCATTTATCTCCAAGGTGACTGAGAAATATCTACGCCACATACAGTTGACAAAACATCTGGACAACCATCACCTTTCAATCTGGTTTCTGACCTAAATTTAGCACTGACACTGCTCATGTTTGCACATTCTGGTTGCTATCAACTCTGGCCCCTACGTTTTGCTATTACTGCTTGATCTCTCCCCTGCCTTTGATACTGCCAATCACTCAATTTTAGTTGATAGACTTGAATCATGGCTGGGTGTTCCTGGGACCCCACTCAACTTGTTCACTTCTTACCTCTCTGGCTGCTGCTTTCTAGTTAGCATTGGTAAACACTCCTCTAGCTGTGCTCCTCTATCCTGGAGGGGGCCCTCAGGGCTCTATCCTTGGACCACTGCTTTTACATCACACTCAACCATCACAATTACTCCAATTGGTTTGTGGACTGCCTACATAAGGTTACAGGCTGGCTAGCCACAAACCTTTTTGAAACTCAACAACAGTAAGACTGACGTGATCATCTTCAACTCTAAACACCCTTCTTACCCACTAAGCACTCCTTCGCTACCCTCTTTATATATCAAAACCTGTGTCACAAGTCTGGGGGTTTAATTACATTCTGACTTAACAATGTCGCCCCAAGTTAACGCTGCTGTTAGATTCTGCTTTAGCAACTTTGCCGTAAAATACAACTGAGACGTATTCTAAAGAGACCCCACTGAAGCCCTTTTCATATAGACATTCTGGAACATTTGTGGACAATTCAATGCGGTTTTTAACCGGAACTGTGTTTTCAGACACACCACTTTTGTACCGGAACTTGTCCTTTCGGCTGCGTTCACACAGCAGGGAAAGGTTCTAGATGTCTGACGGCGGTGGGGGGGTGGGGGGTCAGACTCATGCTAAGAAGAAGAAGAAGAAAATATCATTTCTAGCGCCTCTCAAGATAAAAATCACGAGGCGCTTAAGCATAATTCTGCGCACACGAAGACGCATAAGAGACCTGGATGATGAAGCTCAATGGTTAAAGGAATCACTGAAGCGGTGTGAAGCGCTCCGTTGCGCGTCTAGACGGTACCGTAGGAAGCGAGCTGCCGTGGTTCGCCGCATGCTACAGGAGCGAGCTACAGTATCTGGGTGCGCACAGCGTCCCCCGGTCCCCTCCTCCTCCCCCTTGTCCGGAACTCTACCTCACCAGTCTGAAGCAGCCACCATGTCCGTAACAAGTCCGGACCTGTTACTAGGGGCTTCGTCCGGTTAAATTCCGGAACACGTTATCCGGATGTTTGTATTCAGACACAAGGGTCTTACGGACAGAGTCCGGAACATTTCCGTTTTTCATGGCCTGTCTGAATGGGGCTTTAGAGTCAATCATCCATGCTTTTATCACATCTCGCTTGGACTATGCTAATTACATCCTGACCAGGGCAAATGCCTCCTGCCTTATCTGGCTGCAAAAAATCCAAAATGCATCTGTTAGGTTCCTCACAAACACTGATCGATGTTGTCATATCACCTGCATCCTTGCCTACACACTCCACACTGGATTCCAGTGCAATGCAGGGTTACATTTGAGTCTCACCTTTGTCTATAATGCTTTAAATGGTTCTTTCCATCCTTCTCTCTGTGACTTGCTTAGGCCTTACACCCCAGCACATTTCCTCCCCCCTTGGCCTCCTTAAGATGTCAAGGGGATCTTACAAATCTCATGGAGCGCAAGCTTTCTCTCACACAGCCTCCAAACTATGGAATGCACTACCCATGCACATCCGGACGGCACAACCGCTAAACGAATTGAAAACAAGATGAAAAAGTCACTATTTCAGTATTGCCTTTGGCTCCTAAACTGCCTCTCTCTGCCTCTTTTACTTTATGTTCTCTGTATTTGTAATATCCCCTACCCTTAATCCTGTTTTTATCTTTGTCTTTTAAAAGGTTCCACTTACTCCTGAAATGCTTGCTTTATTTTATTGTCCAGTCTGCAGTGTTATTTTTTTGGTTGTACTAGCCAAGTTTTGCCTACCACTTTGGTCAGCTGCAATACTGTGTTTTAAAACGTGCTCTGTACGTAAGTTATAGATGGATGGATTATTTGAATCAATGGGTATTGTGTAACACTTGGAGTCGCTGTACAGGTAGTTTAGCCACTGATTCAAGTGTACAGCAGAGAAACAACAAAAAAAGCTGATTATTGGAGTCTGACACTTGAACAGATTTTCCTGATTTGGATGGACAAATCCAAGACCATGGTTTTGAGTTGGAAAAGGGTAGAACGGCTTCTCCAGGACAGGGACGAGGTCCTTCCTCAAGTGGAGGAATTGAAGTATCTCAGGGTCTTGTTCATGAGTCATGTGGTGAAAAGAGAGCTGACCCAGTCGCAGCTGAAATTAGTTTTCTCCCCAGGGTGAGATAGGCTGAGAAGCGTAGTCATCTGGGAGGGGCTCAGAGTAGATCCACTGCTACTCCACATCGAGAGGAGCCAGTTGAAGTGGCTTGAGCATCTGGTTAGGATGACTCCTGGATGGCTCTCTGGTGAGGTTGTCCAGACATGTCCAACTGGGAATAGACCCAAAGGAAGACGCCGGGCATGCTGCGGGACTCTATGTCTCGACTGGCCAATGAAGACCTTCCCCTGGGGGAGTTGGCCAAGTGGCTGTGGAGAGGGAGGTCCGAGCCTCTCTGATTAAGCTACTGCTCCTGCGACCTGACCCCATATATACAGAAGAGAATTGATGCATGGATGGATAGATGAACAACAGGACAACTTTGTCATGCTAGACTGAAACAGTTCCCCTTTGCAGCCTGTCTTTACAGAAGACACTTTTTGTTTTCCAACATTTTTGTAAATGCCTGTTTGTCATCAAGTGGGAATGAAACCCCGCCGCTGAATGGTTATGTCTTGACCCCTCATAATCAAGTTTTAACTTAAGCTCAACTAAACTTGTGTTTAACAGAATGGCGGTTTAGCCACTTCCCCCTCATATAATTAAAGCTTTATGTACCCTCATGTAACGCTTTATATGCAGCAATGTTTCACAATAAATAGCTCCTGCAAAGCATCTTAAGCTTTATGACTAATTCATTTGTTAAACACCCTTTTACAAAAACAGAGGTACATAATAAAACACACCACGGCTGCAGGCCCCCCACCACATGAGAGTTGGAGCATGGTGGACATCTTTTATTTTCATGTCTGAAATGTGGCAACCCTATTGAAAAGTTGTATGCCAATCAGTCATAGTACTGAAGATAATGAGGTTTTCTTATGGCTGGGACCAGTTTCAATGTAAAATTCACAAAATGTAACTCAATATATGTGTTTATTAGGTTCTGTCGCATTTTTATTGTAAACACCAGGTAGGGCTTAGCTCTACATGCCCTTAGAGAATTTAATTAAAATTCATTCAGTGTATTTTGTAGTCGGGCATCCAGCCAGCAAACCAACCAGCTACCCAGGCAGGCATTGTGGCAGACAGACAGCACTGAGTCTTAGTTTAATGCAAAGCTTTAAGCAAAGATGACTCTCTTCACTGCGTCAAAATCGAATTTAGCTATCTATCTCTAAAATCGATCACAGTTTTGTGTTTTCTAACGCCAGTTGGCTATGGAGACCATCATCACCACCTTTTCATCAACCATCAGTTTAGAGTTTCTAGTAAAGTTAAACATAAAAGGGAGTTTTCTGGGTCTGGATCAGTGTTTTCCTAAATCTGTATATACGTATCTCTAATTTTAACATTTTAAACATTGTTGTGTTTAATGGTTGTAAGCTGCTAAACTACTCAACTAAAGACAATTTATAAATGTGGCTATTGCACAGTGAAGAAATATGATGATGGAGAAGTCCTTGTTGTGGTTAAAGAGCATGCTTTCCAGGCATGTAGATAAACATTATCAACTATAAAGAAAATGGAGTGTTACCAATCAATTCATCTGCATATCTTTGTAGGTTTCCAGTCTTTTCAAAGATGGCACTATTGGGACAGACATTAACATTGTTGTTGTCAGCTTGTTGCTGCTGGAACAAGACCCTGTGAGTGGACTGAAAATGAACTCTATAACAAAGATTTGTGGTGCTCCGCTGGATACAGAAAAAATCACCTATAACTGTCACTCTTTTTCTGCATCTATCGCCTTTTTTCCAGCTGGGATTAAATATCAATCACCATGCCGACCAGTCCCTCAACAGTTTCTGTCAGTGGCAGTCAGGTCTTGTGGGGAAAGGAGGAAAACGGCATGACCATGCCATACTACTCACTGGACTTGACATTTGTTCCTGGAAGAACGAGCCCTGTGATACTCTGGGTAAGATGGTACTTTCCTCACCTTAAGTTCTAATACTAGAGTATGATGGTGAGAGGGTGGTGAATGTTAAAGCCGAGGCACATGTTTGGGTTTCTATCCTGTCGTCCTTTATCTGAGGAAACTTTCTCATTAATAAAACTAAAGCCAGCAAAAATATAGCAATGCAGCTCTTTTAATATTTAAATAAACCAGATGCATCTCACTGTTCCATGTCCTACTTCCTGTTTGGCTCATGAAATTTTTGAAGGTGGAATATGGAACATGAACAACAAAGTGACACCTAGTGTGTGGAGGTTGTAATTGCAACAATAGAACAAGGTTTCCAGCCGTCGGGATACCAGGTTCGCTGCAGATATGTGACCATTTTTATTTGGGTCCATCTATTGTAGACTTCACCTAAACACTGGTTTTAGATCTTTTATGGTCGCTACTTTTCTGAGGATAACAACATCTTCTGGGCACAGAAGCAGCTGCTTGACTTGCAGAGTCCGCCATTTTCCACAGTGCCAGCCTCGCTGTACCGAGTGGACTGTTTACCATATTTGACAACCTGCAATGGTGCCCTCTATTGGCTGGTGGATGTAAATATAAACCCTGTGTCATGCACGTCAAACTGAATGTTTGATTATGTTTTTTGTTAAAATATAGAGTTTAAACAAGTAGGGCTCGCCACAGAACCACAAAGGCGGAGCTGCTTCAGGGTCAGCCCCACCCATTCATGCAAACTCAACCCAGCCTGCTGACTTCTTCTGTTTTTAACTTTATTGCTAACTATCCTGACCTATATGAATTACAGCTGTTACTAAAACAATTGTTAATACTATGTTCCAAATAAGCAAGATAGAAATAATTTGCTACATGACAAAGCCTGAATATACCCCAAAATGATAAGGTTCCTTTCAGCAAATCTCTGCCCACGGCCGCGCTGACAAAACGCTCCTACAACAGCCTTTTAGACAAACTGAATATTGTGTGAGCTCTGGTAGTCTAGTGGCATAATGTTCTGACTTTAGTTTAGTTTTGCGCTCTGCTGACGACGGCTCGACTCCAGGTGGGGTCAGCAGTAATTCATTTAGCCAGCTGAAACAGAATTAATTTAATTATATTTTAATTTTATTGATTATTTTCTGCAAAATATTTCATGTCTCTAAAGGTTCTTTGAATTTGGTAATTCCTAAGCAGCATTTTAGTTGAAACTCTGGATTAACACTGGCTAAATAAACAAAGAAAGTAAAAAACAAACAGATTAGTCCTTTTATTTTAAACAGTTTATCAGTAAAGGGTTGAAAACATAATACTGGCAAGTGTGGCTAGAAAAGAAGAAAAAAGTTAACACCGCGACCGGGAGGTGAACCTTTGCAAAACTATACACCGGACACCATAGGCACTTCACCACAGTTTGCTCCACATATCCTGTACTATTCAGTCTTTGTAGATGGGGTGTATAGTTTTTCTGGTGATGTCCCAGTAGAAGTAATTTCAGCTATTGCGCCATTTCCAAATATGGTTTGAGTTTGACAACTGGAAGCAGTTTGACTGACCCTGATGGAATGGGCGGGGCTGACTCTGGTGCAGCTCCACCTTTAGGTGAAGCTCCGCCTTTGTGGTTGTGCAGGGAGCACCCTCTCCAATTAAAAGAAATACTGTGCTTTCATTCTGCGCACCACTTAACACCCCATGGAGGTATTATTTAAATTAAAAAATAGAGCTTTTGATTCAATTGTTCCATATTCAACTTTTAATTACATGGCAATCTGCATGCAGCGTCCACAAAAATTAGACTCCATGCAGAAACTTTCTGCAGCTCCGCATCTGGAACCAACCTGCGCTGTAGCGTGTGTGAATGCTCTGATTGGACTCATTGATTTTTGATCCATGCAGAAGCCATACAGAAGCTGCCTTTGCTCCCTATTCAGTGTGAACGAAGCTTAACACCCCTGTGATTACAGAAATGGGTGGATGTCAGCACCACTGACAACGGTAGATTGCCTGGGATTGTCAGGCTGCCCCTGTCAGTTTGTGGGAAACTAATTTTCTTATGAACTACTTCTCATGAACTTTGCTCTCTCACCATAGGCAACGCAGAAAGAAATTATTCTCATAATTTTCATTAAAAGCTAATTTGACCTTTTGATTTTTTTTCATCATTTGCTCTGCAGGTTTTGCTCCCATCAGTGGCATGTGCAGTAAATACAGGAGCTGCACCATCAATGAGGATACAGGACTGGGCTTGGCCTTCACCATCGCTCACGAGTCTGGACACAAGTGTGTTTAAGAAAATAACCTCACATGCACAAAGTTCATGAGCATTTCATTATTTTACAATTAATATCTCTTAGTAATTTTTCACCATTCAGTGGACTAGTGGTGAGTATCCTTCCTGGGACTGGGAGATCGGGGTTCAAATCCTGGTCAGGTATTACCAAAGACTATAAAAATGGGACCCAATGCCTCCATGGTTGGCACTCACCTTTAAGGGGTTGGATTGGGGGTGGGGGGGTGGGGGGTGGGGGGGTGTGGGGGGTCAAACCACCAAATAGTTCCTGAGCCACAGCTGTAGCTCACCTCTCCCCACTGGGAGGGGTCAAATGCAGAGATGTACTTTCCCCAGTGTGTGATGACTAACGTGACTTTAACTTCTACGCGTGGGCCATGTTATTATTAGAAAGACACAGCTGAAGTGGCTTCACGCTGCTGATGAAGGATTAAATGAAGGACAGGGTCTTGCTTTAAAACCCTACTGTGACATTCCAGGAAGATTAAAAAACAATGCTTCAGCAATCATGAGCTGTCCCCCACATTTAGACAGCGTCTTTAAAGACATATCAACTTTTCAGAATGATCTCTCAAAAGTTGATGAGTTAGACTTTTTCAGACATGCCTGCCCTAATTTAGCGAAGGCAGCAAGGATGTTTACCTTCGGAAAAGACACCACTAGCTGTATTTCTCAGTGAATTGCATCACAAACAGCACAGCTGTTTGATGCTCATAGGCTTGGAATAAAAATCAAGACAAACATTATTTCCTTGAATGCTTCTTTGAAATCTGGGAAAATGTAATAGCTAGGTGCTCATTGGTTTGTTGCTTGGTTTGGGGAAAATGTCCCTTCGTGAGGATTTTGTGAATAAGACAGATGCACCAAACACAAATTTGCTCCTAAAAAAGTGCCATGCATTGTTAAATTAGGACCTTAACTTGTGGGGAGCACAAGCGGATGATCGTGAAAATGAAGTTAAAACTCAGATACAGGAATAGATGGTTAAATTAAAAAGTGGATAGGATGAAATATATTTTAGTTTGATATACTACTACTGAAAAAAATGCTTTTAATTTATTTGGTTTTCAGTTTTATAGCTTTTAGTGCAAAAAATTGATTAAAATCAACAAAATATGTCAAAATCTTAACATCTAGATCAGGAGTGCCCAATCCTGGGCCTGGAGGGCTGCTATCCAGTATGTTTTAGTGGTTTCTCCGCTCCAGCACTCGATTCAATGGTTCAATCACTCGTGCAGCAGCTCATCAGGTTCTGCAGAAGCCTGTTAATCAGCTGCTGATTGAAACCCAAGTGTGTTGAAACACGATTAAAACTAAAACGTGCCCAATCCTGGGAGCGACCAGGCTTTCTGATCTAGATGTTTAAATGTTTTCATTTTTCAATATTTTGTATCATGTCACAATTATAAGGAAAAACAACCTTTTTTACAGGAAAAAAATACACTCTAGAGTGTCAAATAGTTTATTTTCTTTTCCAGTTTTGGGATGATCCACGACGGAGAGGGGAACCCTTGTCGGAAGACAGAAGGCAACATCATGTCTCCCACCTTGGCTGGAAACAACGGGGTCTTCTCGTGGTCCACCTGCAGCCGACAGTACCTCAGCCGCTTCCTTGGGTAGGCCTCACAAACAGATGGCAGACTAGTCCCACAGCTGCTAATGCTCTGACCCCGTCGGTGTGCTGTGCTCACCAGAACAGCCCAGGCGTCCTGCCTTGGGGACGAGCCCAAGCAAATTGGTCAGTACAAGTATCCTGAACAGCTTCCTGGTCAGCTGTACGACGCAGACACGCAGTGCAAGTGGCAGTTTGGGTCCAAGGCCAGATTGTGCAGTCTTGATTTTGTCAAGGTGATATATTCATTTAATGTATTTTGTCAGTTTTTCTGTCTATTTTTCATCATTAAACAGCCAGGAGGATTAAAGCTGCTACTAGTTAAGTTTTAAGATAAGATACAACTTAACTGTGCGTAAACGTGGGAAATTGTCTCAGTGTACTCTGTCCACCTTAAAAAAACATTAAGATGCCTTAACACAAAACGTAAGAAACATGAGAACAGACTCCATTCAATACAGGCCTTCCAGCTGCATAACACTACTGATTGAGTAGACTAACTGAAAGTGCAATGGGAAGGCTGTGGTTGTTTTAGCATCCAGGAGAGAGTAGAGCACGTCTCAGCTAGTAGAAGCTAACTGTTAGCATTAGCAACTTCACAGGCTTGTATTATCTGTGGAGATGAAACATCAACATTGCAAAGCAAACAGAATCAGTGGTAGAGTTGTGTTGCTGTTTTCCTATCAAAGGCGAAATGTCTGAATATCGGGAAATAAGACTCCAAATCATGCTGTGTTCTGCTCCCTTCCATTCCAAGTTTAGGTCCTCCACCGCCTCCCTTACATCCAACTGTACATCTCCTTTAAGCCCCATGAGATGTCTAAGCTGCAGCTGTTACACACCTGCTTAGACTCTATTAAAACCTGGATGGCTGGGAGCTTTCTTCAGCTGAATGAAGATAAGACTGAGATACTCATCTGTGCCCCAGACAAGCTGGTTCCCAAAGTCAGAGACTCTCTTGGTCAACTTGCTTCCCACACCAAACCTTCTGTCAGGAATCTTGGCATGACCTTTGACCCGGCTCTCACCCTGGATTCTCATGTCAGTTCTCTTGTTCGCTCTTCCTTCTTCCATCTCAGGAACATTGCCAAGCTGAGTCCCATTCTGTCCCGCTCTGAACTTGAGACAGTTCTCCACTCCTTCATCTCCTCACGCTTAGACTACTGTAACTCTCTTTTCACGTGTCTGAGCAGAACCTCCCTGAACCGTCTACAGGTGGTTCAGAATGCCTGTGCTCAGCTTCTGACCAAGTCCTCCAAACACACCCACATCACCCCGCTTCTCCTCCAGCTTCACTGGCTGCCAGTCAACTTCAGGTTCATTTCAAGATCCTGGTTCTGGTCTATAGGGCCTTACATGGACAAGCACCATCTTACGTTGGTGATCTTCTTAGTCCCTACACCCCCAGCAGGTCCCTGAGGTCCAGTGATCAAAGCCTACTGGTTGTGCAGCACATCAAGCTAAAGACCAAAGGTGACAGATCGTTTGCTGCTGTAGCCCCCAGACTCTGGAACTCTCTCCCACTGAGCCTGAGATCAGTGGACTCAGTGGTCTCCTTTAAAAATCAGCTGAAGACTCACTTGTTCAAGCTGGCTTTTGTATGACCTTCTTCACCACTCTCTTTATTCTGCTCTCCCCACCTATTCCACCTTCCTCAGGATCCACTGATTTCTCTTTTTCCTATTCACTCTCTCTCTTTCTTAACATTTTTTAATTACAATTGCCTATTTTTTGCTCATTTTAAATACTGTATATTTTAACCATTTTCTCAATTCTTTTTTATATTTTCGCATTTTTTGTTTTTGTGAAGCGCCTCGTGATTTTTATCTTGAGAGGCGCTATAGAAATGATACTTTCTTCTTCTTCTTCTTCTTCTTCTTCTTCTTCTTCTTCTTCTTCTTCTTCTCCCTACTCCTCTGGCTCACGTTTACTTCCTGAAATAGGAGCGCCGGAGCTTTTTACCCACAGAGATAAACTCACAAGGCATTAATTTACAATAGAAACCCCTGCAGATGTATTTAAAAATGAGCGAACTTGGTCTTTAGGGCTTATGGTGATTTTGTTTTATTAGAAGAATCTGCAAAAAACACATTCCCAAAGAGACAGACATAAGAAATTAATTGGAGGGACTGGATGACTTTTACATTTACTTAATTTAAAATACATTTTCCGTGAACTCTGGCATTGATATCATGTATACATATTTCTGTATTCATATTTTGACTCATTAAGGGAAAATGCACGTCTTTCTTCCATTTTGTTGAGCATAAAAAAACTCTGTAAATGAGAAAAGCTGACATTAGCCAGAGGAGTTCTCCGGTTTCTACTCTCCAGTACCTGAAAATCAGCTTTGAATCTAATAACCAGACTTTATTAACAGGAATTCACATCTTCAGGAAGCCTGGACAACAAAGACACTGCCAACCCTCAGGAGGCAGGTGATGGGAATTGATGTTTGAATTTTTTTCCCATTTAAAAAGTTGTCAAAAACTTGGAATCTCATCGTTTACTATTAGAACTGACCATGCTTCTCAGATGGGGTCGATGAATCTCCAAGAATGAAGAAAACGTCTAGCTGCCTTTGTTTTAACTGATTAGGATTAAAAGGCACAACACCAAAGAACCCAGACAAACATTTGGAAAGGCTCTGACCTCCCTGCACCCCCCCCCCTCCCCTTCCCCCACAGACACACACACTCCCACCCCCCACCCTATCAGCGTGTCCCTGATCGTCGTCTCCTGACGTGCTGGGGCGTCCCGAATCGTCGTATATCGAGGCTTGGTCACACGTGTCATATTTTGATGCTTTGGGTGTGAGAATGTGTTGTGGAACCAGTTGCCACCCTCAGTCAGGCTGTCCCCATCTCTGCCAGTCTTTAAGAGTCGCCTAAAAACCCATCTCCTCCACTTGACATTACCTGAACGTGTTTGAATTTGGCCATCTTTTATGTTGATTTTAATTCCCTGCTTTCATTGGTCTCTTTATCCCTTGTTTTACCCATTTGTTTTCTACTTTAATGTTTTACCTTGTTTGCACTATTTGAATTGTTTTTATTATTGATTTATTCATCATGTTTCACATTTCTCATGTACCATGTTCAGCGCCTTGGGCTTCCCGACAGGGTCGTGGAAGGTGCTTTATAAATAAAGCTTTGATTGATTGATTGATTGATTGACATTTTCGGTTACTACTTTATGAATGTGGACCAGCTCTGTTTTTACTTATTATACTTTCTTAGTCTATTTTTCTTCACTACCAGAGCCTCTGATAATGGCACTGACATGCTAAATTGCCGATGATCCAGTCCTAAACCGCCACTTTGTTAATCAAGAAGGTTCTAGCCCTGAACAACTCCTAAATGTTTGATCCTCTGTTTGGATCCTTTCACTATGCACCCCTACCAAGAATCAGAAAGGCCTTTATTCAGACAGGGTAATTCACATGTAAATGATGTTTAAAAGCTTTTCACTGCTAGGGAATTTTCCAGATTGTATTCTGACAGCTTAGCTCACATGACAGCACCTTGCCGTGCCCCCCCCCCCCCCCCCCCCCCCCCCCGTGTTTCTCTACATCTGCATTTGTAGGACTCGTGTAGAAGACGGAGGGGGGTAAATCACTTATGCTTATTAACAGTGGATTTGTGGTTAGCCGTTCACACTTCATCACCCATTTTTTATTTTTTCTAAATTCTTTTGGACTTGTGTGGACGTGTGTTTTCAGCTTTTCTCTCTCTCACCTGCTTGATACCAGCAAAGCGGACCTGCCTCAGAGCATAGAACCAAACAAAGCAGAGCCGTCTGCTCTAATCCTTACCGCCCTCCCTCCCTCTTACCTCTCTCACTGCTAGCTGCAGTCGGGCATCCCGCCAACCAGTGCTGCCTGTCTTTTGACCCCAGCTCTTCCTCTGGGCTCACTGGCTTGTGCTGTCCGTGTTTTGTTGGGTCACATGACAAATGCAATCACAGCTTGTTTCATTAAAGTAGTACACTGATTGGGTTTGACAGAAGGGCTTTGAGGAGAAGCCGGTTGGAGGTGGTGGGGGATTATGGAGCAGCTTGATTGTGGTATTTTCTGGTCCAGGGTGAGGGAAAAGGGTGGGAATTAAAGCTGCCACCATTGCTGCCAGCTGACACTTATCTTTAATACATTTTCTCATTCTGGTCATTTGTTTCTGGTTTGACAGGACATCTGCAAGTCACTGTGGTGTCACCGCGCAGGCCATCGGTGTGAGACCAAGTTCATGCCCGCTGCAGAGGGAACCAGCTGTGGTCCAGACATGGTGAGCACAGGCCGACTTGTTTCTGATGGATCACAGCAGTCGCTCCCTCCATCTTCTGCCGGTTTCAGTCACTGATGTTCTAATGAGACAATCTGTTTACACTTTTCATTAGTGGAGAAGTGTTTACCTGTAGCCAGAGACACAACAACTAGACCATATTAGTGAGTGATTATGATAAGGCCCAATCCTGCTATTTTTTCATCAGCTTTCTTCTCTTATTATTATCTTATCATGTCCCTTCCAACTCCAACACCATCATTTTGGACATCTAAACATGCATAAAAAGTATTGAGTCCTTCAAAAGTAGGTGTGGCAAACGGCTTTACGCCTGCAAACCCTTTGACCCACTACCTATCCCAGTATTAGGTGTGCACATCCACACAAGGAGGACTTATGATACCTAATCACAGATATTGAAGTTCCATTTAGAAAGGATGGACCGGAGTACCTTTCCTCTTTAATTAGCATCCATATCTGAATACTGACTTGCAATAAAATATCCACTCATGCATGCACAAGAACACCTGCAAAAGCATTCTGGACAAAACTCTCCAAGCAAAGCTGCATCTATTGTCACATATAAGATGATATTTAACAAAGAGAAATGTGGTGAAGTGTGAGCAGGATTTGGCGCGTGTGTGTTTGCATTCGTGCATACGTATGTGTGTTTGTGTGTGTGCATGCTTGTGTGTGTGCATGCTTGTGTGTGTGTGTGAGTGTGTGCACATCCGTCCAGGTGTGTCGTTTGACATTTGTCCAAATGGACGAACCCAGACCTGAGCATTGATAAGAAAACAATTACCTTCTTTTGTTTCATTTTCTTCCTCACTTTTGTTGCCTGTAGTGGTGTCGGAGGGGTCAGTGTGTTAAATACGGAGAGCACGGTCCCAGAGCCATCCATGGTCAGTGGTCAGCCTGGTCCCAGTGGTCCGACTGTTCCAGAACTTGTGGAGGAGGGGTCATGTACAGGGAGCGGTCCTGCAGCAGCCCGAGGTATGAACACACTTCCAGGCTCTCACATCGTCCTGATCTAATTCATCACATCCATTTTAAAACTTAGAACCAGATTAAGTTGCCAAACAGACGACAAAATGATTCATGTTGTTACGAACCAAAAATCTGAGCTGCAGTTTGGAACAGAAACTCCTCATGTAACAAAGAAAACCCTTGGTTTCTGAACACCTGAGAGACCTTTCTGCCAGGTACCTGTCAGCACGCACACACACACACACACACACACACACACACACACACACACACACACACACACACACACACACACACACACACACACACACACACTCATCAGTCAGTCTGACAGTCTAGGCTGACGGACTGTTTCTTGCCGTGCTTCAGCCGAGCGAAACCACCTGACAGCATCCTCGTTTGTCTGCAAGCTGCCAAGACAGCCGGTAAATGTCCACTACAGCTGCTTACTGATGCAAGAAAAGCTCCCCATGATTCTGCAGAGCCAGTTCCCACAGTGCATGTTAACAGAGCTGTGTGCACGTTCCCATCTCAGGTTTATCGATGCATTGCACAACAGCCATGCAGCACCCTGCTGTAGAACACTTGGAGATTTATTAGATGTTTTTAGACCTTGATTCTCCTTTCACATAAACCACAGCTGTCTAAAGTCAGTGTGATCATAAAGAGGTGTAGTGTATTAACTATCTGAAGTTAATTAGCAGCTCTCAAATTTATTACAGGATCAGCGGCTGCCTGCAGCAGGACCTTTAGAGTGGTGAATGATTTCCTACTCATTTATGCATTATCATTCCTTCTTTAAGCCCTTCTGTTCAATCTAAAGCCCAAACACAGTCCTGTGAGATTCAGGGTTATACGATATTTAATCACGTGTTTAAACAGCTGCTGGTTAACTGGGATCTATGTTTAGGGAACAAATAGAACATTTAGAACTGTTCATCTCAGCCGGTCATAGATGAACACTCACACTGCACACAAGGTATAGAAAGAGCTAATCCAGTAGGATTATGGCTGAAATATCTGGTCTGACAGGATTGGTGGAAAGGGGATGACAGTGATGGTGCTGGTGAAACATTAGCTTTAACCAAAGCTGGAACATTGTTAAAAGTGACATAGTTGCTGCCAGTAAGTCAATAGGGTCACCATGGTAACCCCTGGTGGCACATTAAGGTTGGTTCATGCTTGATGCGTCTGCGAGGTTTGCACGGCTCTGTGCGGCGAAATTGCGTCATTTTAAAAACCACGCCCCTCCACCGCGCCTCCGCACGGCCCAAACTTTCCACACCGCGCACCTAGGAAATTTTCTAACCACGCGGACGGTCGGACGTGGAAAAACATGGCGGACTGGCAAGAACTAGTATGGCAAAACTAGTATGGCAGAGGTTGGTAAATACAGACATTTGTATGATTCAGCTCTCAAAGATCACCGTGATCAACATGTTGTTAATAATTCTTGGAGAGAAATAGCTCGCACTGTCGGAAAAGAGGAGGACGCTGTTAAAAATGCTGGAATGCCATGTTGTAAACAACAGTAATTTTTACTTCTACTATGGTGTAGTGTTGGATGCATGCATGCCGAAGAGCTCCATGCTGCCCCCTACAGGTTGGGAGAATATTGGCTCACCGCAGAGACAAGCCGCATGAACCATAAACGCTGCAAGTTGTGAAACGCGTTCCATCCGCGAGCCGCATCACCAAGCGGAAAGTAAATGCGTCAAGCATAAACCGAGCTTTAAGGTCATGTCAACCACACTCTGGCAGAGAACAAATCACTCCTGTTCTTGGATCTCTACACTGGTTACCAGTAAACTACAGAATAGATTTCAAAGTGCTTCTACTAGTTCATAAATCACTCAATGGCATGGAGCTTATATACATGTCAGATCTCATTTCTGTATATATACCTAGGGCTCTGAGATCCCTTGGAAACAATCAGCTGGTTGTACCACGGGTCAGAACCAAACATGGTGGAGATGCATTTAGTTACTATGCTGCTCACATATGGAATCAGCTTCCCTTTGACCTCAGATGTGTTCCAACCCTCGTGTTGTTTAAAAACAAAATTAAAAACCCTAATGTACTCATCAGCCTTTAAATGAACATGCTGCGTTATCTCCACTGTCTGCGCTGTAACTTTGTCTTCCTTTAGCTCTAAACTGTAATTCTATCCATGTGTATTTGAATGTGTGTTTTTATGTTGTTTTCATATCATGTCCTGATTATTGTAAAGCGCATTGAATTGCCTCTGTGTTTGAAATGTGCTCTATAAATAAAGCTGCCTTGCCTTCTGCACTCCGAAAACCACCAGTTTGAGTGGTAGAGACACACCAAGTTAAAGATTATTAACTTTTTATCAAAATAGCACAAGAAAATAGTACATAAATAAGACAGTCTAAATATTCTTTGTGAACTTTTTTTTTATCTTAAACAATTTTTACGTGCCAGTAAAATGTATTTCAATTATATGCTGTAGCCTCAAATTTTCTGATGCATACATTCATCTGCAAGTTCTCATAAGTTCTAATCAAAAGTCATCTTTTTTATTGCCCCATTTCATCTGTTCAACTAAAGACCGTTTGAAATTTGTCCTCCTCTGTACTTCAGTAGCTTCATCATCGCTTGCTTTAGTGAGACAGACACTCAGCTCCGTGTCTCCGTCTCAGTCGACTCGTCTCCTATTCCACGTGAAGGATCAAACACATTTTCAAAGACAAGCTGGCTCTCATATGATACACATTATACACAGTTACTGGCAGAGTGAAAAAGGGCCACAGAGCGTTTCAAACCAGGTTGGCTGTCAACTTCATTTATCATTCCTGTGGCAACAAACGGAAACTTGTAGAAGCAGCTGCTGAAAGACTGGAATGAAGTTGCTGAATGGTTGGTTCTTTGGGTCAGTGGGACAAGATAATGATTCAGTCAAACAGCGCCGAGTCATAATTTCATCTTAAAGAGTAAGTTGAAACTGGACTGCTGCATTTTTGAATTAAACGTTTTAAGTCCTTAGTTCAAAACGCCCACATCCAGAAGTCTGCAGGTTACTCACAGACCCAATCAGGACTGGAGCTTTTCCCTGAGTCTCATTTTAGTCATTGATGCAGGATCCAGATCTGGAGAAACTCATTCATGTGTTCATCTTCAGCAGGTTGGACTATTGCAATGGTCTTTAGTCTGGTCTTACCTAAAAGGCTTTGCAACAACTTTAGCTCATTCAGAATGTTGCTGGTCTTACCATGAACAAAGAGAACCTAGCGCATCACTCCTGTTCTTAAATATATTCACTGGTTATCAGTAAACTACAGAATCCATTTCAAAGTGTTTGTACTAGTTTATCACTCAGTGGCATGGGGCCATAATACATGCCAGATCTCCTTACAGTATATTAACCCAGCTGGGATTCTGAGATCCTTAAGAAGCAGTCAGCTTGTAGAACCATGGGTCAGAACCAAACGGGGTGAAGCTGCTTCTAGTTACAATGCTGCACACAGATGGAATCGGCTTCTTCATGACCTCAGATATACAACACAGTCAGCCATTCACCCATTCACACACACATTCACACACTGGTGGTGATGAGCTTCGATGTAGCCATTGCTGCCCTGGGGCGCACTGACAGAGGTGAGGCTGCCGATCACAGGCGCCACCGGTCCCTCCGACTACCACCAGCAGGCAACATGGGTTAAGTGTCTTGCCCAACGACACAACGACAGAGACAGGCTGAGCGGGGCTCGAACCTGCAACCTTCTGTAGTTTCAGCTATAATGCCAGGCCTGATACCAACATTTTATTAGAAATATTTTTGGTTGTTTTAAATCCCAACGGACACGGAGACAGAAATGAAAGAGAAAGAGGGGCGAGAAAAGGAAGAGGGGGGGTTCACGAAAATAATGTACAAGAATCCTCTTCTAGACCTGCAGAAAAAGAAAAGAAAGGGTGCACACAAAAATCACTGTCATGTTTGACTTAATCCAGGCCAACTGGGAACTCCGACTGGAGAGGTTGGATCAGCACAGACATCGGATCACTGCTTCCAGTTCTTTACTCATTCTTTCACATCGCCCGTTAGTCTGTGGGTAAAAACCAGAGGAGAGGTCGACATTGGCCCCCAGGCGGGTGGCAAACTCCTTAAATGTATGGGAGACAACCTGGGGGACCTGGTCAGAGAGGATTTAAGTAGGGATTCCATGAAGGCAGAACAAGTGTTTGATCATGAGGGTCGCAGTTTCTGTAGAGGATGGGAGAGACCTAAGGGGGATCAGATGACAAGCCTTGGAAAAAATGATCAGTGACAGTTAAAATCACATTAAAACCACGGGAAGGAGGGAGGCCAGTGAAAAAGTCCAGGTCGATATGAGACCAAGTTCATGAAGGAATGGGGAGAGGGTTACAAAGCCCATGTGATGGCTGATTGCTGCTGTTGTTGCGAACAGTTTAGCTTCCTTGAGGTGTACTAGATTTTTGTGGTCTGTCCACACAATAACAGGGGGATCTGCCCCCTCCAGCCAATGCCTTGACAAATGCCTGTTTGATGGCAAGGAGCTCACGATTACCAGCATCGTAATTTTGCACCGCAGACATTGGGCATCGTGTGAAAAAGGCACAGCAGTGCAGTTTGGGTGAGATTTGGGACAGAACAGCTCCAACGCCTGAGTGCAAGGCATCAACCACCAGAGTAAACTGCTGTGAGAGATCGGGTTGAGTGAGGATGGGCGCTTGCATAAACATGGTTTTGAGCTCCTTAAAAGCCTGGTTTGCCTCCATGGACCACACAAATGTTTTTTTTATAGGCATGTGTTGTGTAAGGGGGGTTGCAATTATACTATAGTTCTTATTAAAACGGCAATAAAAATGAACAAGTCCAAGAAAACATTGTAACTGCTTATGTGATGAAGGGATAGGCAAGTCGAGAACAGCTTGAACCTTGTCCGAATCAGTCTTCAGCCACCCGCTCTCTAGAATGAATCCAAGAAACTTCCCAGAGGTTACATGAAATTCACATTTCTCGGCTTTGACAAAAATGTGGTTCTCCATCAGTCATTGGAGGACAGCCCGGACATGTCCTGCACAGGCTCGAAGGTTGATGAAAAAAAGGGCAGCGGATATTTATTTTTCATGGTTATCTGGTTTAGACATCGACATAAATATACTGGACAATTCCTTTCCATAGGCTCCAATATCACGTTTTTGAGGCCAAATGGGAGGTGGCCACCACCGCCATTTTGACTGTGTCACAGGTTCCATCAAGCCCAGACAATTCCAAAAAAGGGAATAGAGGTGGAGCTGAGGGTGGGGCTGTAAGGCTGGAATCAACTGACAACACCCGGTTGAACTAGCTACAAGCTAACCTGAAGCTAACCCTGGCTAACCCAAAGCTAACGCGGAGGTGGGAGCCGAGCTAACAGATGTAGCCACCTAGCTACAACCGGAGCTAACTCTGTGGAACATCCATCGACCGCATGGAGTTCAGGTGGAGGTTTGGTGTGCTTTTTCATGAAAAGTACCTTTCTGTGAATAAAAAAAAATATTAAATCGGTAAGTTTATAAATTATTTCCGTAATGAAAATATATTTTGCTTTGAGCAAGTTTTCACTATTTTAACGTACTGTATTTTCCGGACTATAAGTCGCTCCTGAGTCGCACCAGCCATTAAATGTATAATGAAGAAGAAAAAACATACATAAGTCGTATTTTGGGGAGAAATTTTATTTTTCTTACAAAATCTGAGACCAAGCGTTTCACATTGCAAGACAAGTACCGGTAACAATAACCGAATAATGCACCGCAGCAGCGCGCCACGGTCTCCAGCAGAGGAAGGCGGTATTTGAAACCCTCCCAGCGGGACAGGGGAACTCATTCTTGGGTCGGAGTCGGCCCGCAGCAGCACAGTGTAGCCTACATATTTTGTTATATAAGTCACTCCGGAGTAGCAGAACCGGCCAGACTATGAAAAAAAGTGTGATTTATAGTCCGGAAAATATGGTAGTTATTAGTATTTGAGATAAATTAGCAGGCTAAATACATTTCATATATTTCCAAAACGTAATTTTGTTTGTATGTTGTACAGCCAAGTAGCCTTTATTCTGGACTCAGTACAATTCACCATAAGTAAAGAGACATTATACAGATGAAGTAAGCACAAGACAACTTACTGGAAGAAACAGAATTATTATCATGAGAACCAGAACAAGACATGTACCAGGTATGAGCCTCGTCCAACTGATTTGCAATGGCTTGTCGGGAGAAGGCAGTGTAGGGTCCTTGGGGGAACTTCTGCGGGGTGGTGTTGAAATTGAAAGAAAGCCCCTGCTATGTTCCCTTAGCGTCTTGTCGAAATGGATGGTTAAAGCAATGAGCCCTTTGAGGTCAGATGATTCTAGGCAGAAAGCTGATTGATCCTTAATCCAGTCATTTTAAGCAGGGCTATAATATTCCGGGTCTGGAGGGCCAGTATCCAGTATGTTTTAATGGTTTCTCTAGACCAACACACGATTCAGTGGTTGAATCACCTGTTCAGCAGCTCATCAGGCTCTGCAGAAGCCTGTTAATCACCTACTCATTGAAATCAGATGTGTTGAAGTAGGGTGAAAACCAAAACATGCTTGATACCGGCCCTCAAGGAGGGACAAAAGCAAGGTAAATAACAAAATTATTTAATAAAAAAGAATAAGAACTGATGGCGCTGCTCAAAGGATGCGGGATGATCCACGAGGGTTCCAAAGAGGAATTATTGAAATTAATGTGAACTGGTTTTGTTTTTGCTTACCGATCCGGCGATAAGGGGGACAGAAGGGAGGGGCTGTCTTGGTCTGAGTGAGACAGGAGAAGTTGCGAGGCACAGGCAATGTTCCAGGGCTTGGATTGACAGAAAACTCCAAGGGTGATCCAGGAAGACACGGTAGAAGCAGGTGGATGCCGGAGAGTGGGAGGTCAGGGGAAGAGTGGCGTGACGTGGAGTGAGATGCGAGGTCGGGGAGTACTGTAGATGGTTGAGTTGGTCACAGATGAGCCTGGAGAAGCAAAGAGTGGGGTTAGATGCTGAGGTCAAGGTGAAATTGAACAAATATTTCATCATTAACGATGACTAGAATCCACTAATAGTCTTAGTCTTAATCTTAGTCTTAGCAAGATTTTGGCTCGAACTACCCAGCATAAGTAATCATTCCGTGTGGAGTTGTGTCAACCTGCTCCTTAAATTCCCTGGAGCGTGATGGAGAATCAGCTACAGCTGGACCCACTCTCCAGGCATGCACACCTGCAATTAGACTCAGAGAGAGCACAGCAGACATAGAAGCTCATCCAGACCTTGACAATCACTGCGCCAACTGCATGAGGATGCATAAGAGAAACAACAATTGTTGAAGGACACGGTACAAATTCATAGTGCATTTAGTGCCAACCACAGCCTTGGGTTATGTACCAAAAACACCCAAGTCCATACGTGTGAGAGCTCCATGTGCATAGTGTTTTTCAACAGTAATCTCTGCAGTCATTATCATCATTGTCATCATCATCAGTTTCCAGCTCTGTTCAGTGAGCCCCAAAGTGCTTAACACAAAAGATTAAAACACATTACAAATACAACGAAACACCTCAAATCAAGAGTGACTATAATACAAATACAATTATGAAACAAAACCTGCCCAGTAAAATACTTGTGGTTGCCACCTTACTGCGTATTGATTTAATTTAATGGTGTGCTTTAGTGGAATTTTCTATCAGTTATACAAGCCTTTTCCTAGTTCAGATTAGCAGCATAGTACAGGAATGTGGAGCTACTTACACACATGAAATATGTAGTGAGAAATCCTGAGAGGAACAGTGAGGAAGCAGGTGAGTCCTAAAGAGAACATGACCAGACAGGATGACCTCTGAACTCCCAGTAGTTTCCATTTCTGTCAGAGAGCAGATTTACTAGGCAACTGGGACATTTAAGCATCCTAAGGGTCAAAAGGTTTAGACACTGAAAACTTGTCAAGTCTGCTTTCAGTCCTGTTGTACGTATGATTGTAACAACTCTGGTGGATCAAGGAATTGTTGAAACATGGTTATAAGGAAAAAGATCCAAGTTTGGTGTAAAAGTCAGTTATTTTTAATAAATTCAATTCTCGTTTTGTGTAAATTGGCCATCACCTGTGCTTTGATCAGAACAAGTTGACTGACAGTATACGCTGAAGTCCCCCGCTGGCCGGGTGTAAGCACCTTACCATATGGGCTGCGTTTGTGTGCAGCTAACTACTAATAGGATCGGGACCATGAAAGCCAGGGCCAAACTTCCCCTTTCACCAATGGGAAGCAAGTTTGGCACAGAGCATGTTGACTCACCCACATATACCTTTGAATGGAGCTCCATCAATCTTGGCAGCCATGTTGTTCTGTGAATAAGCCCAGGTCTAAATGGGCAGCTGAGTGTAAGAAAATCTCAGTCAGCTTGAATATTTACCTTTCAGTGTTGCTGGATCTATTCCACACAGCCACTCTCAGTGGTGCTGCAGAAAACTCAAAAGAAACACGCCACTGATTGTCTTCTCCTTGTGATTTCTTAGTTTCTTTCAGTTGATTTTCTCTGTTAACACGGAACTGTTTTGATTAGACACAGTACGCTTCCTCAGGCAGTGTGTGTGTGTGTGTGTCTATGTGTGTGTGTGTGTCTCTGTGTGTGTGTGTGTGTGTGTGTGTGTGTGTGTGTGTGTGTGTGTGTGTGTGTGTGTGTGTGTGTGTGTGTGTGTGTGTGTGTGTGTGTGTGTGTGTGTTTGTGTTTATGTGCATGTGCAAGCCCCTCTAATAAACACCCACCCAAACTCAATTTTCTCTGTTGGTGTTCTTTGGAATGTCTGGCATGAGTTTAGAAAGCCTGGGAATTCTTCCATGGCATCCCAGTGTTTATTAAAACACTGCTTCCTTTTGTCTAAAACATTCTTTTCATCTTTCTGGTGAAACATTCAAGCTTCATTATGCTTCTATGATAGTAGGTTAAAAAAGCTTTGATTTGTCATGTTTCACTCATGGATGAAGTCAGTTTAGTCTAATGTGAAACTGATCTTGACTGGAAAAGATAAACATTCTACATCCTACATTTAAAAGAGACGATGTGTAGCTTTACCATTAGTTTCTGGAATAATCCATCAAAATGCTGTTGAAGATGAATGAGTTGTAGAAAAATATTGGCAGCTTTGCAACATATAACCATAAAAATCAGGTCTAAAATACACGGGAGCCGTTCTAAGTCTCTGGGTGACGCCATATTAAATTCCATGTTTCTTTCTACGGGAGCCCATGAGGACAAAATACATTTACGTCTGTGTGTGTGCGTGGATGGGCCGGACTGAGCTCCCAGCTGCAGAGATTTGTGTGTAGGGAGGGGTGGGTGCTCTATGTGACTGGCCAATCACAGAGCGTGAAGAGTGTCAGTTACCCAATGAGGATTTTCCTTCATCACGATTACAGATATTTACGAATTTTACTCAGTTCATGCTCGTATTCGTCAAAAATGCTTTATCCATACAGAGTATCCGGCTTATCCCTACTAATGGGCATCCATTGGTAAGGTCTTACTTCAACACAAAAATACAGCTTGCTTGCAGTGATTTAGGTATCTACTGCCCCCATAACCAGAAAAAATACACACTGACACTTTAAATCTGTATACTTAATCAGAAAGGTTTTTAAAGACAGATTTGTGTCTCTAGATTGGCTTCTGTCATATACTTGATTCTTGTAAATGGTAAAAAGCCTTTATTTGATATGAGCGTCTTCTAGAGTCCTAGAACCCCCCACATTCACTTTACAAAACAATCGGTTCTTCACCCACTCACACACTGGTGGTGATGAACAACAATGTAGCCACAGCTGCCCTGGGGCGCACTGGTGCTACCGGTTTGTCCGACCACCTCTAGCAGGCAAGGTGGGTTAAGTGTCTTTCCCAAGGGCACAACAGCAGAGGCGTTTTCTCATTTGAACTTAGCTAAAAATGATCCACTTCCTACCAGCAACCATCAGTAACTGGTATGCAGATTGAATGTTTGCACTGTTGTCCCTTGCTCAGCGCACTACCTCTGCAGTGCATACAGCTCCCTACGCAAGACAATAGTGGCTCCTTCAGGGGACGGGACATTTGAAACCATTTGCAGAAGCAGTGGTACAGCTTGGCGTTGGTTTGTGATAGACTGAACTCCTGGACAGAAGTCAGACTTTTTGTCATGGGTTCATGGTTTTTCTTTTTGTTGACCAGTAACTGTAGGACCACACCTCTTGTCTCTCTGAGCATACCACAATCCCTGTTGCAACGCTTCGTTGACCCCGTTGCCTTATCACACCTACAGTGTTTTTAAATCACTGATGAAGTGGAAGATGTTGATTGGAAAATGATTGTTTCTCAGGGTTTAAATGTTAGTAAGTGCTACCTATAATGATACATCTAAATAGTAGAGGGGTCAATGAGAGTGTTGCATCATCACACTCACTGTCCTTGACTCAACAGCATCATGAGAAGGTCTGAAGAGTACTGGAGTGAAAGATCATTGAGCCCACCAAAGATTTTCAATCCAAGCATTGCTGTCATGATTAATTACTTTTTTTGTTGTATTTTGTACCCAGACCACAGAACAATGGTAAATTTTGCCCAGGCCCAAGTCGCCTCAACCATCTGTGTAACACTCGCTCATGCCCCACCAGTGCCATTGACTTCCGGGCCCAACAGTGTGCCGAGTACAACAGCAAACCCTTTAGGGGCTGGTACTACAAGTGGAAGCCTTACACCAAAGTGGATGGTAAGGTGGCTGTTTTTTTCATTACATTATGTGATTTACTGTCTTTTTTGGTGATTGTTCACAAAGCTGCTATCTGTGACTTACAGAGAATAAGCTTCTTCTTGTCTCCGATCAGCAGAACGTGTATATTCTGTGTACCACTGATGGTCCAAATCACCACTGAAGTGTTCATATAATGCCTATCTCTGTTTACTGTTTAATGACTAGGGCCAGAAAGCTGGAGGAAACTATAGTTGTGGATAATGTGCTTGGGAAGCATGTAGCCACCTGTAGCCTAAGACGGAATGGGAAAGGGTTTAAAAAAGGAAGCCTGGGGGCCAGCTTTGTTACACAGTGAAAGGAAGAGAGAAAAACGAGGAAGAGCAGTGTGTTTTGATGTCATCCCAGGTCTGTCTAACCTGGTGATGGAAGGAGGCTGAGGTACAGACGAGCAGATTTTGAACTGCTTTATGGAACCCTGGACTAGGGCTGGACAATATGGAAAAAAAGGAAATCAATAAAAAATAATTCATATGAAACAATATAGATAATTATTGAAAAATATTGGTTTTAAATGTAGAACATATATTTTAAGTGTGGCTCTGGCCATTTACGCTATTCCTTAATTATCTACTTTCAATAAGGAATTGACTTAAATTTAATATTTTATTTAAACACGTTTATTTTACTAGGAATGAACTATTTCTGTAAAAGATTGAGTTGTGTTTATTTTTCTAGCAGAAATTAAGATTTCAGTTAAATTCATTATTTTCTTCAAATCAAAGTTCAGCTGCAGCATGTTTCTCTCAATATACAGTGGTGTTTCCAAACATGACAGGAAATGACTTAATTCCATCTTGTTTTCACTCTCTTCATCCCTTTTCTGTAGCGCTGTTTATTTCTTTCTTTCCTCCAGCTTTACAGATTTGTCCCTGCCAACATTCACAGGTCCCTTCATGTTAATGCAGTAACTGCTCCTGGCATTCACCTGCCACCACTATCACCGCGATCAGAAGCACGCTGTCCGTCTGTCTGTGTGCGTCACTCACTTCAGCTCCTCCAAAAAGGAACTGTGGGTCACATTTGGCTTTCCACATATTCACACACACTTCTCGGAAACACAGAAATCTCCAAGCACACGGGTGAAGAAAAAGATGCGTAGAGAAATCCGTGCTGTCCTCCTTTAGTTAGTAAACAAAGGCGGGCGTGAGCAGTGTTGCTCTTGGAGGCTTCTGATATGAAGGATGCTGCTTCCATGCCTCTCTCTCAGTGACAGTCTCTCGAGAGCCAGCTCTATAAAGCTTGTCATGGCCACAGCCCTGTAACGGCGCAGGACAATAAACACATGTGCAGCTCTGTCAGCTGAAGAACTGGCCTCAGCTCCCATAACAAATTTCAATGGCCTGTATTTGATATAGCGCCTTCTAGAGTCCTAGAACCCCCCCAAGGCGCTTTACAACACAATCAGTCATTCACCCATTCACACACACATTCACACACTGGTGGGGATGAGCTACAATGTAGCCACAGCTGCCCTGGGGCGCACTGACAGAGGCGAGGCTGCCGAGCACTGGCGCCACCGGTCCCTCCGACCACAACCAGCAGGCAAGGTGAGTTAAGTGTCTTGACCAAGGACACAACGACAGCGACAGACTGAGTGGGACTCGAACCAGCAACCTTCCGATTACGGGGCGAGCACTTAACTCCTGTGCCACCGTCGCCCCAAATGCAAATTTAGAAAGGACTAGTAAAAACAAAATTATTCTCATGGGACTGTTTCCTTTGCCTCCTCTGGCTGTCTTGTTTAAGCCACGTGGTGTCTGTTTCAGGTTGAGAGGAGAGGGCTTGGTGATGGCGCGTGCCTGGATCTGTGTTGTTGATTGGTTGAGAGCCTGGTATTAAGCTACTTGATAGGCTATACTGAAAAATGAAAGTAAAAGGTTTTTTTATTAAAGTTTTTATTGACCCATTTTTTTTCTATTATACCACATGTCTATAGATTGATATCATTGTTCAATTATTGTTCAGATCTACCCTGGACCAAGTCACCTTCACTGTCATTTTAACCAAAGATGGTTGAAAATACTTTTAAAACTGATCTGAGTTAAGGGGAGAATAAAAACACATGACCCTGCGTGGGTACCTCTGGTTTAGTTGTAGCTAGTTCTTGTCAATTTTTATTTAGCTTCCATCAGTAAGTATTATTTACCATAATATATGTGGAAAGGTTTGCAGCATTGCTGTTTCTAAAGCTAGTAATCGCCCAGATCATACTTTGAATCATTTGGATTTCTTTTGAGTGCAGATGAAGACATATGTAAGCTGTACTGCATTGCCGAAGACTATGACTTCTTCTTTGCCATGTCCAGCAAAGTTAAGGATGGCACCTCCTGCTCTGACCACCAAGGAGATGTCTGCATTGATGGAGTGTGTGAGGTACAACAGTACAACTTTCAAATAATCTTTTCACAGAAAAATCATGTCATGGTCACATAAGTATGATTGGTTTATTGATAGTTACTGGTTTTTTCCACATAAAGAGCTGTATGAGGGATTTTATCTCTATCTCTGCTCTGCCCACATTAACACGGCCATTTTTGTGTTTGTGTGTTTAGGCTGTGGGTTGTGACCAGATTCTGGGCTCTAAGGCCTCTCTGGATGCCTGTGGGGTCTGTCAGGGAGACAACTCAACTTGCAAGTTTGTCAAGGGCCAGTACTCGCTTCAGCACCAAGCTAACGGTAAACTTTTCCTAATCTGTCTGTATGTGATAGAAAGAAGACATTGTGAGAATATGTATATCGTAGGAGTTAATAGACACAATAAAATATAGATGGACTTGCACCTGAAGTAATGTCCACACTAAAAATATTTTTAAAGACACCAAAGTTTTAAATTTGCTCAGCCCTTTGTTAACATGAGTACTGCTTAATGAGTTCCAACATGGTATATTTAGATCAACACCACCCTTTTATTTTCATGCAGACAGTCAAATCTTTTGAAAGAGATTGTGTCATAACACCACCTATACACTTGGGGCCTTAACATGAACTGTGCCTTATTTCCTCAGTGTGTTCCTAACTGTAGAAACAGAGAGCTGAAATCTCTGAGACAGCTTTCTGTATCCTTCCCCTAAACCATGATGGTGAACAATCTTTGTTCTCAGGTCATGTGAGAGTAGTTTTGAAACCCCATGTTGCTGCTCTTTAGAGAATATTCACAGAGGAGGGAAATCTACGATTGGCCCCATAAATACTCTTCTTCTTAACTGGATTCACCTGTGTATGGAGGTCAAGGGTCACAGAGCTCACCAAAATAATTTGATTTCCAATCATTTGTTTTAAAGGTTTTGGAATCAACAAAATGTCAACAGTGGCCAAATGTATGCACCTGCTTTATTATGTTTAAACACTTATTGCACACTTTCTGTAAATCCTATAAACTTTGTTTCACTTCTGAAATGCCGCCGTAGCCCTTCTTAAAAGACACACCATGCTGGCAAATCAGCGTAATACTGTTACCACAGTGTGTCTGATGAAGGCACCTGTTGCGGCATGGTGTTGTGGGAATTTAGCAGCATTCATGCCACCACGCTTGTGAATGCATTTTATGCCTTGGGGCAAAAGATGGAGGTGTCATGATCATGTATGGAGTTACTGCCGAGCTCCAGCTGACAACTATGTTGAAAATAAAAATAATCAGAATCAGCTGAGACGGGAGCGATGCAGCGCTCCTGGAGCTTCTCTCCTGTGGAAGAGATGTTCCTACATTTAATTAGAAACCATAAAATGTGAAATATCACGAAGTATGAAATATCACCTTAGTGGATCTTTAAGTAAATTTAATTAGAAGATCGGATCTTTTTATTGCAGGGATTGAGCAACACTTCATACTAACTTCAAGAAAAGAGAGTGAGTCAAGTTTTAAAAGTTTAAAGGTTTATTACTAAACAAATTAAAACTAGACTAACTTTAAACACTAAATGTATGGTGTAACTAAGGTGAAGTAAGACTGAGAATGGTGTATGTGTGAATATGTTCAGAACCAGCCGATCCGGAGAAACGATTAGTTCTGATGGGCAGGGGCGGGGTTAGGCCCGGCTACTTGGGCTCAAGCCCTGAATGTTTTATGAAAAGCCCCGGATCTAAAACGCGGAAGTAACATGCAGTACCAAAGTCCAACAGAGAGGGAGCAGCTGGCAGTAGTTTGTATACAGCCTGCCTGAGCCTCCACCACTGAAGAAGAAGCCCTTCAGCAGCCGGCTTCTTCTACTCTCTGCCTGAAACGCATGAGTGAAGATGGACATAAGGACGTTTTTTAGACAAAAAGTATAACGACAGAACCCCAGCTTTGATGAGACTGGTGTTGACTCAGGTTTATGAGTCTTATTTGAAAATATTTGTTGTGCTGCTGGTTTGCCTAAAGTTAGCTTACTATCAAGTAAAGTTGTTGGAGAAAGAAAGGGAATATTTACTATCATCTCACACTAAACACTAACAGGAACAATACTCTGCCCTGAATATGCCTAATATGTAGCTTCAGATTAAAAATTATGTGGTACAAGACAAATATATATGATGTTGAAAAGTGCGTGCCACCTGTGTGTGTGTGTGTGTGTGTGTGTGTGTGTGTGTGTGTGTGTGTGTGTGTGTGTGTGTGCGCACGCGTGTTTGTGTTAAGACCCGGATCTTCTTCAGTCCTAAATCCGCCCCTGCTGATGGGAGTGAAGATGATGTTTTGCACTAAGCTTGGTTTGGGAGATTTATAACACACATTGAGATGCCATTCTCTCGGTCTACGTACCCTTGGCGGAAGTCCCCGTCTAGATCAGGGGGTGTAGAGGTCCAGCTTGGATCTTTCTGGAGCTGACGCCTGTAGCACAGCCGCGGCTGCCAACCAGTCCTGTCGTGAGATACTCCCAGGTCACAACAGTTTTATTGGCATCTAGCAAGACCCAAAAAGGGGTTGATGGTTCAGCTTTTATTCTGAAAGGGACCGTTGCAGCAGGTGGAATTTGCAACAGATTTATCCAGCTTGTCGTTGGTTCTTTCGGCTGAAGAGGAAAGTTACGGATTGGCCACTCCAAACACTTCTCTAGAAAGCTTTGAACTGAAGTTTAAGATCACGTGGGCAGAGTTTTATAATTTGGATGTTTTGATTTACGGTTGAATCAAAAAAGGCCAAGCACCAACAAAACCACGCCTCCATCAGTTCTGGAAGATTCTGATTGGATCAGTAAAAGGAAATGTGTCATGTGACTTAACATTACGTGGATCAGTCTCTAGTGGAAACATTTAAAGTTATATTACTTATTTTGACTACTGATCATAAACATTTTCATTTCACAGATTGGTTCACATTTTATTATTTGACCAACACTTTGTTTGATTAGCTTTATTAAAAATAGAGTTCTTCTGATTTATTAAAAGAAAGTGTCCTTTGCCTAAGACACAGTTTAGAAGCAGAGCATGAGACCTTGAGCAATATTTCATGTAGATTAGTTCTGTATCAGAAACTTCTGTTTTTGCTTTGAGCAGAGCAAAACAGAGCAGGGCCTTTTAGGTCAGAAATGGACAATTCATCACGCTACACTCCATTAGAGCTGTAGGTCAGACCACCAGAGAGTGCACAGGGAATGTGAAGGACAGACACCTGTAGGGGTGGCTTGTTAAAAAACGTAAACATTGTGGAACGACGAGAGCTTCTAATTGGCGCCCTTGTTAACCTACGCTCTCGATCACATCAGCTGCGAAGCACCATGAAAACTTGTGCCGTGCAGCGCTCATTTCGGCGTAAGTTCAATTTTTTCGTGAGCCGTGAGTGAGCCACGTCATTTCAGGCAGGAAGTCAAACCAAAGCAGAAGAGGCAGGCCAGCAAAATTAACAAAATAAAATAAATTCTTCAAAATAAAACACAGCTATTGATAAATCTGATCATTTCTGTGTATCTAAACAGATTAGAGGGATGAAAATGAACACACACACACACACACACACACACACACACACACACACACACACACACACACACACACACACACACACAGCAAGGGCATGGGTTGGGATGGGGGTGAGGGCTTAAGCAGAAGCGCTCGTTGAAAATTCTCGCCTGATGTGGACAGAGGAGGAACGGCCAGTGCGCAAATTTCGTGAGCGATCCACTTTGCGGCGCTTTGCAGCTGGTGTGTTCAGGGGGTAAGGCTCCCAGATGCCAGCTCAGTGTTGCGTATTGTTTTCTAAAAGAGGCTTGTGTGTCTCCTATATGATATATTTAACTGAATTGTTTTTTTTATCATAACAACCAATGATTTAAACAGGAATATCATGAAAATTAACAAGGCTGCCCAAACCTTCGCATCCCACTGCAAGACCAAGACGAACACAAGCCATGACAACTTAAAGAGCGGGTCAAGTGTGCCTCAGAGTCCTTCTCCACCCACGTATCAATTTTAAAAACTGCAACATTAGTAGGCATTGCCTGGCGGACCGAGAGGGCGGAGCCGCAGCAGTGACGAAGACGATGGGTAACGAGACGATGCTAGCTCCCTTCACTCTGAGCAGTTATTAGAAGTGGAGGACGTTTTTCCCCCTCCTTACCCAGACACTCGAGAAGAAAGAAACCAAGTCTATTTGGAGGAGACAAGCAGACCTGATCCTGTTTTGATCATGTTTTGAGCTTGTGATTTGCCTGAAACTACCAGAACCGACCCAACAGAACCATCTCTGAATGGTAAGTAGCCGTTAGCAAAAGCATTAGATTAGCTGCAGGGTTTGGCTCCACGGCCCTAGAGAGCTAGTATTCAGCATGTTTTAGAGGTTTATCTGCTTCAGCACACCTGGTTTTAATCAGCAACAAATAGCTGAGCTGCTTAACAGCTAATCTAACCTGTTAAAGCAGGAAAACCACAAACATGCTGGATAGCAGCTCTCCAGGAGCCCTGGGCTCAAGTTACAGTCTGCTGCATAAAAAGTTATGAAAATACCCCATGAGAAAATTATTCTGTAATGTGTTCAGCCCACTAAAACTGCCCTGATTTCATTATTTATTTACTGATACCAGCTGCTCTCTTGGTCATAGGTGATCCTCTGGTGTCTGCTGGTGGTCTATGCTGGTGTCGTCAGGATCAGGAGCTTCCAGAAGAATGTGTCACACCCTGTCTTGTCTCCCCATTCTGTTCAGTCCTGTGTCCATGTTGATTGCTCCTACCTGCCTCTCGTCTCCGAATCACCCAAGGTCCCAGCTCCTCCTGTATTTAAACCGTTAGTCCATTTTGTCTGGTTGGCTCATTGTTTCATTGTCCTGCATGTCCTCCATTAAATCAGTGTTTTAAATGTTCCTGTCTGCCTCCCGGCCTGTTTCTTCCCCTGCACTTGGATCCTCACCTCCATCTCACTCACCGGCACGTTGTGACAGAATGTGCCTTTCAATGACTCTTTCCCCCTTATTTGTTATATTAATTAAATAAATCTCAATTGATATATTTCCTGTTTTTGTTCATGTCCATAAATACTTAAACATGCTTGAAATTAAAATGAGCTTTTAACAGTGAGGTGCTAGTTTAATTCATCACAACAGAGCTAGTTAAACATGCAACAATGTGATAATTCAATTAATGTAATTTATGAATATCCATTAAAATATCAAAACTGGAATCAAAGTGAGATATTTGGCACCACAAAAAACTCGTCAAACACAATTTTTATTTTAATAATTGTGGGCAGACAGGAGACAGAGCTGATGGAGGTTCTCAGTCATCAAAGGATGGCTGAAGGCTTTCCAGGAACAGGAGATGTGGTGTTGTCTCTTCTCTCTCTATTCTGCCAGATGAGCTGATAGGTTACAGGTGTGTGAGGACATCCTGTCATAACCAGATGACAGAGTTATCAGGTGATCAGCCAGGCTAATGATGAGATGCAGAAAGAAAACAAATCCAGGACAGTGTACAATAATAACAATAATATGCGGTGTTGCTCACCTTATGTGCTCTTATAGAGTATTAACATGTGCCTGCCTCATGGTTTAGAGTCCATATTTTGCTGAGTGTCCTGCAATAATGCAGGTTATTAGTTAATTTACTTTTAATAGCAAAGAACAAAATATTTAATGTAAAAGTTATTTTCCAGGTGAATCAGCTCACACGTCACCACCAAGTGTCACAGGGCCAGAATCAGTAGCCTCCTTCATGATGTCATGATGTAATCACATACTTATTTAATTGTTAATATCTTAAAAATTCTGAAATGTTTTATTTTTTTTTACCTTGAACAGTTCACTGAGCTTGCACTGTCACTGAGGTGGAAGCTGGAATCAACAGCAGACACCTCACATCTTGGTCTTTTCAGGGGTGTGGACGCTGCTCTGGGACTTTCTGGAAGATTAATTTCCGTCATGGTCCCTGTGTCACAAGACACACTGAGGCTGTGAGCTCTATTCTGGGTGGCTATGTAAAAACAAAGAAACAGCACATTTATAAATATTTAAAAGAGCATAAAATCACGTGTAACAATAATCCGTAAAACAAATTAAAACTAGAAGGTAATAATGAAATGTTTACATAGAAGATTATTCAAAATAATTCACCTTTGCTCCGGGTAAGGCTTCACGTCAGCCTGGACAAGTGCATTCTTGCAGACTACAAAATCAGTCTGACAGTCAATGTCTTGGGTAGATTTAGCCTGAAAAAAAATAGAAGCACATTGTTGTGTTGTTTATAAAGTCAGATACTATACAAAAGAAACTGTCCTATATAGGCGCTTTATAACATTCCTAGTGTGTGATCATTATTATAACGTAAAAGTCAGTCACATATGATGTGAAGAGCCTGAAATGCGACCTCCTGAACAGAATTCCTCACAGAACCGGGTCACGCTGTAATGCTGTCTGTCAACTAGTGCTGCGTTAGTTAGATTCACTGTTGCAGAATTACCGACTGACACAAAAACAACCCGAATTTTCTCCGAGCCTGACAGTAATAGTCATGTGGACCGTTTCGTTGGCCAGGGCTTTGAGATATGTTCCGATCTGCCCCTGATTCTAACCTTCCATCCCGTTCCACATTTTGTGAACTTCACAAATCAGCCCAAAGGCAGTGCAGGCTGATATTAGCTAAATGAAGTGAACCACATCTCTCAAACTTTGCATTTAGGTAGGGAATTGTCTTTAGAAGATGTTAACACTTTTATTTAGCTTACTCACCTCAGACTGGAGCCCGCCATGGTGGGGGAGCAGAGTCGGTAGGCTGCATCTAAATCGCGGAAGAGCCACGGTGGGCCGGCCTCCCTCTTCAAACGGAGACGTGCAGAATAACCCAGTTCAAACTCCATCATGTTGGTGAAGGAATCTCGGGTAAAATGCTGGTTGCAAATGACAGCACCAGGCGGGAGCAGACTGTTTTCCAGACACTGATTGCGCACAATCACTGGCGCCTAATTTCTAAGTCCAGCGGAAAGGAGTGCAACCCCACAGCCACCGAACCCACTACACTACACCTTCTCACCATACTAACACGATATGGAACACTAAACCCGAACTACTTTCCTAATAACACTAACAGCCAAACACTAACTAAACTACAATATCCAACAGCCAAGCTAACACTAAATAAGTATGTATAACACTAAAAGCTATGCTAAAGACTAGGATATGCTAATGCTATATGCTAATGCTGAACTACCGCTAACCGTCCTACACTCGCTTGCAAACCCAACTCCCAACTCGCCACAAGGAGTGGCCGAGACTCTCGATGCTTTTAATAAATTTGACACAGAGCTGCTACGTAGTACTCTACTGGTTTACGTAGTATCTAACTCTTTAGCCATTGGCTAAAGTGTATTCAAAATGACTCAAACTCTATGTTTTAAGCTGAAGGTGGCGCTATACTGTGGTATTTAGGCAGAATTTTTAATTTTTAAAGAAAATGCACCAAAATGCTAAAATAATGAATACACACATTTAAAATACCATTATACACTAATTTATACAGTTCATCAGCAAAAAAAAAAAGTTAATTTAGACGTTACTTGCTCTTTAACTCTGTTTTCTCTCTTGCTGTTCCCCACAGAGTATTATACCATGGTGACGGTTCCAGCTGGAGCTCAAAGCATTCATATTCAGGAAATGGAGGTGTCTACTAGCTACCTGGCCGTCCGGTCCCTGAGGAGGAAGTACTATCTGACCGGTGACTGGATGGTTGACTGGCCAGGAAAGTTCTCCTTTGGTGGGACCGTGTTCGACTACCAGCGATCTTTCAACAAGCCAGAGAGCCTGTATGCCGCTGGACCTACTAATGAGTCTCTGGTGTTTGAAGTAAGCCGCCACTGCTGGTTGACATTCATTTACACCAATTAACAGTGACAGGACTTCAGAGCTGCTGAAGCTCTCCGTTTAAGCCCAGACATGATTAGAGCCGGAGGTAAAAATAAGTTTTTAGGTGGTATAGAGAGTCAGGGTTGCTGTAGCTGTGGATCCTATGTGAAAGATGTTTGGCTGTGTGCTTAATGTGGGCATGGACTGTTAAAGGTTTTAGTTTGAGCTAAATAAGTGAAAGTGAATGTACAATTATAAAAATACAACATTCAATTTTGTCACATAGGATTTTAAAGTCCAAGAACCATCCTAATTACTTTTTTTAATTCAAAAAGTTTTCAGGGGCTTCATTTTGGTTATGTTTATGACTATGTTCAAAAATTGAGAAATCATAAAAACTGATTTAATAGGCTAAAGCAGAAATGATTATGAGAACAGCTGACTGCATCGTAAGTTGCTGAAGACTGATGGTGATATGTTGGAAACCCAAAGTCAGGCGTCGGTGCAGATTGTGATTTTTTTAACCGCACATCAACCTGATTAACTATTTTTCACTGTGACCTGTCTGGTCTCTGCACACAAGTTATTTGTTCTTGGTGACAGATGGACTAAAAACCAGAGTTATACTGGAATCATCTCTGTGTCTTACCTAAGTTGTATCAACCATTTTGAATTGTTTTAGTCATAAAACATGATGGTTCCCCATCTAATGACCATATTCTAGGAAAAGGGGAATTATTTGTCGCGTTTGTTGGTTCAGTAACTCTTACTTTGTTGTTTTTGCAACATTGGGAATACCCATCCTTCAGCCTTGTTTGGTTCTTTCCTTGAAGCCAGGATTCTGACACAGGGACTTTCACAATCTTTTGGCAAGATGTGTTTCAGAACGTTGTTTTTAATGGAGCACTTTCATGAACGTCATTCGTCTTTCATTCATAGCTGAACCCTACAGTTTGATGGTATTTGTGTCTTAACACTGATAAGGCCTTCCCTAGTTTTATACCTGCTGTGTGGTAGCTAATACAATCTGTTGAAAAATCATTGATTTTGTTTTATTAGAACATGTAATTTAGGGCTTATTACCTTTAAGGTTAGGGATGCAACAAACAGGCAATATTTTGTCATACATGAAACAGGAAAAGAAATAAAGCAGATAATCACAGATTTTTTTTGTTGCAGTAACATTGGAGAATCGCCTAAAAGTTATTTTTAAATTAATGCAGTGACGTTCCAAGTTGTTTTTCCTTCCTGTCAGCTAAATTGTTGTGGTTGTTCAGATGACAGGGAATTATCAGTTGTGTCACAAAAGCAGCAACGTGTTGATAGATCAAGTTGACTTCATTTGTAGGACTTATTTAAATAAAGACACTCCTTTTTTTCATGTTGCTAAATAAATCCCTCACAAACCTCACATTTCCAAAACTTTCTTTTAAATTCTTTACAATGTTCATTATGTCCTCTTTTTAATTCTTGAATAAGACCGCAGACGACGGTCGAAACATGTAAAAAAGCTAATTAGAAACACCTTCATGTTCGAAGCAAAAAGAACCTCGTTTAATAAAGCCTCGCATTTGTCATGGTTTTAATGGGAGTTTCTCTCTATGCTGAGATACACCACACTTCTGCTGTACTTTCCTAAGCACCAGTCGTCACTTCTAAGAAAATATTACAGCTGCAGGGACAGCAGCAGAAGAAGAGTTTACAGGAAGTAGACTCTTCAAACAATAATACAACTAATATGCATCATTGTTAGGACAATATTCATTTTAAATTTATTGATTTAAGCACAGGTTACTCAAACATTTGATTTAAACATCTTGCTCATTCATCACATACGATTATTATTTATGAGTTGTAAATTCATGTGGTCTTCACTTATTCAGAGTGAAGAATGCTGATCTGGCTTTTACACAGAGATGAGAGGAGACCTTGAGCAAGACTGTCTGCTTTGAGGAAGAATAAGTGGGCAAAGGGTTGCTTTGAGAGTCTGGGCCCCGATGGTGCAGCCTTGAATGTGTATGAACAGTTATGTTGTGTCACTTAGATGGTGAAAAATAGACCACTTGTATACGCAACATGTACTTATGTAAGAGCTATTTTTGGATATTCTATATAACAGGTCATCCCATCTGACTGCATATTTGGGGTGGGGGTGGGGTGGGGGGTGGGGGGTGTATATGAGTGTCCATTATTGTTTTATATGGGTTGGGGTTCAAAATGCACAGATTCACATGAATTTAGCTTCTTAGCATTTACTACTGTTGGGAAATCCTGTAGGACTCAACCTAAAAGAACAAGGTTCTCATGTTCTGGTGGTTCCTGATGCCACATCATCATCCAACACAGAACTCTGTAAATGTCTCAGAGGTGACATGAGTGCACCAGGAGTGTGTTAAAATTACTGCACTGCTTTAAATACGTGAACATGGCTTCTTCTGGTTCATTTATTGTTGTATTTTCCAGAATTTTAGGTTTTTTTGGCACAAAAGCTGGGACTCTGAAACCAGTTCAGATTCATAATCTTCCCCACTAATTGGACAGACTTTACAGAAGCACTAGTAGTTACAGAACTATGGAGAACAATGACAGAGTGAGCAGTGACAGTGTTTGTTTAATGTTTACCTCTCAGATCAGTCTCCCATGTCAGGGGCTTGTTGTTGTGAAGGATGGCAGCTTGTGACTGCAAGCTCTAGTATAAACACAATCATGTGTTCACATCCGTGCACACTTCTGTGTCCATTGATGTGGCCCCTGTGGCCACTGGGCTCAGAAGGGCTTTGTTGAAGCCCTGTGAGGCTAATAGAGCAAATAAAATCCTTAAGTCAACTGCTCTTTCAAGGAAGGAATGAAAAGTATAAAATCAGATGTCTGCCCTCAGTAAATTGTTCTGCACAGTATAGCAAATGATTTATGAGCTGATGCATTTTTTTCTATTTGTAGTCAGCAGTGTGTTAGAAACCAGAGGTTGGAGGAGAAAGCAAGTCTTTACCTGTCCTCAAGCAGCAAAATGGATGGGCAAAACCAACATTGAACAGGTGTCTGAGTCATGCAGAGGTCTCAGTGGGCAGGGAGGGATGTGAGGGATGTTCCTCACACATAACTTTGTCAGCAAAAGTGCCTATTATCTGTTGCCCTCTGAACCCTGGCCGTGAAAACAGAAGTGGAAACCAGCTGAAGAGCAGGCAGTGAAACGATATTCATGTAGAAGCAGGTTTCCACTCGGCACCCCGGGCTACGGGCATGCTGTGGTTAAGGCAGGAATGATTGGCCCGTAGAGTCCAGAACAAAAAACCAGTGTTATATGTGTTACGTCTTTTGGTGGTCACTTGTTTGGCTGTCTGGAAATGTAAAAGTGCTAATGTCACTATTTTAGTGAAGAGGCTTTGGTCTGTGGACAGCCAAGTTCAGTCAAGGGTACAGTCGTAATATGAATAGCCCAGAGTTGTCCTTCTACACTGGCTGTGGTCTCTGAGCTAAAACAGGAAACAATTCACTTTGTACTATTTAACTCAACATGGCTGTTGTACATCAACACCAGAAAGCACTTGGCTAATTAACATATTGCAGGAATAAAACAGAAGAAAATTGCATTTCTGTTTTGGTTTTAGTCTCAAGCCTAGTTTACATTACTGTGTCAGCTCAGGTGCAGTCACACACATTAGGGATGGAGAGATTCACCGATCTGAACCGCTGGTTCGTTCATGATGTGACCGCATCTGTAGCTTCAGACTGCATTGAGTACAACGGCATTGTACAAGGCACACCTGTACATTATTTCTGCTGTCTAATCAGCCCCTTGATATGCCACACCTGTGAGGTGGGATGGATTATCTTGGTAAAGGAAAAGTGCTCACTAACACACACGTAGACAGATTTCAGAACAATATTTGAGAGTCATGGGTGTCTTGTGCATGTAGAAAAAGTTTCAGATGTTTCAGCTCATGAAAAATGGGAGCAAAAAGAAAGTCTTGCATTTATATTTATGTTCAGTGTATGATGTGTAAATGTATTTCAGACATTTGTTTACATGGACACGTTTGCCCACCTCTTATTTCAGTGGGCCACCTCCCAACCAACATTTCCCGCAGTTTCCTTCCAAAATTCAAAAGTCAGCTACGCATCTCTCTGATTGGCTACACATCACATTCAACATCGAGCATGTTCACTTGTTCTTGAAATTAGACCAAGACAATCCTACATGCTTAATGTGAATGATTTATGAACAGAGTGGTCCCAACATGTTACCAAGCAGAACAGAGCGCTCGAAACACACCACACATGGAAGGATTATGTGATAGGATGATCTTTAAAGCCATTACTGTGATCAAGTGACCGCTATAGAAATGATACTTTCTTCTTCTTCTTTTTCAAGCGTCCTTAAGATTATCTGAAGAGGAGGAGTGGGTCATTCGCTTTACAGGAATCATTTTAAAACAAATTGTTCTGGTTTTCTTTCAGACTAGTCATTATCTCATCAGTTTTGAAGGATTAGAACACTTTTTCAGCGAGACATTCTACAACAGCTAAAATTGTAAAAATGTACAACTTTTACACAGAAGCAGAAATCTCTTAAAATTTGACCTTGAAGTGATTTAACTTTTTATTTTATTTTTTAGATTTTCAGGAAACATTGCTAAATAAATCTCGGATAATTAGCCTTCTGGAACTAACCATTAATTAATATGTAGCACAAATGTATGTAGCACCAATTGGCCTGTGCTCCTAGAAAGTCCTCCACTTACATTTGATGTAGTCTCAACCCTTTTACATTCTTGGTATTTTTCCTCCATCATACAGACGATACGGTCCAACAGTCATAACTGTCCCTGTGAAATACTTGACAATGAGCTATTTTCAGTCACTTGGATCAAAGAAAGCATCCAAACAAATAACTGTACCCTAAAATGTTTTCATAATTAAGTAATTTGACAAATTTAATGCTTTTATTCTAACAAAGTGCCAAACTTGATGCTGGGAAATGAGGATCAACTTAACATTTGATGATATGATTAACGCATCAGGGAAGCTTCATAAGAAATGTGGCAGCTGAACTGTTTCCAGCTGACAGCAGAAACCTCAGCAGGATGGAGAATGAGGCAGAGAACAGCTGGAACACACCAGGCTGTCCTTACATGATGACATCACAAATGGCAAGTTAACCCCTTAGCATTCCAGCGTCCCGCTCATTAGATCAGGAAATTTAAGGGTTAATTACCAGGATCTATAACAATATCTTTTTTAATAAACTAATTTAAGTTCACATTGGAAGACAACCAAATGCTAACAGGAAGATAAAGCTGCCTGTCAATCTTCATATAAAAATCCATCACTCGGATTTCCTGTTTAATTTCTGTAGAACTGCCTTCATGTTTGGGAACTTGCATTAAAAAACAAGTTCACTCATTTTTTCAACACATTTGCAGTGATCTCTAGTATAAATGTGAGTCTGGTGCTTTGGTTTCAGGTATTAGAAGTGAGGCATGCAGATGTGAACAGAACACGGCGACATTTGGAGTCTCATTTCCTGATATTTGTACAGCTCACCTCTCATTAGCTAACAGCAACGCAACACTGTCGCTGACTCTTTGCTCATAACGTTGATGTTTTATCCCCACAAATAACGCAAGCCTGGAGGAGTTCCGCTGTGTGGTGGAGTTGCTAATGCTAATGGTTAGCTTCTACTGTTCTGGACACTAAACAGCCTGCCCTGTCTCAAGCCAAGATGGATGAGTCCAATTGACATTATGACGTGCAAATGTCACTGGCTTCTAATCTGAGTGTTTCCCCATCTATTTTCTATTGACACCTCATGCAGGAAATAGAGGTAGAAGATTTTTATAGCAAAACTCATATTTATTTTTGACTGTATGGGGATTTGGGAGTGGGATTATACAAGTTTTCTTCTTCCCACTCCCTTTCGGGCAGAACAATATGGCCATGTGTGTTTATTCCTTTGTATACTATGATTATATTTACCTTGTTTACTTAAATACGCCATTGCCTGAAATAAATAAATAAATAAATAAATAAATATTTAGTCAGCATGCGAAACCTGGATCATTTTTCAAAACGAACAAGTACAAAACAGTTTTTCTTTGGAATATCATCACTGCCTGCGCTCTCTAACCTGTCTGATTTTCTTTCTTCTTTTTTTTTGAGTCTTTCTTCCACATTTCTGGTTTAATCCAACAAAACTAAAGATTAATAAAACTAAAAATTCAAGAAGAAATAATTTCATAGTCTATTCTCTAAGACTGATTCTGTTTTTCCTGTTTGAGTCCAGGTTGTACATCTGTCCACTATAACGCTCAGCAACAGCTGATTTGCAGATGTTGCAGGACTTATCTCAATAAGTACGTTCTGTAATTACAAAGGGGAAGACAGAGGCTGACACAGAGATGAGGACAAACAGAGGGGAGGAGGATTAAAAGATTAAGAGTCGTCCAGCCGAGCGCTTTGGATGTGTGACGTTGGACTGCACAGACTTTTAACTGAAAGTGAGGACAGAGTTTTATTTTTCTTCTCCCAAGCACAGATCCTCATCTGTTTCACACATTCTGCCTAACTGATGCTGTGAGAGAAAGGCTGAGGGAGACGGGGGAGATGCATGGATCACTCCCAGACCCTACCTCAGCTTGAAACATTGAAAGAAAAGCATGTGTTGAGGAGTGTGAGTGTAAACTGTGACAAGGTGCTCTCATCTGCACAGCTGCTCAGCTGGTAGAGAGGAGTAGTGATCAAGTGGGGTGGTTGTAGTAGTTTACAGGAGGAGGGAGGAACAGATATGACATATGGCTGCTCCCAGAGGTCTTAGTTGATACTAAGTAGGATTATTTAACCCAGAAATTGAGATTTTTGCGGCTTGGCAGGACAGAGTTGTGCCAGTCTGAGGCAGAACATCGTCAGCCTGATGTCTGTATCTGGCACGTCCTAATTTATCATCATCTCTTCTGACTCGGAGAGCGGTGTGGCTGTTTGGTTGGGAAAACCAAGACACTCTGTGGCAGGCTGCTGCAATGTAGAAGAGACAGACTGACATCAGTTACACAACCTCAGCCATATTAAAGAGCAGAAGTCATTTCAGAGCAAGGAGTGGATTTTTCTCCCAGCTCAAGTCTCATTCTCCGTGTAGATTCGATCTTATTACCACAATGTCTTTGAGTTGTAGTAATAAAACACTACATCTGCTTTGAACTTGCCTCTAAAATACATTCAATAAGAGAATGGAAATGGGAATGTGCTTAAAGCGTTGTATTCTTTCTAGTTAAAACTGAATGTTCTATTAAAATTGTTCATGTGGCAATTTATAGTGGTGCATTTATTTTTGAGCATTAAATTTGAAGCATTGATTTACATAAAGGCTGAAGACAAATTTCCATGTTTGTCTTCAACAGTGAAGCCACAACAACCGGTTTAGACGTTCCACCATGTTACTTTTATGGAGCCAGAGTGTCTTCACTTGGGATGTGGGGTTAGTCCCCCCAAACGCCACGCTCAACTGTGGTGTTTTTAAAAATATCAGAATTGCAGCAAAATGTTATGAGAAATATCATTCACTCATCCTCTGTATTATTTTTAGCTGCTATGTAGGTCTCTACTGCTTCTATAAAAACTCCAAATGTGGAACAAACCTGTCCAGCTGTTTTCTATCAGTGCCTATAGTGAGCCGTTTCGCCATTTGAGACATCACAAACGGGCAAATCGGCAAACAACCCCCTCTTCCCTGGAGAAGACCCCGACATTCTCAGCTTATTGACCCTTTGGACCTAGCCTGGTTTTTACCAGTTCAAGCCCGGTTCCCTTGTGGAAAGGTTTGGCACACCTAGGTGGGTCTAGAGAGAGGTGTTTACAAGTGTTAGCTAGCTTATTAACATTGCCTTATGTTCTCCCTGCTGCTGTTCACTGATGTAAACAAGTTGCCGGCCTCGCCAGAATCCACCCTGCTGGATTTATAACATTATGTGCTGAACAGCGTTTCACTTTACACTGGAGCTGATTAAAAAAACTTAAAAAATGTGTGTGTGTGTGTGTGTGTGTGTGGGGGGGGGGGGGGGTGTTTCAGCAACTACTCTCACACCGGGGCGACACAAGCTGGCTCATTACGGCAGTGCTCACCATGCTAAATCAATAATTTCACACACGCGACCCTACATTGTAACCAGAGGTGGAAAGTAACGAATTACATTTACTCACGTTACTGTAATTGAGTAGCTTTTTTGTATATTTATACTTTTTAAGTTTTTTTTAAAAACTGTACTTTTACATTTACTCGAGTACATTTTTAAAAAAGAATTGTAAATCATAACCGTTACTGAATAAAAATCAAGCTATAGGCTTAATAAACTAAAAATATTGCGTGTAGCAGCGTCGGAACAGAAGAGACACCTGCATGAGCACCACATCTAAACCGTGGGGGTGTGGGTGTACACTTCTGCTCAAAAACATCAGTTCAGTCCCTCAACTCGCTGTTTACCTCCTCTCTTCCTCCTCTCCTGTGGGTTGGATCCCGCACCTTTGTGCACCGGTGTGACGTCATCACAATTCCACTCGGTTCGGTAGCCAGACTCGGCTCCGTGTTTGAAACGTGTTTCCCTACCGCTCCGCACGGCAACGGCAAAATAACGTTTAGCGCTCATAACAAGCAGATTATCAGCGCTGTGCTCATAAAACAGAAGACCTGCAGGCCTCTGTGAGTTAAAACATCCTGACACTGTTCAGGTGTAAACATTGTGCTCCATCCCTGTGTTTGAACTCAGAAGATGCTCCTTGATGCCACAGATATGTGATGATTTAGCTTGTTTCTTTATTTTACTCCAGAATAAGAGATTAAATTATTACTAAAGCAGTTCAATGTCGTTAAATTAGTCATTCAAATGATTCTAACATGCTGCAGTGTGTGTGTGTGTGTGTGTGTGTGTGTGTGTGTGTGTGTGTGTGTGTGTGTGTGTGTGTGTGTGTGTGTGTGTGTGTTACACATATAGGACTGCATGAGACAGCATGGTTTCATCAAATCCATGCATTTTATATCTTGGCTGAAGTAATGGCTCAGGAAAATAACCTCTATTTCATAAATAATGACGTCTCTGCAGTGTTTATGATAATATTTTATCTTACATTGTACTTATCTTTGGTCTGGGAGGTGTAACTTATGATGATACAAGCCTTTTAAAACATGTTAAAGTGTTACAAGAGGAGATACATGCATGAATTTAAAGTTCATGTTTGGAGACCAACCTTCACAGTTTGGAGGCTCACGCTGGTGAGGAGACACCATTAGTTCTAGTAACACCTGGGCTCCCAAGGCCTGTTCTGACAGGATGGACGTTACGGGACCCTTAAGGATTCCAGTTGGACGATTGGAGGATTATTTAGGAGGATTGGAATGAACAAACTGATTTCAGTGGTGAAGGGTTAAATGAGTGAGTGAACCCACTACCAAGGATGAACTCTGCTAACTTTAAAAATCAGCTGCTCTAAATAAGCATGAAGGTCAGAGAGGAGCTCTAGGATGGACACGAATAAAGGAACTGTAATGTAGAGGTAAAGTAGGGCAGGGCCAACATTAGCAGCTTTCATACGGTCCATCTGAAATGTTTGACTCTCATTTAGCTTGTTATGTGACAGGTTAGAGCACAGTCTCATGTTAGAGTTTTGTCATGAGAACATTGAGATACCTCACATGCTGATGGCATCTAAAAATTAACTTTTTTCAAAATAAAGAATAATTTTAATCACAGTTGAAACGTACAAGCCTAGAAAACCTCGTCCAATCAATGTGCACGTCCTGTTCTCACTGACAGAAATCCCTCCATCAAACTGTGTGCGTGTGTGTGTGCGTGCACACACGAGCGTGTTGTGAACTGGTGTTGTGGTTTTGCACTGATGTAACCATCTTTACGCTGACAAAAATGTAACTAAGTAACTTTTACTTTAAGTACATTTTATTTACGATACTTTTTACTTTTACTTGCGAAAAAATTTAGGCAAGTACATTTACTTGTACTTGAGTAAAAAATTATCAAAGTATTGGTACTCGTACTTAAGTAGGACATTTTAGTACTCTTTCCACCTCTGATTGTAACAAAATTGAAATATAGTGAAATTGTGGTGAAATGTGGGATTATAAATACTAAATAAGTAAAATAAACATCACATTTATCATTTCAGGTCCCGTCTGCCCCTCTTCCTCATGAAGTACTTTGAGGGCTGCAATCCCTTTGATTTTTCAATGCGGTTCATCCTTGTCTTCCGTGTCCATCAAAGTTATTCCATAAAAAAACGAGTTGGGTTTACAGTCTTGTCTGTTAGTGCCTCCAGCAGCCCAGCAAACTTTACAGAGAAATCAGCTAAATAAAACCGATAAACGGCTACAAACTGGCTTGTTTCCATTAACTTTACAGGAATTCAAATGTCTGTTAACAGTTTTTCTTCCATCTGTAATGTCAAAGGGGGCGGTCCCATGAGAAGCGTGATGTCACGTGACAAGAGTCAATAGCAGCCTAAGTGAGGGATGGGTGGGCACGGTAAAGTGAGAGCCCTGAAACGGCTCGTTCTGGTCAGAACTGAAACCTCTGATGTGATTCGGGTTTTATGCAGAGAACATGAGGAACAGGTTTTGAGTGGGCCATAGAACGATTATTACTCCAATAATTATTAAGTAATAACCATTTAAATCAACAGGATTCAATATATGGAAAAAAATCTCTTTCTGTATGTTTAGTTTTCAGTCAGAAAAAATGCTTTATTTGAGGGGGTGGGGCTTAAAGAGTGCACTGCAGCTAGCTCGTATAGAGCACCCGTTTCATTTTATCCTAGTTTTCTGCATCAAATTCCTGCAAATGATTAACAGACATGTTTGGTTATCTGAATTTAATTAAATTAGGAGAAGAAAATCTGGGCTTAACTGTAGTTGGTGAGAACAGCTGAAGCTTTTTAGAAGAGAATAAGAACATCTACAAAACACAAGAAAAATAAAACATCAGGTAAATATAACCAAACATAAAACAGGTGTTTTACAAGAAAAACAAGCACAAGAACATCAAGATAAACAAAAGAACCTCAGACACTAATTGCAAACAAACCAGAACCATATTGTTTACAGATAAATGTGATTTTACAAAGTTTTGTGACCCGCCCAGTCTGGCTGTGCATAGTAACAGTGTAAGAGTGGGGATGGCTAAGCTAGAGAAGGTCTGAGACTTCTTCTGAAATCAAACTGAGGGGTTTTCTAGTACTGAATTTGAGGATTTGTACCAGACAGGCCTAATTTTTAATCAGTCTATCCAGAATAAAGCTGCCGGAGTGCACCAGACGCATCTAATTCAGGTTGTGTGTTTAGCCTCAGTAATTGGAGCCGGTAGTAGACCCACCATGAGCTGATGATGAAACCGTGACTTCTTACACCCTTTGGCTGCTCTCGTCATACCTTAATTCATCCCCTGTAATTGGTGGGTCTGCTTTTATTCATCCGTTAGTTTTTGCTTGACTTGAATGTCCAAATAAATCTAAAAGGAACCTGCGAGTGTGACGGATGTGGTAGGTGGACTGTTTAATCAGAGTGCAATGATCCGGGCGGTAGGTTTGGACTGGAGGTGGCAGAGAGTGTTCTGTGATGTTTCTTCAGTTAAACTGTCAGATTCAGCAGCGCTGGTACGTGAGTGGTCCAAATGAGCGTCTGCATCCTCGTTGGGCATTTATTTCATTTGTCTCAGTAAACTAGATGTTTCTGTTTAAATACTTATTTTACTTGGGGCTCTTCCAGGGGTTGACAAAAGAAATGATATGTAATGGTTTGCTACTGGAAATGTGCTTACCTCCAATTAGCATTCACAAATTCTAGAGTCCTTGGTTGGTATTAAATGCATCTTTTATATTTTAAGTAAGAGCCCAGGCTGAGTGGTTTGGCATAAATATATTTCTTTTTCTTCTTTTACAAGAAATCGATTTAATTTCTTTATTATCTCAACAGTTGTTGAACAATGCAATCAACATGTCTGCCTTTGTAAAATCCAGACCATTAAACAAACAAACAAACAAACAAAAAAGATAAACAGAATATTTAGGCCAAATTACATATTTATTCGGTTTAAATAAATGTGTGCAATGAAACGAATGTCAGCTCTGGACTGTTTTCTGGCCCGACAGATCCTTCTACAGGGAAGGAACCCGGGTGTGGTGTGGGAGTACACTCTGCCGCACACTGAGAGGAAACCGGAGTACAGCTGGGGTGTGGCGCGCTCCGACTGCTCAGCTCCATGTGCCGGAGGTGAGACTGTTTCTGTTTTAGCCTGAACTGTAGGGCCCGCGCTGACAGTGACGGAGACAAATGGATCACCTTTAAAGGGTTACAATCCTGATCCCACACTCTGGAAGGAACGGGATTTCCACACACACACCTTAGCTGCGCTTCTGCCCGGGCCATGCCTGTTCTAAACACATTGTAAAACCTGGGACACTTTGTCAGTAAATTGCAACACAATTTGCAGTGTTGCAGATTCGTTAAGAGTCCAATAGAAAATTTGCACTTTTAAAATGTTGCGCCTCCGCTAGCAGCCTGGTCAGATGCAGGATTAATGTTGAGGAACATCTTGCCTTTTGCTTCTCAAAAAGAAACTAAACTGTTTCCTTACTGTTCCTTCCACTTTTTCTACAGAAATCAGAAGATTTTGTGTTTTCACCAATCTTCCAGTTTGACAGGCAACCCACGAGCATTAGAGAATGTAAACCTTGAGATGATTGTGGTGCAGAAATAAAGATGTCACATCCTCTCCCAGTTCTCCATCAACCAGGTTTTTTTCCTCTTTTTCCCTCCATCAGGTCGGATCTCAACCAAGGCGATCTGTCTGCAGGACCAGAGGACCCAGGTCAACTCCAGCATGTGTAATCCCCTCACCAGACCCACACTGGGATCCCATCTGTGCAACACCCAGCCCTGCCCTGCGTAGTAAGTATATGTGTGTGTGTGTGGGTGGGTGGGGGTGGGGGGGGGGGGTGGGGGGGTCAGGGCATGTCTTTGTGTCTGCTTACTTGTGGGATATGTGGCATGGACGCTAATGTTGCCAAATTTTCAGGAACCCGTGCAAATGTTTTTTTATAGGAGCACACAGGGACACACACGTGGTCTGTGGTGGAGCTGCGGTCAGCCGCCACTCTGCTCACCCTGTGTTCACTTTTCTCCTCAGCCCACTCTATAATTTTTCCTTTTTTTCCTGGTTTTCCTTTTTTGAATACACACACAATATCACTCTGTGTATTCTGGGCCTTTGCAATATCTCAGGTTGTGTCTCCAAACACCATTTACGGGGAAGTGTTTGGAAAGATCCCAAATTAATCCAATTTATTTAGAGTTTTACATTGCTCAATCAGATACCATCATCAATGCATTTAAATTGTTTTGTGCACAAATGCAATTTGAAAAAAAAATTGCATTGCCTAAAATCTCTTAAAATCTGTCACTTCACAGCAAAAAACAAGGTGGACAAAATGTGATTACACACTTATTCATTACTGATGTGATCACTGAATGGAAAGTCTGAACAATAAGGGATTGTATAGTTTATTTCCATCGAATATCTTATCATTGTACTAATATTTCAGGCAACACCCATTTAGTTTTGGTGTTGGAAATGCTCAGAGCTAAAGATGTTTGGGCACGAAATAGACGGAATAAAATCAAGTGAATAATTCAAATAAAACTATTCATAACAAGAACTTAGGAGCATGAAAGCAAGTGTTTGAGGGACAGCAGGACTTGAGAGAAGAGGAGGACATAAAAACTGAGTTTTTCATCCATTTGAGCAAAGATCCTGAATGTCCAAATGGACAAATCATCCTCATGCGTGATCTGTTGTCTGAATGGTGAACTTTATGACAGGTATTTTTAAAAGATGGCCTACATTTGGTGAAAGTGCAGCAGAGCAACAAGTTGAAACAGCACTGAATAAATGGCCTCGCTCCTGCAGAATGTAGGTTCTTGGCTGAGGCAAGAGGAGCTAGCTTGATTTAGAGCACTGCCCCATTGAATCCATGTCCTGTGTTCAGAGAGAGTACACACATCAACACACACAAACACATTGGTTTGAATGTAGGATGCTTTAATATTCTGAGCCCAAACCTTAAGGTAAAAATAAAAAACATAACCTGCTTGTGTCTGACGGATGTAATTTGGGTAACAATGCAGCAACAAGTCTGGACTGAACTCTCTCATGTGTCAGGAGCCTAACAAGCCAGAGAGCTATCGGTTACACCTCCAACATACCGCCTCTGTTTCTCACTAAGTTTCCCACCACCCGAGAGGAAACGTCCTCCCCCTAATCTTGAGCGTATAGTTTCTCTTATCTTGGAGAAAGCTATTAAACAGCCTTGTTGTCTGCCTGACCTTCCCGCTTTGATTGGCTAAAGACATTGGTATAGTCCAGATGTCAGCGCTTTTGTCCATTCAGCAAAATAAAGCACTTTGACACCCATGGGTTGCCTTATGTATGGAAACACAAACACACACACACACACACACACACACACACACACACACACACACACACACACACACACTGGTTGTGTGTACAGGCTGGGTTGTGCATGCTGCACAGGAAGAAAGCTGAGCTGAGTGAGCAGCATGAAAGCTTTAGTGACTGCATTAGGATCTCTAGGATGTACGAGCTCACATTCAAGAGCACAGCAGAAAAGAGGAGCTGACAATGAGGTGAGATGCATTTGAACTGTGTGTGTGTGTGTGTGTGAGACAAGAGGAGACTGTTTATATCTATAGGGTGTATCGCGGGTGCTGACAGCCATGTCCATGTTTCATTGTGCAGAGACGGTGAGATTCCCCTGGGGCCCAGCCGGTCTAGCCATGGAGAACAACTTAACCCCCCCCACCCCGACACACACACACACACACACACACACACACACACACACACACACACACACACACACACACACACACACACACACACACACACACACACACACACACACATGTCCCAACCCCTCTCCACTCCTAAACACCCTCTTTAGCTTCAGGAACGCCTTCAACTTTCTCTCCTGTCTTTGTCAGGATGCAGGATTGTGGTTGTAGCAGCATTCTTAACAAAAAACAGATATGCAGGAGAAATGTAAAAAAGTGTGCTCAGTCATGCGAGCCAGGTTTCTGTTAGATATATATGGTCATGGTGGTATCTGCCGTGCCTCTCCCTTAGTTTCCAGTTTGACAGAGTGCATCTGTGGAAGCATTTAACTCTGGCTGGAAATTTCACTTTGAGGTTTATGTAAACAAGTCAGAGTGACACCTACACAAAGTAAAGCCTGTTTTTATGTTATGCTTTTTATCAAATGATATAAGGAACAACTCTACAGTCAGGGTTCCTGCAGGGGCTTCAAATCCTCAAAGTACAGTGATGTTGCAGGAGTGATTTATACTGTAATTTAAGTCAATTATAGCTTAATAAAATGAACTTGTATGGGACAAGAACAGATTTAAAGTACTGTGCTTCTCAAAATGTTCACAGAGTGGTGTTGATTATCTCGAACACATCTGGAACACTTCCCATTCTAGTTTCCAAGAGTCAGAGTGTGAGATGACACCAGTGGGAGAGAAAAGTTAGACAGTCTTGAGAAAGGTAGACGACCAAATGATTATTACAAGTAGGATCACTTGTTACATGTCCCACTATCTATCTATCTATCTATCTATCTATCTATCTATCTATCTATCTATCTATCTATCTATCTATCTATCTATCTATCTATCTATCTATCTATCTATCTATCTATCTATCTATCTATCTATCTATCTATCTATCTATCTATCTATCTATCTATCTATCTATCGTTTCAAATGTTTTCACACGTTTTTACATCGGTTTTAAAATCTGCATAGAAAAGTTGTTATTCCGTGAAACAGCAAGATTCCCATGAGGTCTAAAAACCTTTAAGACAAGTTTTTAGAATTTAGAACAACCACACTTTTAATGAAACTTTATTTTAGGACTCAGATCATTTAGACGAGGTCATTCATTAGTAGCGCTGGTGATTTTGTGGTTCTACAAACAGATCGCACATTAGTCTTTGGAGAACCTTCCCTCCATTTCACCTCAAAATGTGCACACAAATTACAGCTAGGTAAAAAAAAGATACGTGCCACATCAGCTGCCTTCCCCCAATCATATATTGTTATTTATAAGTCAGAGGGGAAAAAGAAACAAATAGTTCACAAGCCAAATGTCCCAACCCCATGCTTTCAGCTCCCAGTGGTCCACAACTTTCCCATTTCCAAATTGCAGCTCAGTCCTGCTGTTTCATTTGTCTGCGGCATTTGAAAGGGAATGAAAGCATTTTTCTTCCCCTGAAGCAGGTTGGCGGCACGGAGGAGCAGTCTCTGTGGTAGCTGGTCGTCAAAGGACTGGACAGAGCCATCTGCCCATCGCCTCCCTCACCCTCTTCTTCTAAGCATGCGGTTGTCAGACCTCTCATTTGTTCAATCCCCATCATCCGAGACGCCAAGGCAGAAGTTATTTTAGACATAGCAGTTGGCTTTCGGTCGGTAACGGCAGAGCAGACGCAGACGTGGCAAAGAGCATAAGACAAGTGTGAAGGGGTTAGACTAAAGCCAGGAGGACAGGTGAGAAGTGAGTACAAGGAACAACAAAGGGACGGAGAGAATCAAGCGTCTGTCTTTAGCCTCAATGTTTGTCAGTCGGGGCTGTCGGGGAAAGCTGAGTTGTAAACAATGTGGTTTTTAAAGTAAAGATGGAATGAGTGACAAAAATATAGATGCAGGTCTGAGTGAAAGTGGTGACTGCAAGTCTTCCTCTTAACCAGTCTAGATAACTGCTTCATACCGTGCAGAAGTTTGAGCTGTGTCGTTGAGTAGCACTGTGTTTTAGGGGACCTGCAGCCACACGGATAAATGTCGAGCCTTGGAGCTGCTGATTTGGAGTTTCGTCGTGTGGTTACCAGGCTGTGTTTGCTCTGCGTGTTCATTTAACTTGTCTCGTTTTTGATGTGTTTGGACCATCGACATATAAATATTGGACAATGGGTTTCCATAGACTCCAATAACACGTTTTTGAGGCCAAATGGGAGGAGGCCACCACCGCCATTTTGACCGTGTCACAGGTTCCGTCAAGCCCAGACAATTTCACAAAAGGGAAGAGAGGTGGAGCTGAGGGTGTGGCTGTAAGGCTGGGATCAACTGACAACACCCGGTCAAACTAGCTACAAGCTAACCTGAAGCTAATCCAAAGCTAACGCGGAGGTGGGAGCTAAGCTAACGGAGGTAGCAACCTAGCTACAGCCGGAGTTAACTGTGCACAACACCAGAGCTTCTGAGTCAGAGATACGCCGGGCTGACCGCTGGGTAAAACCGGGTGGAACACAGAGGTCTCCGAGACCTCCATAAGCCGGCAGCCGCACAGCAGACAAGTGTCGCTGCGATCTGAGATGCGCAGAGCTGCCGCTGGGGAGAACCGGGTGGAAAGGTTTCCATCCCAGAGCTCCACAAGCCGGCAGCCCGCGCAGCAGACAGAAGCCGCGATCAGACAGAGATGCGCCGAGCTGCGGGAGGGGGGGGGGTCGGGTGGAAAACATCGGTCTCCTGAGAGCTCCACAAGCCGATAGTCCGAACCCAGCTCCACCAACATGTTATATTTCAACCCATTTTCTAAAGTGCAGCATTATGTTAAATGCACTGGGTTTACCCTATTACATTTAAATTTCATGGTTAAACAGTACATGTTAAAATCTAAACTCAGCTCGGCAGTGACCTAAAATACATAAATATAATTTTACTTACCGAAAAAAATGAAGTGGAGACTCCTTGGACGCTCTATTAGAGCAATTAATGCCACAGCAAGTCATTTTGTCCAACAATTGCACAAAAAATATCCAAAAAAGAATACACAAACACAGAGACTCAAAATGCCGGAGCAGTTTCCAGGCCAGACCGAGGCTCTACGGAGGCCTTTCCACGGAGCTAGCTCTGTGGTCACGTGGGTCTGAGGCGGCGGTCACGTGGGTCGGATGCTCATTAATTTTACAGAATTTTAGGCTTTTAATACACTTAAATAGAACAGTGAGAGAGAAAAATTCACCCCCTCAGAGTTGTCATGAGTGTAAACTAGATAATTTAAACAAAAAACATGTTTTGGTACCAGGCTGTAAACATGTTTATTTCTGCTGTGAAATTGGTATTTTTAACATGAGAGTCAATGAGGAGTTGCTCGCTTCTGACACCAGCCCCCAGCGGATGAGGGTGGAACTGCAATTTTTGGTACTTCTGGGTTGTTCTCAATTTTTGAGCCGCATTGTGGGGGCTTGGTTTGGACTGATGCAGACTCTCTTTGTCCCCCCTCCTCAGCTGGACCACAGGAGACTGGGGGGCCTGCAGCCGCTCCTGTGGTGGAGGTCAGCAGACCAGGACATTGCACTGCTTGAGGAAGGTGACCTACCAGAGGGAGGAGGTGGTGGCTCATTCCCTCTGCCCCTCCATCTCTCCAGCCCAGGTCCAGCCGTGCCACATCCAGGCCTGCCCTCCAGAGTGGAGCACTGGATCTTGGTCTCAGGTGGGTTTAGTACTCGGACCATTACTCATGCATGTTACAGAAAAAGCACTCGTGATTGTTAGGCTCCCGTTGCAGATTTATTTTTTTCTTTCTTTTAGTCACTTAAATGTTTCAGATGAGCAGATTGCAGCATTAGAGAAATGATCGTTTTCTTCATTATGACGGAGAAGCTGTTAAACCCACAAAGGCTCTACATGAAACTCTAAAGCTAAAATCTTAGTGGCAACAACTTTAATCTGGTTATGAGCTCGGGGACGAAGCAACACAGCCCCAACGACCGTGCTGGACCATTGGTATGATTTTCTTTATCTGGAGAGCTTATTCTTGAATCATGACCTTTGACCTTAACCTGACTCAGGTGAGACCTACAGGGCTTGAAATAGTTGAGTGTGATTTTGGTCTTTAGAACAAGGCATGATGTTGATTCTTGCTTCGAGACAGGTTATTTTAAAATGATTTAATAATTACTGAGGTCTGGACTTTATCAGGTTTCAGTTTGGTTGATTATCAGGTCTGGTAGTGATCGTGTCTGGTAGTGATCGTGTCTGGTAGTGATCGGGTCTGGTAATAAGATCTGGTAGTGATCGGGTCTGGTAATAAGATCTGGTAGTGATCGAGTCTGGAGGTAATTGGGTCTGGTGGTTATCAGGTCTGGTGTTGTTCAGGTCTGGTAGTGATCAGGTCTGGCAGGGGCGCAGATAGGATTTTCAAACTGGGGGGACAAAGTTCCAATGTACCCTCCCCCAAATACACATACACGCACACGCATGCACATACTCATACACAAACTATTTCAAGAGCCTTAACTAGAGCTCAGTCAGATTGTGTAATTTCATCCAACGGTTTACGTAAAAACTAACACTTTTATATACGTGTTTGAAGCCATTATGCAACGGAACGCTGGCAACAAAGCTCTGCCTGATCAACACTATCCAAGTCAGTCATTTGTTATTCTCCCAATCAAAGCAGTCAAAGCAAGATGGCGGAGTGAGTGGTTGTGTGCCTGCGGTCTCTCCTGCCTTATTTAATTAACTACCTGGATTTTTGACCTTTGTGCGTTTGGTACTTGAATTTAAGGCCTTTTTTGAAGGATTGGGAAAAAAGGTGATTGACTAAGCCATATTACTGATAAAAATGCCTCCTAAGCGCCAGCAGAAAGATCAAATTAAGGGCTCTGACGACGACGCTGCTGACGTGTCACTGGAAGTCCTGAACAAGGAGACTTTGGAGTCTACTCTTCAAAAGTTTTTTGACAAAGCAGAAAAACATGCCAAGGATCGGTTTGATAGTCTTGATTCTCAACTTGACTCAATTCGATCTACACTTGACAAGCACACACAAGAGCTTGAAACTCAAAAACAAATCACCACCTTACTCCAAAAAAGGGTGCGGTGCGTGGAGGACGCTTCCGTGGCTCAGAGCGCAGACCTGCAGAAACTACAGAGGAAGATTGCTGCCCTCGATGATCAAAGTAGAAGGAATAATATCCGGATCCTCAATTTAAAAGAGGGGATTGAGCTCAACAATGCTCTATCCTATCTTAGGAGCAACTTGTTGGTGTGGTTCCCAGAGCTGGCGGGATCTTCTCCTGATATAACTCGGGCACGGCGGGTTGGACAACCTGGTGCGTCAGGGTCTCCTCGGACCTTGGTGGTCTGTTTTCTCCGAGCGAATGACAGGGATCGGATCCTGGCTCTGGCAAGGAAGTCTGAGGTGTTGGTGGCTGGTAAATCGGTTCGATTTGCTGCTGATTTCAGTGATGAAACAGCTCGTCGGAGACGCCGCTGCTTCCCGGTTTTGAACCGGGCTCGCGCCTTGGGACTACAAGATTTTCTTCTTTATCCTGCAAGCATCAAGATAATCTCTGATGGTGATCATCTGCTTTTTACAGACCCAGTGGCTGCTGAAAGTCACCTGGACTCTTTGGGTTGAGATGCCCTGAGAGGTTTTGGGTGTACGAGCACCTGCGGAGGGCGGACTTGTGACTTTCCTCTTTCTTTTATTATTCTAATTCTGGCTCTTCCGCAGAGCAGGTAATTCCTTTTTGTTTTTGCTTCTCCTCTTGTTCGGTGAAATCAAATTTCGTCTAAGGTCAAATTATCCTTACTTTATTCTTATTTACTTATATTGATAAAATCCAGTCACCGTGTTGAGTTATGGCAATTTTTATTAGTTTAGGTGGCTGTGCTTTGAGCAGGTTGCAGGCCATGGGCTCAGATCTGAGACTTTTTGGACTATGAGTGATAACTCATTTAATTTCCGTGTAATTTTATTATATTTTGTTCTTTTTTTTCTGTTTATTTTTGTTTTAGATTTTCTTCTGTATCTGCCTGCTGTGAGGGTTATTTTTGTACCTCGTCTTTCTTGTTATGGGTAAAGGTTTACACATAATCCATCTCAATATAAGAAGCTTATTTCCTAAAACTGATTTATTAAAAGCATGGCTTGGTTATAATGAACCAAAAATAATTACGTTGTCTGAGACATGGTTGAATGGTAACATTTCTGACAATGATATTTCTCTTGACAACTTTGTTTTATATAGAATGGATAGAGGGACAAGGGGTGGCGGGGTTGCCACTTATGTCTCCTCTAGTCTGCAGTCTCGGGTTATTGTCCGGACAGTCAAACCACTTCACTTCGAAGCCATCTTTACTAAAATTTCTTTTAATGGAAAAAAGCACATTATAATTGGCAACATCTATTCCCCCCCCCCCCCCCAGTTTTGAAGCAATACAAAATTTACTAGCAACGGTTGATTCGTTGGGGGACTCAATGGAATTGATCTTACTTGGCGACTTCAATCTTAACTGGCTTGATGAATCTACTCTTCCAGAACGTATTCTTTTAAATAGCTCAAATGTGACACAGCTGGTCTCAGAGCCAACTAGGACTTGTGCCACAAACTCTTCTCTCATTGACTGGATATTAGTAACTCACCCAGACAGATTTTCTGATTACGGCGTTTTGCCCAACTGTTTTAGTGATCATTCTGTTAGTTTTTGCTTCTGGAAAATATCTTTACCACATACACCAGCTAAGACGATCAGATTTCGTGACTTGCATACTTTTAACACTGATCAGTATTTACAGGAGCTGCATTCTCTTAATTGGAATAGATTGTTTCTTATACCTGATGTTAATGATGCTTGGGCATTTTTCCACTCTCAGTTCATGCAGGTTCTTGATAAACATGCTCCTTGGGTCAATGTAAAAATTAAGGGCAGCCATTTGCCTTGGATTTCTCATGATTTAATTGCTTTATTTAAGAAGCGCGACAAAGCGTGGAAAGTAGCAAAACTTAGCAATCTGCATGAGCATTGGACAGTTTATAGAAAACTAAGGAACTTCTGTACTACCCAGACTAGGAATGCTAAAGCTAATTTTTATAAGAATGCTTTGCATAAGGATATCAATAACCCTAAGCGCTTCTGGGATAAAATTAAAGACCTGAGGGGGAAAACTAATGTTAAAATCTCACATCTGAATGTTAATGGGAGTCTTATTAATGACCCGGCTGAAATTGCTGAAGCATTCAGTAAGCACTTTGCTTCCTCTCCTCTCCTTGCCTCTGCAGAACATCATGGGTCTTACACCCTGCCTCACTGTTGCTCCAGTGGATTTTCTTTTTCTGAAATTCGTTCTGAGGAAGTGCGTAAAGTTATACTGTCTCTCTCTAGTGGGAATACTGCAGGTCCAGATGGCATAGAGAGTCGCTTTGTTAGGATAGCTGCTGATGTTCTAGCCTTACCATTATCTATTCTTTTTAATCATTCAATTAACTCATGTTCTGTTCCAAAAGCTTGGAAATGTACTAAAATAATACCACTCCATAAAGGAAACGATACATCTGAACCTAATAACTATAGACCCATTGCTATAATTAATACAGTTGTTAAAGTATTTGAAAAACTGGTTTTTATCCAACTATCTAAATACTTAGAGGATAACAACCTACTATCACAGTACCAATCGGGGTTCAGAAAAAACTTCTCGACAACTACTGCACTGCTCAAATTTTCTAATGACATCTATTCTGGTTTTGACAATAATTTATTTGGTGGTGCGATTTTTCTTGATTTAACAAAAGCCTTTGACCTCGTCAATCACTATCTACTGTTAGATAAATTATATGCTTTTGGTCTGTCAAGGCCGTCTCTACTGTGGTTTAGTTCTTTTCTTCATCATCGTTCTCAATTTGTTTCCTTTAATGGTTCTGAATCAAACACGCGTGGAGTCATCAGAGGTGTTCCCCAAGGCTCTTCACTTGGGCCATTATTATTTTCAATTTTTATTAATGATTTACCACGGTGCTGCAGATCCTGTTCTGTTCAGTTATATGGAGATGACACAGTCTTATACTGTTCTAAGTCGGGTAAATCCGAATTACAAGAAGCTATTCAGCCTAATTTTGACGAAGTGCAGCTCTGGCTAGCGCAGAACAAACTTCTTTTAAATAAATCTAAGACTTACTCCATGCTGTTTCATAGATGTAGTACTCTATCTGACAGTGACAGGACTCTTAATCTTTATTTTTTGGATTCCTCCCCGGTTCAACCGTCTGTTAAAATGAAATATTTAGGAGTTTGGCTAGAGCCAGAGCTGTCTTTTAAATTTCACATTCACACAACATGTCTTAAGGTCACACGGTGTTTACGTATCCTTTATAACTCAATACATTGCTTTGAACCTATTGTACGAAAGCGCATCGTCACTCAGCTTCTGTTACCGATCATTGATTATTCTGATATTTTATACCAAAACTCAACAGTTTCTAGCCTGCGGTCTCTTGATGTCGTCTATAACAGTTTGTGTCGTTTTATTTTGCGGTGTTCATTTAACACTCATCATTGTTATATGTATGATCTTCTTGGTTGGCTTCCTTTAAAAGCTAGACGACAATTTCATTGGTTGATATTTATGTTTAAGTGCATTTATTTTGATTTTCCACTTTATCTAAAAACACTTTTGGTTCCCATTGATTCCTTGTATTCCATCCGCTTAACTACTCTTCCATCATTTGTTGTTCCTCGTTTTAAAAAGGAGGTGGGTAGACTCGCCTTTTGTGTTAAAGCTCCTCAGGACTGGAATAAATTACCCACTGAATTAAGATCCATCTCAACTATTCGTAAATTTTCCCGCACTGTTTATGCTTATGTAAAGCCAAGCTGTAGTTGCTTTGTTTAATCTTTACTATAATGATTTTGTGCATTCAATCGCTAACATGCTGTATTTCGTTGCCAAACTTTGTATTCAATTGGGATACTACTTCACTTTAGGTTTATTTACAATGTAATTTCTTGCCCTTATTTCTCTTTGAGTGCCTCACAGCAGTTTTATTTAATTTAATTTGGTATATAGGTATGTATGTACGTATGTACATGTGTGGGTATCTATGTATCCATGCTTATGTGTTTATATTTACGTGTGTATATATATATATTTATACATATCGTTGATTTTACTATTATTTACTTTCCCTTTTTTTTAAGTCTGTTATAACTTTCTAACTCTGCCACCTTATTTGTTATTGGTTGTGTTGTAGGAGGACCTGCTCGAAAACGAGATGTTACATCTCAAGCAGTTAATCCTCCTGAAAAACATAAGTTAAATAAATAAAAATAAATAAAATTACTAACCAAAACCTCATGCTTTATGCAAAACATTAAATGATTTTTAGCTTACCAATCTTTACAGAAAACATAAAAGCCCTGAAAAAATCTGTACATAAAAAATATATTAAAAAAAAAAATTCACTTATAGGGTTGGCCATCGTTTTATTTTGAATGATTCCAATTTCTTGTTTTGATTCCGGTTCCTTCAAGACATGACATGTTTTACATGAACCAGCTAACCACAGGTCCTACTTAATGAAATAATCTTAACTTCAAAATGAATTTTAATTCTATAAACAATAACATCACCTTCATTTAGACAACAACATGCTTTGGAGAAAAAAAGAAAAAGACTTGCAGCTCAACCAGTGTGTTTGTTTCTGACCACAACCTAAGTCTGGAAGAAGCCTCTGGGATGAGAGGCTAAATGTCTCCAACATATCCAGAGACGTCCAGCTGTTTTCAGCTGAAACTCTCAGGATGATCACGTCCAGGATGACCGAGAACTACACCTCCATGCTGCAGCAGCCTTCAGTCAGAACAGCTGGCTGCGTCTGACTGCTGACGCTCCGTGTGTGTTTTTATTTCTGCAGTGAGACAAACTCACCTCACACCATCCAGAGTTTGTTCTTTAAAGCTTCTATTAAATCCACCGTGTTGACGTATTTAACAAGTTTCCTCTACGCTGCAGGAGGTAAAGTTTACATTACGGAGTAAAAGTTCGGCAGACACGTTTGTTTATACCTGGGTGGGGGAGGGGGGACTCTGTGCTGCTCACAGACAGCTGGTGTGATCAGCTCTGAAAAGCCTTGATCACAGTTTGCAGATCACGTTTATTTTTCACGGAGATCGGCCGCTGATTCCTCTTCCATCGGCGTTCTAGGAATCTAAACTAGGAATCAAAATAAAAAAACTTTTAATGATTCCGGGAAAAACTAACAGTTGGAACCGGTTCCAATGGATGCTCGATGCCCAACCCTATAATCAGTTATCACTTAGAGCAGTAGGTCCCAAACTTTTCCACCTGACCAACAGATGTTGCTTCATATTTTTACGTTATTTAGAAATTTTCATTATATTTGGAAAGTTTTAATTTATATATAAATACATAAAACTCTTTTTAAATTTTATATTTGGCCTTTTAATGATTTTGTGGCACACTTGACTTCCATACATAACACATCGGCATCTGCCTCTTTTTTACGGCTTTTTTTTTACATTGTCGCTACATCTATCACGTTTGCGTCATTTTTACCATCATTTCTACATCCATCATGTCCCAGAGAAGGTAAAACAAACATCAAACCCAACGTTTGTAGCTTGTAAACCCCACACACCTCTCGTGCAGCACCAGCTGTCTGATGCTGCAGCAGCGTCAATCTTCCCGGCTGGATGAGTGAATTTCTTCATCAGAGTCAATATTCTGCTTCATAATCGGAGTCAGTAATTACCAGACAAAGTGATCAGTCAACAAAACCAGACCTGCCGGCATTTATACGTTTTATCTAATATTTACGCTCTTCGTGCTGCACACATCTCCTCCTCTCCCCGACTGGGAGCCTCTCGGCAGGAGGCATTTTTCAAGCTCTAAAAACTCCCAAACTTTGCTCAGCCTGAAGGTTACACATCTCCACTATCTTCTGGTGTAAGGTAGTAACTTCATGAGGGATCATATTTGTAGATGAGACTTGTTAAAGTCAGCAATGAGGCTTTGGCGCTTCTAACGAGTAAGTCCCAACACTGACAACAATGTACTGAATCTATAACCAACATGCATAAACAGACAGTTCGGTCCCACTTATTTAGGTCTACATTGTTGGTCTTTTTTAAATACGCAGTGTAATGATTTAAATTACATGTTATTTAATAAGCCATAAGGCGTATGATTCCATAGGAAATATGAAATCCACCTTACGGGTCTGTGAGGTTATTTAAACCAGAAGATTGGATCTTTTTATTGCAGGGATTAGATAACAGCTTCGTATTCACTCAGAGACAACAGAAGAGAGAGAGTCAAGTTTAAAAGTTAAGAAATTCATTACTAACAAATTAAACTAGACTGACTTTAAACACTACGTGTATGGTGTAACTAATGTGGATGAGACGGTGAATGGGATGACGTGTGATGTTTTCCAGAACCAGCAAATCCGAAGCTGCGCTTAGTTCTGATGGGAACTGAAGGTGATGTCTTTGCGTTAAGCTTTGATTAGGAGATTCATAAACACATTCAACGCCATTTGCCGGTCTACATACCCTTCAGGAAGCCCCCGTTAGATCAGGAATTTCGAGGTCCAGCTTGACCTTTCTTGGAACCGAGCCGGTAGGAAAAGCAGCGGTTGCCGACCAGACCAGTCTGTGAGATACTTCCGGGTCACGACAATTTGTTGGCGTCTGGTGAGACCCGAGCCTGGGTCTTGATGGTTCAGCTTTTATTCTGAAAGGAACCGTTGCAGCAGTTGGAACAAAAACAAAATTTCCAGCTTGTCGTTGTTCTTTTGGTTAAAGAGGAAAGTTACAGATTGGCCATTCCGACAACTTCTCTGGAACGCTTTGAACTGGCGTTAAAGATGACGTGGGCATTATAAATCTACCCTCTGGGTCTGAAATTGTGTCCAATACTGTGAAATTGATGTTTTTGTGTATTAAAATAGCTACACCCCTTTGCCTAGAGTTATAGCAGGCAGAGAACATGCTGGGAAACTCAGGTGTTTTAAGTTCATCTGCAGATGTGGCAGATCTATGAGTCTCTTGTAACAATATTACGTCTGCTTGCACTCTTTTTAACTGATCAAAAAAATGTTATCTCTTCTCTCTAGAGCCAGCCCCATGTACGTTCCATGAGACAAACCTTAGTGCACGCATAGATGTGTGTGTGAGTAGCTATAATATGACGCCTTCATATGAGATAAAATAAGTAATTAAATGCATACATTAATCTTATAGTAAATAATAGAGAGTAAATAATAAGGGTATTATTGTAATCGTTATTATCATTTGCAACATTAAATATAATAACAATAATAGTAGTAAAAAAAAATAATGCAATGAAACGCCTTACCCCAAAATTCCTCTACCTCCGCTCCGCTCCGGCACGAACTCCGCAGCAAAATCGGTCCCATTGTAGTCAGTCAGACCTGTTCCACTACTGTGGCCATACTTCGGATGTTTTGATTTATGGTCGAATGAAAAGTTGACAGGTTTTACCAAATACCATCAAAACCACGCCTCCGTCAGACCTGTCAGATTCTGATTGGATCAGTGAAAGTAATGTGTTATGTCTTTAAACACTATGTGAAATCAGTCCTGTTGGAACATTTAAAGTCATAATACCTTTATGTTCTATAGGATTATAAAAAAGTAATAGAGTTCTTTGATTAATTAAAAGAAAAGAGTCCATTCTTCATTCTTCATTCTTCTGTTGAGCTGAAAGTAAGCAGGTTAGAAGCGAATGCATGAGACCTTGAGGCCATATCTCATGCAGACTAGTTCTGTGCAGAGGAGGGGGAAAAACTGTAATTTCATTCTGTTACAGCAGTAATTGTTGCTTGCCTTTTTCGCTTCATCCTGCATCCCACCAGCAACCACTTTGGCACCTCTGGAGTCGGTGTTTGTTTACGTCATGCTGCATTCAATGTATTTGGAAAAAGGAGCATCAAGCTCTTAACCTCCATTTTAGTTTAACTTCTGGCATTAGTGCGGGGGACAAATCAGGGTCGATCTGAATTTGGGGGGACAGTTCCCCCCTGTCCCCCACCCTGACTGCACGCCTGAGGTCTGGTAGTGATCAGGTCTGCTGGTTAGAAGGTCTGATAGTGATCAGGGACCTCATTTATCAAGCTTGCTTACACACAAAAAGGGGTCGGAAAACTGCGTAAGCAACTTTCCACGCAAAATTTGGGATTTATAAAAGAAAACTTAGCGGAAAAATGTGCACAACTTTAAGTTGACTAAGGACCTGGCTTACGCACATTTTGGACATGGAGAGCACCTGCAGCAACAAATCCTCACACCCTAAGCGTAGAAAAATGACGCGCTGTGCCAGATCGTCGGTTTCCCACGCCCGCGGTAAAACGGAGATTTGACCAAATTGTGACCTTTAACCTCTTGCCATTTAACCTTCCCCTCACCCTCATCCCTTAACCACACACGCAAAGCTTTGCTTCACGTTCCATCGTTCCTCTCAAACACGCTTAACGGAAAATTTAGACTGACATACTGGGTTAAGGTTAGGATGTGGGTGAGGGGAAGGTTAAATCGCTAGAGGTTAGAGGTGAAATGCCAGTGAAATTGGTGAAATCTCGTCTCCCGACGTGCAGGGGCTCCCAACGCGTCGGAAACAAGTGCTTGGTCACACCGCGTAATTTTTCGACGCTTAGGGTGTGAGAATGTGTTGGCTGCTGAAAAGGATAAAATTATGAATTCCAGCAGCATTATCACTTGTACCGCTTCGTGCGCACACAGAACAAGAAAAATTACATATGTTTCTGCTGCTCACCCTTTTAAAAAAGTTTTTATCTCCATCGTTTTTTGTGAATTGAACAAAAAAATACATTTTAAAATCAAATTTGAAGTAACTGAAATACATTTTTCTGAAAAGTTTGTGTTTGTAAAATTTAAGTTAAATGTTTTGGATACATACTGTTTTTTTATTTTTAATTTTAAATAAAAGCAAATAAAGGAGCAATGCAATACATGGCCATAGGCTAAACTCTTCCAGAGCTACCACATGGACCAATTTGGTGGGCCACCCCAAAAATTCCTTTGGCCCCATCTGGCCACCCGTTATCAAAATTTTCTGGAGATGCCCCTGCAACAAGGGAGCGAGCCACTTTTTCACATTGAACCAGGATGGTTGGGTTAATCTCTACAAATGTTAGTGTCCTAACCCTGTTTGCTGATCTATTACACTTAGGGGACAAATAAATAAATAAAGTGTTTTAAGGGGGCAGAGACTTTTTCACTGCTCTGTATGTGTCTGCAGTCTGCAGATTTAGCCATTTTTTATTTTAACACAGATTTCCAGCTCAACAGCTATTCACCATTTCTAGTCAATAAAATACAAATCAACTTCCAGAATTGGACTTTTAATTTAATATATCATTAAATGCATATTTGCTAATGATGAAGTGTTCTTATAGCAAAAGAGTACAGAGCTGCAAACCTTCAAAATTTAGCTAAACCACATTTTGTGACAAGCGCATTACGAAACTAACATAACAAAAATAAAAAACATTCACTTTTCAGTGACTGTCAAAAACAAGTTTGTAGTTTCAGTTTTAACTCAGTTTGTTTGTTGGTTGGTAGCTTGGTGGCTAAAACCTTGGCAGAATGGTGCACATGCTGCTGGGATTAAACCCAGCCAGTTACAAATGTGGAGGACTAGTTCAAGTAATGCTCTGCTGCCCTCTGCTGGCCAAGTGGATGACATTGAAAGAAACAACATGTTGCTTGTATCTTGACTGGTCTCTCTTGAAAAGGAGATTTTTAATCCCATCAGGATTTTCTTCCTGGTTAAATAAAAGATAATGTATTAATCTGCTATGATTCAAAAATGCATTTATTATCTTTAGCATTTATTTTTGTTCTGGTGTTTTTTTTATCTTGATAGATAATAATTTAATCCGCCCTCATTGGACAAACATTGATATCGTGAGATGGTTGAGTTCATACTATAAACCAATTCATGATTTATTACTTATTAATCTGTTCATCTATTCAAACCCGGTGTCTTAAGCATTCAGATATTTTCTATTTACACATTTCAGAGCTGAAGTTGCTGCTCTTGGCTCACATTTCTGTGTACAACTGTAACCGCCTGACAGCACCTCTGTTAGCTTCTGTGACCGGCACAATCCAGATATTCTGCTGTAATTCAGCCATCGCTCTTTGGGATGCCACAAGCTGTTTTCTAACACAAGTTCAGTCGGCGGTCACACAGAGGCGAGGCCGAGGAGATCAATCAGAGCTTTCAGTGACAAGAGGACAACTGGGATGCATGCAGTTGTGCATGCTGATGCACAGGCAGGGTGCGTGTGTTGTCTGATAAATGAATGGGATGCTGTCGGATAAACAGCCCGGTCGGCTTTGGTCCCAGCGGAGCTGTTGTCCGTCTCTGTGCAGTTCATGTGGAGTCTACAGCAGCTCAGTCTGCAGTCGGTGGAGACGTTGATGAGGTCACATTCATCTCACAGCTCTTGGTTTATTGTATTTCATGATTGGCCATAATGTGTTGCCATCAATGACCTTCTGTTTTCCTGTCCAGCACACGGTGAATAGCAACTGCTTTCATCATCAAGTGACCGTGTACTTGGAAGGCATTAATGATGTCATCTGTGTAGGGTCATTGTTACGGCTTCTTGATTAGAGAGAAAAAAATCATTGTCACAAATTTTTGGGTCAATATTGAAATCAAGATTATTTGTTATTTACCAGATTAATCAGGAAACACATTAAATGTATTTATAAGTCACCAAAACAAAACAGGAACATTGTAGTGCAGCTTGTCAAAATAAGAGTGCTCCATACTCACTGGGTCACTCTGGTGGGTTCACTAGACCACTTATTAAGACCTGTGTTCACAGTGCTAAAGCTGGCTGTTATTATAAACTATAGACAAAGGTTTTAGGATCATGGAAATCCTAAAATATCCAGAAATCACATTTTATGAAATGCAGACCTTGATTTTTACCAGAAGATGGCAGCGGTGAGTGGTATAAATAAATCCATTTAATTGAAACCACACATTGAGTTAATTTTTCATTTGATTTATGAGCCATAGTGCTGCTTTAAAAGGAGAGAAGAGCTGCTATGTAGCCATGATTTACCAACATGGAGTTGAGTTCAAAACGTTATTTTCAAACACACAGATAGAGCCTTAGGAAAACGTCACTGGAGACCGCCACCCTTCAGAGAGTAGTCATGAGTCTTTATTTCCAGGAACTTTTAAACCACATCCACCAGACAAAGTGGCACTAGCCTTCGGAAGGGAAGGACATTTGTATTCATTTTTGTTAGAACATTTTTGTGATCACTTGCAACTAAAATCAAAACACTAGAGTGAAGTTGCATTTTTGCAACAGCTCTCACTGATGTCCTTGTTTTCACAATGACTATTTTTGTTTCTTCCTGGTTCACTCTCAGTGCTCCAAGTCCTGCGGCCGTGGACTAAGGAAGCGAAGCGTGTTCTGCCGCAGCACTGATCCGGGGGCCAATGCGGTGGTGGTGCCTGACAGCATGTGCAGGCAGCACCACAAACCCAAAGCCCAAGAGACATGTGTCCTGCAGCGTTGCCCCAAAAACGAGAAGCTACAGTGGATTCTTACCCCCTGGGGAGAGGTAAGACCAAAAGAGACCTCCAGAAAAAGGTGCTTGTCTCCCTCCCGATGCAGAAGACATCACGTCACATTGAAATGTTTGCAGCTGTGAAGGCAGTTCCTGAAAAAGAGTGAAGTAAGACCTCAGCCTCATAAACATTTAGCTGTCATTAGAGGAGAACTTCATGACAGAACAGAAAAATCTGTTTATTGCTTGCAGCTTCAGATTAATATGCAAGGCAGCACACTTCATTTGGAGCCATCATCACTGCTCAGATTTACTCCCCTGCTATGAGCTCATTGAAATTAACATTCTCAAAGAAAAAAAAAGCAGAAAGTGAGCCGAGAGTCAAGACAGAAGCAGATGAAAGCAGCACACACTTAGTGCCTTACTTCAATGCTGTTTGATCGTTCACAGTCTATTTAATTGAATCAAGTAAAAAGTACTTTTCACTTTTGCTTTTCCTGCTGTTGTTAATTAGTTTCCAGTTCAATGCACTTTTTTGTTGATGTGGCAGCAATAAACAGCTGTACTAATTTAGCTGACTGGATGAGTAATCGTCTTGTTGTGATAAATAATAAAGATGATGATGTGTAATCAGCGTAGTTAAATGCAGATTAAAGCAGCCTTCTCTGCACAACACTAAAGTTTAGTAAGTGAATATATGTGATGAACACGCTCCGACCTCAGTTCTTATTCAGATAATACCTTATTTCTCACTCTAAAATGTTATGATAATACTTCAAAAAGAAGCAGCACCTATAACGAGTGAGCATTCAGACTCTTCCAGCTATTCTTTTGCTAACGGGTGACTAGCGACTGAGTTTTGGAGCCTTTAACATGAAGCCACTTATCGTTTTTACTCTTCTCAACGAGCAGCAGATGTTTCCATGAGTCTCTCCCCAGTCCCAAAGCATTCACAGGCGGCCAAGTCTTCACACAGAAACCCCCTTTCCATGCAGTCAACGCTGGAGGCATTAAAGCAACACTTGACATGGTTCCCATTCCCCTTCCTACTGGTTGAAAGATGATTTACAGCTATCGTCAACAACCCTGCCACAGCCTGCTGTAGCTAGAGCTCACAATGAGCTAACGTTAACACGAGATTAGCCACAAAGTCAAATATCTGCACTGTTGGACAAAAAGTATTATTACTTACAGGTCCTTGATGTGCTTTTTATTGCCGGTCAGCAATCTGGAAAAGCTAACTGCTAGCCTTTAGCTACCGGCGCAGTAAACAGCTTTTGCCGTTAAACAGGTAGACCTCCCACTAGTGTTCCTACCTGAACCACAAAACTGCTAAGTGTGGTTTCTGCTCAGCAGAAGGCTGCAGAATGCAGTCCAATGTGAAGTTGCTCATTTTTATAGCTGGAGAACCACTGAAACCAATTAATAGAAAGCAAAAGCTCAAAGTATTAAAAGTCTTTAGTTTGGCTTTAACCCCTCCATGCCCCGACAGCAAATGAAGCCGACAATGGGCCCATCTCTTTTGGGACACATTTACTTGCCTGATGTTCAAATATAGATGGAAGTTTGGGTTTGTGACGCTAAAAAACAAGCGTCCCTAATCCAATTTTACTTCCGGCAACCTTATTTCTCTGTCCTAAAGCTTTACTGCCTAAAAGCAGGGGTTGGGGGAACGAGTTGCATGTGACAACACTGTGCAAATTAATTACAAGCTGAATTTAACAGTAAAATAGAACTGATAATGACACATAAATGCATTATAATAAATGTAATGTCATCTAAACCCCGTCAGCAAATAAGAACAACTTTCAAAAGAAAAGATCCAGAAGAACGTTTATTGATTTTTTCGCCTGACCTTTTGAACTTCTAATGAAAATCTGACCCCATGCTTTAGCAGCCTATATACACTTTATATGTCTCTGAATATGGACAAACAAACCTATCAGAACAAAACAGAAGAACAAAACACAGACCCATAATCTGCTCATTTTACATACAGTAAATACTGAAAAATAGCCAGTAAAGCACAGCAGTTTTTGCTCTATTACTAGAATGATAAGTGAGCTGGTGGTACCTGCAGCCACAGGAACCCTCCACAGCCCCTACACACACTCTCAGAGTTCATTTTCTAAAATTGTCCCTCCTGCCTGCACTCTGTTTTAGTGCTCCAGGTCTTGTGGATCAGGCATCCAGAGGAGAGAGCTTCGCTGTGGGGAGAGAGACTCACAGGAAGGGTATGTGCTTTCAGCTGCACACCAAGACATCCATCACACTTTAATACTCTTGCACAGACACTTGAGACCCCACTGCGTCATCCGTGTGCCGTCCTCTGAATCATATTTTCTATGTTTTCAAATGGGATTCTCTGTGGGAACAGTAATTCTGAGCAGACAGTGTGTCTACTCCCACACAGGTATGTTGAATACCCCATACGGAGGTGCAGAAATATGGCCAAGCCATTGGTGGAACTTCAGCAAGTTTGTAACCGAGGTCTGTGCCCAGAGGTCCCGCAGGCAGTCCCTGGCAGAACAACCTCCAGCGCCATGGGTTTGGGCTGGTACTCTTCTCCCTGGCAGCAGGTACATCTGTTCAGAGTCTGAACCCAAACAGGAAGAAGGAGAAACGCTGTGTCTGCTAGTGTGTTACAGGTCTGTTCGTTTAGAGTGTTTCTCACATTCTGTGATTCATGAGGCTTCATTTCAAATCTATTTAACCCTCTCAGGCTGAAAATAAGTTTTGATATAAGGACGAACAACTAAGTCCATCAGGGGTACTTCTGGGTAGGTGGAGTAACCAGGTAGGTAGGTTTTAACGTTGCAAATCTGCAACGCCTGCCTCCAGAGGATTAATGCCAATCCTTTCGAAATAAGACTACAGAGGCAGAAACACATGATCACGCGTTTTCTTTTTTTGAGAAGGCACTGTACTGAAAACTGCAGAAAACGCAAAAATAATGATTAAAATAATGATTAAGAAACTACTTAGGACATTACCACGACCTAGTAGCAGCACCAGCAGTGTGTGGTTAAGGAAAATAATAATAATTAAAAAAAAATATATATATATATATATATAAGTATATATAAATACGTGGAATGACAGGACCCAGTGGCTGGCATAGTGTACAGGAACATCTGTGTGGCAATACCAAGCGATGCAACAACAAGAAAAAGGAACATGAGAAACTGGAGATACAGCAGGGCCTTAAAGAAGAACTTGAGAAAGCCTGGAGAGTGAAGACATCGGTGGTGCCCGTGGTCATGGGGGCACTCGGGGCAGTAACCCCCAAACTGGAGGAGTGGCTAAAGCAGACGCCAGAAAAAAACATCAGACATCTCCGTCCAGAAAAGGGTTGAAAACAAAATTACAACATTTGTTTTCCAAGTTTGTGAGTTTTTCTAACCCTACAGCTAAACAGTAGACTGTGGGGGGCCGTTAACTGCTCTTACTGCCTCTATGGGAGGTAGATTGTTCAGCAAGTGATGTAAGGAACAAGGTTCTTAACCAGCGGTGTAATAGTCTTTCTGGGGAGATCCAGAAAGCTCCGCTCTCTTTCTTCCAGAGCCGTTCTGAGGGAATTTTGTGTGGCATCCGTTGCGTCATCTATTATGCAGAACATCTTAGAGGTAACCTCAGGTAGCACCGCGTCTCTTGTTGACCCCAGGCTTATGATGCCTGGATGTTTGGACATGAGCAGAAATCTCCTGACAACTTGCTGGAGGGAGAGAACATGCTGATGTTTGAATTTACCTGTTCACTGTCTCCATCCTAACCCCTTCCTTCAGTGCTCCTTACATGACGAATGCTTCTGCTTCTGCGTTTCATCTCATCCTGTTACCTTCTCTGCTGGTCTCTCACACATTCACCTCCCTCTCTTCCCTCCTGACTCAGTGCTCTGTGTCCTGTGGAGGAGGAGTTCAGACTCGAACCATCCAGTGTCTGCGGCATGGTCTCCCCTCAGCCGGCTGCCTGCCCCACCAGAGACCTGCCACTTCAAGAGCGTGCAACACACACTTCTGTCCTGCAGCTCCCCTGGCTCCGGTACAACGCCCCAGCAACCGTGTCTCAGCTGCTGGGTCAACACTGAAAGGTATCGAGCTGCAATTGGCATTTTTTTATTTTTGGTAATGACTAAATAAACTCAATTCCCAGTAGATAAACAGTACAAAATCCTCCTCCTGAAGAGAAATCCCTTCATGCATCTGAAACTATTGAGTCATTACCGTATTTAGATTACAAGCTAGCACACACCATCAGGGTTATATCAGCACTTAACGCTTGTCCCTTTCTATAGGGAGGATCTTATTTCATACACCGACATTTTAGGAGTTCCTTGGTGCCGGATGGTTTCCGTCTCTACTTTGCTGCTAGGTTGGGACCATTTTAGGCTGTAATCAGTTTCCTTGATCTGTGTTTATTTCCTCTGCAGATGAGCGGTGCGCTGACCTCTTCAGCTGGTGCCACCTGGTTCCCCAACACGGCGTTTGCACCCATAAGTTCTACGGACAGCAGTGCTGCAAGTCCTGCTCCAGCAGGAAGCCGTAGAGCTCTGTCACCCGAGAGTCGGCGCCTTGGAGCTTCTGAAGGAAATGCTGTCACCGAGGCTATTTGCCCCACCCTCCATCCCTCCCTCACACACACTCACACAGAACTGTGCATAAACATGTGTGTTTTCCTCCTGGAGTACTTGATCATTGTGTGGAGAGAATGCGTGGACTCTTTAAGAGAATGGCACGGCCTCACCCAGCCAGAGACGATGAGAATCCCATCTGAAGACTTTGTAATATCTAAATGTTGTCTTTTGTCTTTTTCTCCTTTTGAAACCTCCGAAACAAGAACTGAACATAGTGTTTAGCCTCCTTAGATGTTGTGTATTTGAAGGCATCAGGTTAAAATGCCTTTTTAAGTTATTTTGGAGTTTCTGACGTTACAGCTCGTTCAGGCTCACGTCGGACCAGTCCCGTGTTTTTATCCGCGTTTGAATCCATGTGTTGAGATTCTGGAGGCGGCGTCGGTAATCAGCGATCACACGCTATCTGCTCGTTGTGTTTGTTCCTGCTGAATCACAAGAGGGCCCTGTTTTATTTCCATTCCATTCACGGAGAAGTGATGAAAACGTCTTTCTGCATCAGTGAAACATTTTACTCAGCTGTGGCGTAACGGTCATCCTCATCGCTCTCGTATCACTGCAGTAAACAACTTGACCGTCTATCCGTCTTTCCTTACTTCCCCGTATTCTCTCCGTCGATTGCAGGCAAAACAAGGTGAATAATGAGCTGCAGGCCTCGGGGAGAGGAGAGGAGGGTGAAGAGGGAGAGAAGAGGATGATTGCAGGGCGAGCGTGGGTGCGGCGGAGATGACAAGTGCTTGTTAAGAGAAAACGATGTCGGTTGTGTTTTCCACAGAAGTCTGGTCAAAATGTGGAGGCAGAGCTTGAGATGAGAGGTGGCACGCCCATGGCAGCCTCGATGCTCACAAAGACCTCGCTGTCCTCCTGAAAACTGGTTAACCCTGGTTTAGTGCAGAGTTCACGTCTCGGTCCAACAACCTTTACATGTTTCTGGCCTTTTCCTCCATTCGCGTCACAGCATGGTGTGTTTTATATGAAAGGACTTAGATTTGATTTAAACGCATCATTGTTATGACGGAATGAAAGCCAGACTATATAGTTTGTTTGGGTTTAATCATAATAGCTTAAAATCTCAACCAGACTCAAATGTTCTGTTTTGCCATTATAAAATTTACCAGAATAAGTAGAAAATTCCCTGAGATGAGACGCATTCGTACATTTTGGATTCATTAACTTGTTTACAAAACTACATTCAAATAAAATAATTATTTTCAAACGAATGCTTTTTATTTTATTGCATAAAAATGTGAATCCACCGTTGGCTCCATGAACGCATCAGGATGATTGTGTTGGATCTTGTTCCAGTGGTTGCAACATTTTCTAATGGAATTTTTAAAAGTACACCCGATGAAAACCTAAATAACACTTCTGGAATCCATTTGTGTGAAGATGCCATTTTTTTCGCTTCCAACCATGTTTTAAATGCAATATGTGATTAAAAGACAGAAAAATGACACATTTGTTATTTTAATTTCACTGTACTCTCTTCATATGGGTGGAAATACTCACAAATTGAAAAAAAAGAGAACCTTAGATAAAGATCTTTTATGTGCTTTGGGGGTGTTTGCCGACACCATTTAGGCTAGTTTTCCTCTGACGAGTTCAGATGAGTCCACGCTTGATCAGGATCATGTTCCGGTCTTCTGGACTGGCACTAGTCTGATCCTTGGAACAGTTTAACTGAAGAACACCAGAGTTAAACTCTGACCATCAGTCAGACACAGTCCCCGTTCCTATAGCCGTAAACCACATCACCTTCACCCATGATTCCTGATTTTACCCGAGAGGTTTTAAGATGTCAGACGAAGATGGAAATCCAGTCATTCCCAGAACAACATTACTTTTTTTATTGAGAGGATTACCAGATTAAATAAATGATAAACGATAAATGTCCCGCACTTGTATAGCACCTCTCAGAGTAAGGACTCCAAAGTGCTTTACACTACGGTGTATCATTCATCCATTCACACACACATTCACACACTGATGGTGATGAGCTACAATGTAGCCACAGCTGCCCTGGGGCGCACTGACAGAGACGAGGCTGCCGAGCACAGGCGCCACCGGTCCCACTGACCACCACCAGCAGGCAAGGTGAGTTAAGTGTCTTGCCCAAGGACACAACAGCAGAGTTCTCTGTCCGGAGCCGGGATCGAACCTGCAACCTTCTGATTACTGGACAACCCGCTCAACCTGTTGAGCTACTGCTGCCTAATAGAATCACATTCACCTGTAGTATGTCTTCATTTTTCAACAACAGAAAGTGGAGACGGTGTCTTTGTGTTGTTGGTCTCACCGACAAACATTTCAACACTGCATGAATGCAATGAAAAATGCAACAAACAACCATTGGGAACAATGCTATTGGCTGATACAGTAAAACAGAACCACATGACTGTCAGGCTTTAAAAGATGATTTAACAGGATTGATTAATCCGAGGGCTGCAGAGTGGCGCAGTGGTTAGAGCTATTGCCTTGCAGCTAGAAGGTCCTGGGTTCGATTCGCAGCCTGGGATCTTTCTGCATGGAGTTTGCATGTTCTCCCTGTGCATGCGTGGGTTCTCTCCGGGTACTCCGGCTTCCTCCCACAGTCCAAAAGCATGACTGTTAGGTTGATTGGTCTGTCTAAATTGTCCTTAGGTAGGTGTGTGTGTGTGTGTGTGTGTGTGTGTGTGTGTGTGTGTGTGTGTGTGCATGTTTGTCCTGTGTGTCTCTGTGTTGCCCTGCGATGGACTGGCTCTCTGTCCAGGGTGTACCCCGCCTGATTGCCCATTGACCGCTGGAGATGGACACCAGCCCCCCGCGACCCTACATGGACTAAGCGGGTTCAGAAGATGGATGGATGGATGGATGGATGATTACTCCAACTTGGCTGATGGTTCTGAAGCTTGGAGGTAGTCACCAGGTTCAAAAGTTCAAATGCTCATAAAGTTCAGGTTTTTGAACTAAAACAGTTTAAAACATATCCTTATGAAAACTCTCATAGCAAACAGACTTGATGTGAGGCCATTCGTGAGGAAACCTAACCATGTATGAGTCTCTTGGTAACTGAAGAGAAGTTTTAGAAGTTTATGTGAAGAAGCTTACTGAGCAGTGTTTTCCTTGCGGTGATTGGGCCACCCTTTCTAGCTCTGCAGGAGCTGCGATTTGCTCTTTAATCAAACTGTCTGCATGAATCATGGAGCCTGGAATCCGTCTGCTGCATGCTGTTTGTCAGCATGCTGTGACCCAGACACCACAAGCTGGGACTGTGCACAAATACAACGGTCCCACCAACGTGCACGCAGAGGGCTTAGAGCTGACTCTGGAGGCTTTCTAATGCCGGTGTTTGGTGCTTTATTTACCATCATGTGACTATGAAACACAGAGCTAGATTATTAATGTACTGTCTGTCCTTACAACATGTGATGTCCACCTCTCAGTGGGGGAGCCATTTTGACTTCTGAACCGATGTGAGAATTTCTAGTTTTCAACCTTGCTTCCTGTTCCAGGTGTGACTCACGTTCTCTCATCCTTATTGACTCCTACTGGAATATCCTAATTAATTTGGCACAGGGAGTCATCAACCTGCCGTAATGCTGCAGCAAAGCTACTGACAGATTCAGATAGACACACATATGGGATGTGCTTATTTGGTGTCCTTGGATTTAAACCGTGACCCACATTTAGGGAAATCCTTCTGCAGCATCGTCTGTTTAAAATAAAAGGTTATTTGCTTCATGGCACATTTTGACGGACTGATTTTGGCCACAATTTTATGCAAATCACCACATGTCCCTGTGCAGTGTAACCAAAATGCTGCCATTCAAGTAAACTTAATGGAAGGTTTGTTGACTATAGTTCAAGCTATAGCTGAGGTTAACTGACGTAGCTTTGTGACAAAGGTCATAAGTGAATGTCTGCATGTTGTAGACAGCTCCTTAAATAAGCTCATTTTGGACAAAGATCAGTTTTAATGATGTTTACCAGACAAATAACGGACAACTTGTGGTGTGCCAGAAGCTCATGTTGTGCATGTCATGTGCTTCAAATGTGTAGGAGTAAACTATGTTTTATTACTCATCAAACCCCAGAGCATCAAGCAGCATTCTCAGTAAAACTAATGCATAAACTAGCCCAGTTATAAATCTTAGATGCTGCCTAAATGAATCAAAAATCTTTGAACAAACATATAAGGATATTTCTGGTTGCACAAAACTAAACTGATTGATGTTTTGTTCTTTGGAGTCATCATACATTCTGCTCTTTTCACTATTAGCTGACTGAACTCATCATCTTTCAGTCGAATCATATCTGGCGCCTGTTAGAGTGCCATCTGGTGACCGCAGTGTAAAACTGCAGTTTAAAGTTAAAATCCTGGACATCAGAGGTTGGTGTCACATGAGGACACAGGTTTTCAGAAGGCTAAGACGAGAGCAATCCTTGTTGGACTTGGCCCCACTCCACTAGTCTGTCAATCCGGTCAGACTTAAAACTCTTTGGATGTAAATTTAGATTTTTCAAACAGCTCTTTGCAACGGCTGAGGTATTCATTCTGCACAGACTTTCAACTGAAACTATTTCTTCCGCCACAAATTCACTTTAAACCCCTTCTGGCCTTAAATGAGCCAATGTGGAGTATCAGGATTAGTACGTTCATCAGAAATCTGCTGTATCAAACCTTATGTCTGTATCATTATATAAGAGACAGTCAGATATAATTAAATGGTAAAATGGTAAACGGCCTGTATTTGATATAGCGCCTTCTAGAGTCCTGGAATCCCCCAAGGCGCTTTACAACACAATCAGTCATTCACCCATTCACACACACATTCACACACTGGTGGGGATGAGCTACAATGTAGCCACAGCTGCCCTGGGGCGCACTGACAGAGGCGAGGCTGCCGAGCACTGGCGCCACTGGTCCCTCCGACCACCACCAGCAGGCAACGTGGGTTAAGTGTCTTGCCCAAGGACACAACGACAGCGACAGACTGAGCGGGGCTCGAACCTGCAACCTTCCGATTACGGGGCGAGCACTTAACTCCTGTGCCACCGTCGCCCACACACACACACACCACACACACACACACACACACACACACACACACACACACACACACACACACACACACACACACACACACACACACACACACACACACACACACACACACACACACACACACACACACACACAATTATAGTAACAACAAAAACTACATCCATTTTTTTTTACTTTAGATTTTAAAGGATTCATGCAAACCTCATGCTGCTCAGTGATGGTCTACTGCACAGATCTTCTACAGCCTGGTTGGTGTAAAATGTGGCCGAGGTGCCAAAGTGTCACAGCCATCATGGAGGCCTTTATTTCTGATACCCATGTCTACATGGAAACCTCGTCTAGGGCAAAACAACAGCACATTTTTAGAAAACAAGGCCACATCCCATCAAGTCAAAGTGAATGCTTTGATCCACCAGCTCCAAAATAGGTCCGTCTCTCTCAATATATACATTCCCTGGCAGATCGATGCAGGTATTCCTCTCCTGATTTCGGCATGCTCCTGGGGTCCATCTATTTTTTGTTATTTTTTTCTTCTTCCCATTGGCAAGGCCTGGTTGTTTGTCGGTCCAGCTGTAAGTCAGAGCCGCTTGTTATTTCCAGCTTTGACATTCCTCCACGAGCGGTCTGTCAGGCAGGATGGCTAAGAACATCGTTTGTGTGCTCTCAGGGTGCACTGAACCTTGATAGGACCCTTCACAACTGACAGTCAGCCTAATCACATCTTAACAGAGCACCATCTCACTCTCTCTGCATGTGTGTGTGTGTGTGTGTTCGAATCGAGAGAAAGTGAGAGTGATATCTCTATCTCTTGCAGGGCTTACTCAGAGGGCAGGCTTCACAAGTGAGAGCTGTCGTATTTCAACGCCACCTCTCCCATCAGTTCCTGTGTATCAGACTGGGTGCACCAGACACACACACACACACACACACACACACACACACACACACACACACACACACACACACACACACACACACACACACACACACACACACACACACACACACACACACACACACACACTTCTTCCCTTGTACCCCACCACCTTTCCCTCCCTCTCTTTAAGACACACACACGGTGTTGCGGCCTGCACCGAGGATCATGGGGTATTGGCAGAGCTTTAGAGCTGTGAGTCATAGTGTGAGGCTCATTTGTTGCTGCCAGGCGTCTCCTCCACCGTTAGGAGACGTGTCCCTCACAGATCTCCCTGATTAAGAGATCAAAAGACGTCTGGCAGCGCTGCGTCAAGGCAAGGCCACTCTTTGTGTTGGTGTCACACTGGATGATTTTAGATTGGGGTAAAGACTCCTGGATCCCTCGCTCACACTTGCCTAAAAAGCTCCTCAGCTCTGGTGAACCCGTGCCTGTGAGCTTTGCCCATTATACTCTCCCAGGCTGCCTCTCATTAGCCTCCTCCACTATCCATCTTCATCTTTGTTCTGTTGTTTTCAACATCCTCCTCACCTCATTCCTCTCCCTCTGCTCTGAGTCCCAGATTCCTTTAACCGCTCTTGTTTTCACACCTTTCATCTCTTTTATTCCATTTATTCTTTTGTAAACTCTGAAAGAAGGAGTGTTTGGTTTCTGAAGCACCCAGATCACTTCATGACCCCTAGCTACTGCATGATTTTGTGAAAGAGTCAGGTACTGCTGCGGCTTATTTTAAGTTCAGTTTTAAAAGTGAGCAGGAGGACAATCTTCTTTCTTTTGGCTAGCTTCCAGCTCATGGTGATTTAGCATTTAGATATTCAACCCAGGCTTATTTAGGAGAACAAACACACTTATGGGCACGAGGTTCTAGACTGGACTGAGATCTAGAGGCTGTGGAGGAAACCAGCGAGAGATGATCTGAGCTTTGTGACCTGGTGCATTATGGGTTAGGGTTAGGCTGCAGCTGAAATCCAGACTCCTCAGACCAGAACGGGTTTTCAGTCTGTTCTCAGCTGACAGGAGAGACACCTGGTGACTGCTCGTTATTTTAACCTTCAGATGGACAGGAAGTCAGCTTCACAATAAAAGCAGAATGTGACCAACGTCTGAATAATTGCTTTTTTGTTGATTAAATTGTTTCTCTGCAATCTTCAAGAGCAGCAAATGAAATTGTAAAACAAGTTCAGTGAAACTTTACCGACTCTTTCAAAGAGCAGCGCCGGTCCAGTGAAATGCAATACGCATGCCCTCATTTCTCTACCTTCAATGACCACATTACACATTTCTGCCTTTTCTTTTCTCTGCCTTATTTATTTATTTATTTGCAAATGAAAGCATGGTCTGTCTCCCGCTCCCTCTCTGGAGTACAAAGGTGCTTTTCTGAGAGCATCTCTCTTCAGATCTATTGAGTAAAAGGCTTTTACTTAACACATTTTCTCCTCCGAGCTGTGAATGTTATTGATCTATGTGTTTACAGCAACTCTTTCTCATCTATCATCCTTTGAGTGGGGGATTCTCATCATTTTCCCCTGAAATGTAAAAATTGATCAGAGTCCTGCGAGCCCTGTGAGGCACCAGCTGCTGTGGCGCCCACCTGCCTGTTAACCCCAGCGCCCTTGAGGAAACAGCATCCCAAAAACAGGCCGTGCTCCTATTTGTGTCCTCCTCTTGGTTGTAGGCGCTCCCATTGTGTTTGTGTGTGAATTAATCAACTTAAGCCTCATCCATTTCTTTCCCAGCAGCTGACGCCTGAACACCCCCCTGGAGATGCATTGCATTGGAGATATACACGAACATTTATACACACAGGCTGCCTTTTGTCCCTGTGAGGCGGGAGAGCAGTGGGCGTTCATCCATCTGGCCACTAGAGGGCAGTGCCCGCACAGGAATACCACTGTGATGCATTTTTGTCTTCATCGCCTGCATTTTAAATGCAAATGACTACAAAAAGTCCAACATAAAGCAAAGAAAAGCCAGATAAATCACTTTCACTCTCTTCTAGATGTTAGATGCATGCAGATCAGCTTCTCCTCATTTCTTCTCGTTTGTAAGCATCTGCTCCTTTGACCTCTGCTGCCAGGTTAAACAAGCAGTGATTTGTACAACTTCATTTGGACAGGTGTTCTGTTGACAGTCCTTGCTTGCACAGTGATATTTTATTGATGAACTCCGCACTACTAGCCAACTACAACAACAAAAAATTTGTTGAACAACGTAAATGTAAATTCTAAACTAATCGATTTTTCAAACCGCGTCGTGCCAGCTGAGTGTGAAGCCGTCCTTCATCTACAAAAAATGAGGTTTGGACATTGGCGCACCAAACGTTTCCTAAAGTAAATAAAATACACACTCTGAGAACAAATGATGGTGTGGAAACATCATCAGATGGAAAAAAACAAGGTCAGAGCGATTACCAATTAGCTTTTTCTTTTTTGTGCAAGGCAAGCAACAAAAATGTAAGGAAGGTGAAGCTTTCCCCTTCAGTGAGGAAAAAAAGTCAAGGAGTTTGCTGGTAATTGGCCAAGGTTACAAACCTCGATAAATCAAAGCCAGGGTAGCACTTCAAACAAGGACGCAGCTACAGTGGCATTACAACAGATATTTTAGTTTCCGACATCCTCCGTACATAATGACTGTGCTCTCCACCGCCGGTTCCTCCCCCTTACTCGACCTCTCGCTGCGTGTTCTGATGTTTGGAGTGGCAGGCATTGCAGATGAACAGACTCCACATCAGGCTCCCCTTCACCGACACTTTCATCTTATGAAGGCCTTTATGACACTGAACGGTGTTTTGAAAGGGAAAGCTTCATTTGCTGCTAGTTCAACTAAACAGGGAGGATTTAGCTGTGAACCAGTCGCCTCATTAAATCAAGATGAATTTATTAACGTAACAAAAGCATTTGGATAAAGTTCAAATGCTGCTTCAAGTTTCTGATGCAACTTTTAAAGTCAGATTCAATCTAAATGAACACAGATTAGGGCCAGCACACATGTTTGACTGAGCTTGTGACATGGTTGATGTTTGTGCAGAGGAGTGGTTTTCATATGACTGCACTGGAATTAGCTGGAATAAATTAATCTACCTTTAATTACAATTTGCAGTGATAACTGCTGGAAAAATCAAGCAGCAGACTCATCTGTGGCTTTTAAGGTGTGTAAAAATAATTCACATGAAAACAACTAAAGGCCTCAGCACTCAGTTTAAAATCTTGGGATAAAAGACTAAGACAATTTTACATGGAGTTAGAGCTATTTTGATCCAATCTGGAAAATAACGGCAGCTTACATAATATTGACAGATTTTGGGTTATAAATGGCTCTTGAATACTAGACCACCAAACAGTAGCTATGTCTGTAAAGTTGGCTGACGTAGTGTTATTTATTAGCTGTGACAACCACCTTAAACTGGACTGACTTCAAACATTTAAGAGCAGCATGTGTTGCTCTCTGCCGCAGACTCGCCCGGCCGGTCTGCCAGGCAACGCCTCCTTGTGGCACATTCCACACAGGAAATGATGGCAGAGTAAGATTCTGGTAGGGTGGTGACTTACACTTTAATTAGTTGTAGATGACTTCTTGAGAATTTTATTAAAAGCAGTCCTGTGGTTGGTGAACTCAACAAGAAAGGCCATTCTTCATTGCATTTTAAACAGATTGGTCAGTTAGCCCTCTAAGTTTGTGTTGGTGATGACTCTTAAGATAAGATAAGATAAGATAAGATGACCTTTATTAGTCCCACAAGTGGGAAATTTGTATCGTTTACAGCCAAGCAAAGTAAAAGTAAAAGTTATGCAGCAGAGGGAGAAAAACACTAAAATACAATAAGACCGACCGCAATAAGATAAAATAAACTCAATACAATAGACAGTTTATACCTTAAGAATGGGTAAAAATAATAAATAATAACCATACTAGATACAGCTAGAAATACAGAGTACACTTCATCCAACAGCTTTGTTGTAGAGTCTGACAGCAGTGGGGACATCTTATAGCACATCTGGGTCGGTGTCAGTACCAGACCTGCTCGGGTGCCGGATCAGCTCGTGGATCACACTACATAAATGGCTGAAGGCAGAACTTACTAAAGTTACGATGCTACGTTCGTAAAAGTTACCTTAGCACGTTGACACTGATGATTTTGATTGGTCCGAACAAATTTGTGGTTCTAGTCCTGTGTTGAGGGTCTGACCTCATGAGGAAATTACTATGCAGTGATTTTCTCCAAAATGACTGTGCTTAAATTGCTCTGAAAAGCAAATAATCACATCAGCGCCAAGAAACTTCATTTCCCATGATGCTTTGCACACGGAAGCATTGGGATGATGTCACCGCCTAATACCAGAAACACGTTCTGCGCATGTGCGGGAGGCCGTGGAGCTTTTCCCGCGAACTAAGACCATAAATCTTCAGCAGAGACAAAGAAACCTCGTTCTTTTGCCCAGGATACCTGGCGGTAAGGACACGCTTGTCGAACGCTCCGACAACTTGAGCACGCGGAAGCTCTAAGTGCCCAAGTTGAGCCACGCAACCGCTGGAAACCACTCCAACTCCCATCGGGACCTGACTGGGAACGAGCGGAGCTCCATCCAGCTCTCAGAGACGCTGTAAGTTGTCAAACTCAGCCCAAAAGAAACTTCGTTCTCTTTGTGTCCAGCCCGTGGAGAAACACTCGTGGAGCCAAACAACGGAGAAAGCATCAAACCGACGGATGACGCTGAAAACTGCGGAGAAACACGGAGAACCGTCAAATCAAAACAGTGAGGGACGCCTCGCTCTTCTGGTGATCAGAAAACTCATTTTTCTCTCTCCTTTTCTCCTCCCGTTTCCTCTATAGTCCAGAATAAGCAATAAAACCGCGCTATTGCTTAAAAAGTAGCTTCGTGTTTTCCTCTTTCGCTCCCAAAACACGTCCGCCGGGTCATTTTGAAAGAATAAACTGCTTATTGATCATCGTTAATATCTTTAGTCGTCAGCTCTGGCCAGGCTGCCGACTCCTTTTAGATTAAATAATTTACAAGTGACCTTTTGTTGTTTGTTAACTTTTGAAGTGTTTGAGTTAAGTTTTACTGTGATTCTAAGCCACTAAGTGTTCGGGAAAGTAGAAAACTTTACACAGGGGAGGGGAAGAGCCCCACACACACTCACAGCTCACTCACAGCTCACTCCCCCCACCTACTCTGGGGAAACAAAGACCCATTCATCTCACACACACACACACACACACACACACACACACACACACACACACACACACTCACTCACACACACCACACAAACACCTTGAACATTATTTTGAATATACATCCTTTTATTATATCACATGGTTATTATTCATTTATGCCACTGTTTATTCATTTGACAAATTGTTAATTAAACGTTATAAAATTCAGATTTTCGTCTCCAGTAGCTTTGTTGTGTCGAAGAGAAGTCTCTGCTCCGAGGATTCTACGAACTTCAAGAAAGACTGATAAGAGTTTTGGATTCAATTTTCCCCGGTTAAAGGGGAATGGTGCCCCGTATATCTAAGAATATCTTAATTAATTAATAAATCAGTAAATATTCCCATATTTACAGAATTTATTGAAGAATCCAAAAGTAAGTTAAAGCTTACGAATTGTTCGCTCCTAATAACCCCAACACCTGTAATCCAAAAACAAACACTTTTCGGACAAAATATGTTTATGTTGCGATTGGAAACTGATTTTGATGAAACGGAGCAAAAAATAAATAAAAAATTTTGTTTAAAAAATAGCAAGCAGCATTTTTAATGAATGAATGGATTTATTTACATAAGAACTTACGACATATACAAAGGATTCCCAAATGTAAACGGACAAGGCTGCTAATTATGTAAATTCATCTTAAAATTGTCACATTTAAGACCTGTTGTGCTTTTTACAGTTTGGTGTTGGTTTTATGTAGTTTAACATTGTTTAAAAAACTAAGACAATATGGTGTTTTATTGCCAAATTACAGTTATAAAGAAAAAATGTAGGCCGTAAGACACAAGAATGTAAAACAAACCTGCTAAACTCTTTCCAAAACGTAAGTGTAAAAGCAGAGTGGATTTGCCGTTGTGTGATGTCATCGGCAGGCACAGGACCCCGCGCCGATCTAGCACCCAAGCAGATCTAGGATCGACATCGGCATGGACCCACTCAGGCAGTGTTATGTGTGTTCACATCTGGGTAGCCTGTGTTTTTTTGTGCTCAACTGACCATTTTTCAGACTCCCCTAGTGGTCCGCTTCAAATTGAACTGGCCCAACACATCCACTTTTGACTGATTGGCTGGCTGAATTCACACATACCTTTAGGAGGACCCTCCGACTGGTGGGTAGAATCAGTCAGCGGGGGCTTCCCGCATTCTGAATGCTGTGGAGTAAACATCTCCTCCAACTGCAGGTCTGAGCTGCAGTCAGAGGAGACTATCAACACTGGGCTAGACTGGGCCAAATATAGAAACGCCATTAGCTACTACAGCATCAAATCATAAATGACTTGTACTTGTAGCATTCAAGTCCAAGGTCTCCAAAGAGCTTTACACTACATTCAGTCATTCTGATGGTGATGAGCTACACTATAGCCACAGCTGCCCTGGGGTAGACTTTCAGAAGTGATGTTGCTACATAATTGGCACCACCAATCTCTCTGACCACAACTAGCAGGCACAGAGGGCACAGTGCCTTGCTCAAGGACACAGCGACTGAGATGGAGCATGGGTTTAAACTAGTGACTTACTGGTTACAGAACAACGCCCAGTTCCTGAGCCTCTGTCATCCCATCAGAACTGAATGATTGGGTTATAGCATTACTTGTGTTTGCTAGTGCCATTTAGCTGTAGTGGCTACCTTGGATGGGGTTGACTCTGCTGTAGGTGAATCCAGTGAAGATGTTTGTTTAAATCTATCCAGTGGCTCACATTCAGCACCGTTTCCCTTTCAGCAGCAATCATTAATATATATGCATAACTTTGTGTGTGTGTGTGTGTGTGTGTGTGTGTGTGTTTAGAGAAGAATGAACGAGACAGACAGCGTGTAGGAGAGGCGTCTGACAGATTTCAGTGACAATGTGCCTCAGAGCCACTTCCTCAGTGCATTTACCCCTTGCCTCCAGTGAAGTGCACACATAAAAGTGAAGGAGGCATAGCATGCAGCCTAAACTGTGAGCAGCCATGTTACAAAACAACTGTCAGCTGAAGCCAGAACCTTGGTGGGTGACGTCTCACCTCACTTTCCCTTGAGCAGTGTGTTTACAGCCAACATAAACGTGGAGATGGTGGCGAGCAGGAAACAAACACACAAAACATACTGTGACGTTTGTTCGTGAGACGAACACAGTGCAAAAGAAAAATGATGATGATCCTCATTATCACATGTGGCACAGCAACACATCTTGACAACAGATAGAAAACAAATGAAGCTAATCAGTCAGATTCATTCCTCTGTTCATTCTTCTTCCTAACCACCTCCGTACGTCTCCCCACTTGCCTCCTATTAACAGAGAAAACTGCTCCATGAAAGTGAATTTCCAGTGGAAAAGTTTGCTTCACTGTTTCCTTCCCACAGCTTTGGGAGGCGAGTAAAGAAGGAGAGGTGGGCAGATGTTGTCTAGCTGTGCTGGTGAGGTTCAGTTTTCTTCCTACTTTTGCTACACCTCAGCTAATCATCTAACTCAGTGGTCGGTCCCCCCAGCAGGAGACTCCAACACATCGCCCCTCCCTCAGCCTTTCCCACGTTTGCCTTAATTAGTGAGGAATTAGTCTTTTTTTCATGGATAGGATTCATGGGGGACGCATCTTCTTAATTACAACAGCTCTCCATGTGCTGCTGGGAACTGATTGCAAGGCGAGACATCCTCCAACTGGAATCCAGTGTTGCTTAAATCAGCAGACAGATGCAGATTTGCTATTCAGATGATACAATGGTGCCGAGCTACAAGCGTGCCTGTAATTTCTTCACTTTCTTATCATGCTGCTTACAACAAGTCCACAGAGAGCAGTCTTCTTTTTCGTTTTAAGCTGAAAACATTCAACGGCACAGCTGTGGAAAAAGAAAGTTTTGTATGGAGTCTTTGTTTTGTCACAGTTTATAAAAGCCTGGGGAAAGGCAACATGGAGAGATGTTTCCAATTTTATTTGTCATCTCTGAATTGTCCACGGCTCTGTTCAGGTTCTCAGATGGTCTGCTGTAAAACGATTCTTTAAACTGATCTTCCTTCAAAAAAAAGGAAATGCTGCTCATGCAACATTCTGTGTCCAGAGGCAAATGCCTCTTGAAAGTGTAACCCACTTTTATGTGACTTTTATTTTGAAGGTGCTGCTGACAGGATGTGATGTTTGAAAAGAGAGAAAAACAGAAGTTGGAGCGGAGTTGTTAATGGTGTTATTTAAAAATAAAGCGACCCTGAGAGTTCACGGTTATCAACCTTTTCTTGAGCAACCACAATCCTTTATCTTCTCCCGTCTCTTTCTGGAAGGCTCGGTTACAAAAGCGCCGCCTCGGTTTGGCTACAGAACACAGTCTACAGGTTTATGAGGGGATTGCTTCATAAAACACAGTGTTGCATTTAAAGATTCAAGATCTTTTTGTTGTCATTGCACAGGTGTACAACAAATCTGGCTTGTGCTCATTAAAGATTTCCTCTGTATGCTGACGACTGCCAGGTTTATTTTCCCCTGGGATGAGGGACAGCAGTATTCATGCATCCTCCTCTGGACGGCTTTTTGGAGACTAGATTCTGGATGACTATTAACTTTTTGAATTTTAACAAAAGTGCCAAATAAATAAATATAGTGATGCTGCAGGCAAATTAGGCTAAAATGATGAATGGGACAAATGAGACAAAACATCAACGTTTTGAGTCTAACGCCAGGAGTCAGGACCACAGCAGCCGTGAAGTGGATCGCTCGTGAAATTTGCGCACTGCTCGCTGCTCCTTTGTTCCCATCAGGCGAGAATTTTTGACGAGTGCTTCTGCTCATGCCTACTGTTTTCCAAACCCCAGCGCCGCACCCCCGTGCCCTTTCTGTGTGTGTGTGTGTGTGCGTGTGTATGTGTGTGTGTGTGTGTGTGCGTGCGTGTGTGTGTGTAACTAGTTTGCCCTGCTTCTTGATATCAGAAACTGCACTTATCCTGCTGGTGTTTTGCAGACCAGTTCCTTTCTAAAAGTTTAAAGCTGCTTTCTGGAGTTTTCCCCTTTCACAAATTATGTGTGATTTTAAAGAAATCCGTATAAGCGATTGTCTCATCATGTACTGTGATAAAATGCACGCAATACATCTTATTATTTATTTTTTGCTAAGCACGCCCCCTGCCCCGCATACAGGGGAGGATTAAGGTGTACAGGGGCCCATAGGCTACACTTGTTCGGAACCACAAATGCTTGATCGAAGCAAAATATTCTTATCCTATATTCTTATCTGCAGATATTTATTTTAATTAGGCCTGTCAACCAAAAAATTTTTAATCTAATTAATCATAGGGTATTGGTGAATTAACCATGACTTACCAATATTTTCTGGCATTTTCATCCATTTCACCCCAGCAGCCAGGATCCGGGTTTAAGTTAGCATCCACCATCAGCGTCACCTGGCTAGGACCTTCTGCCGGACTCCCATCAGAAACTACTTGAAGCAGGTCTGCCTCTGCCCCCAGGTGGACAATATCAGCTTCTTTGTGACTACTTGTTCCCTCCTTTGAGCTAGCATCAAGAACCTCTGCCGCTCCAGCTAGCATAGCTCCGTTGCCTTCATCGTGAACGTCTTGCTTTTCTATAACCTGCTGTTTGGTCCAGAAGCAGGTTTAAAATATCCTGACAATTTTGGGATTTTCTGCAGAAGACTTTTGTTCTTCTGTTCTTTGATTCTCTCCGTGTTTCTTTTCTGAGCGCCGCTCTCATATTTTCTTTCTGACATTTTTTTCATTTTCCCTCGTTAAGTGCAGCAGCCTATGATATACGACCACCAGAATGTTTACCCAATCAGTGTCGCTTATGGCTTTGTCGGCCAATACAGTTGAAGATATTCTTGCATGTAAATTTAAATAAAATCATATATTTTTAGCTGGCCAATGGGGGCCCCAGAACACACGTGGACCCCAGGATAAAGCCATATCAAGCCTGTGCATTAATCCAGGCCTGCCTGCAGAGCTCCGTGCAATAGGAAACTGAGCGCCGACCAGAACTAACCAATAGAGTTAGACTACCGCTTACTTGCTTCAAATTTATGGAATATCTCGGCTGATGAGGTTTGATGAACTTTTCACGGACAAGTAAGTCTCTAACATATAAATGTATGTGTTCTGTCCTCACTAAGTGTTGTCCTCGCTGACGTAGACTCAGCTATCCAGAGAGCTAAACACTCTCCCAATCAAAAATCCAAGGAACAGGCCGATGTGTTGAGTTGGATGATTTAATAAGGAAAAAGTGTGAAACTGTTGACAAACCAGAAATAAACCAACAAAAATGTTGCATCAGTACAAAACAACACCACATGAAATCACGCTCATGCTCAAAATGTTAAAGAAACCACATGTGAGGTGAGCTAGCTTAACCTTACTAGCTTAGGTTACACCTGCATTCAAACTAAATTCAAACTACAAACTATATCACTCTTTCACAACAATAACAATGCACACAAGTCGTTTCAGTGATAACAGACAATATTACTCACAGATGATGCCGTTTATCAACTTTTGAAGGCATGGATGGTAACAGATTAACAGAGGTGAAACTGCTTCTGGCTAGATCTTGCAGAATAAAAAACAACCACTAGAGGGCAAACTACTAAACAGAAAATACCTAATGCCAGCACACTCCCCACCTGACATCCCTAGGATGTCAAACTGCACATTACTTCACAGAGTTTCTTTGCAACAGAAGTATAACTTCAGACACTGGCCTTACGTACAGTTTCGGAACATTGTCTCTGACTATCTTCACCTCAACCTTCCTGACCTTTCCATCCTCACTCGGAAAAGTCTCCGTGATCAGTCCTGTGGGCCAGTCATGTCTCCCCAGTGAATTGTCTTTCATCAGAACAACATCTCCGTCCATGAGATTAGGCCTCTCTGTTCTCCATTTCTTTCGACCTTGTAGACTACTGAGGTACTCCCTTTTCCACCTCTCCCAGAATGTGTTGGCTAAGCTTTGAACCTGATGCCACTGACGTCTAAAAGTATTACTATCACCAAAGTTACCAGGAGGTACAGCAATCTTCTGAGTTAGCAACATAGCAGGAGTGAGGATGAGAGGTTCGTCTGGATCTGTGGACACTGAAGTAAGCGGTCTGGAATTGACAATTGCAGTTACCTCTGCCATCAATGTTGTCAGGACCTCATGAGTGAGCTGAACGGACCCAAGCTTGAGGAACATTGCGTCAAGGATCCGACGTGTGACACCAATCATCCTCTCCCAGCTTCCTCCCATGTGTGAAGAGTGGGGAGGGTTGAACAACCAAACACAGCCCTGATCAGACAGGTAGTTGGACACGTCCTTATTGCTACAGCCCTTTGAACTGATCCCAAGCTCTCGGCAGGCTCCAACAAAATTAGTTCCACAGTCTGACCTTAGTTGTTTGACAGGCCCTCTAACTGCAAAGAAGCGTCTTAGAGCGTTAATGAAACTGGATGAATCCAGTGATTCGATGACCTCGATGTGTATGGCACGTGTGCTCATACATGTGAAGATGACTGCCCAGCGCTTACTGTTGGCTAGCCCTCCACGTGTCCTCCTTGAGGTGACACACCAAGGTCCGAACACGTCCAACCCAACAGAGGTAAATGGAGGATCTGAACTCAAACGATCAGCAGGCAGGTCCGCCATTATCTGCTCCTCTTCTCTCCCACGCAGTCTTCGACATGTCACACAGGTGTAGATCAAACTGCTGATGGATCGTCTGCCTCCAATGATCCAAAACCCAGCACTCCTCAAAGCGCCTTCTGTCAAGTGACGTCCTTGGTGGCAGACTTGCTCATGGTAGTGTCTGATAAGCAAGGAGGTAACATGATGTTTACCAGGCATGATAATCGGCTGACCTTCTTCTGCTGTGAGTTGTGACCTTTTCAGTCGTCCTCTGACGCGGAGAAGGCCTTCTGAATCAATGAAAGGACAAAGTTTGCTCAGAGAACTCTGCTTAGGGACCTGATCTCCCTTGTGTAGGCAGTGCATTTCTTCTGAATAGACCTGCCTTTGGACATCCAACAAAATTTGGATCTTTGCATGAAGTAGCTGGTCTGGACTGAGGATAAGCTTGCAGTTGTGCCAACCGTGGCAAGGACCTTCTTTTGCTGCCCTTGTAAAGGAGTAAGCAATGTGGCAGAGCCTGGCAATAGCTCTAGTGAGTGACCTCCAACTTGAAAACCGCTCAAAGCGATTACTGCCCAGCTAGAATGACAAGTTTGTGGCACAAGTCACTACCTCTGGGCGTAGTTCCACATCTGTTGTGGGTTCAACTAGGCCGAAAACTTCCTGGTTCAAGTGACAATGTTGCTTGTCTACAAGAAAGGCTGGTCCAGACAACCAGGAGGAAGCTACGAGCTGGTTAGCCGGGATGGCTCTAGTTGCATGGTCAGCTGGGTTGACATCGGAAGGAACATAGTTCCATTGGCCTTTGTTGGTTGAACGCCTGATCCTTTGCACCCTGTTATGAACATAGACATAGAACCGTCTAGAGTCATTAAATATATAGCCAAGTACTACTTTGCTGTCTGAGAAAAGCTTAATGTTATCAATCAGAATATCTAACTCCGCTGACATAACCTCCGCCAGTTCCACCGCCAGAACGGCTGCACAAAGCTCAAGCCTTGGGATGGTGATGTCAGGCTTAGGTGCCAACTTTGTCTTCCCGAACAGGAATCCAACTTCGCTATGTCCTGCAGCATCTGTGACTCTCAGATAAGCAACAGCAGCAATAGCCTTGGTAGATGCATCACAAAACATACAGATCTCCTTCCTCTGAGCTGTGGAGAGCGGGATCATTGTGTAGGCCCTTGGGATGTTCAACTCTCTCAGGTCTTGAAGAGACGTGCACCACCTCTTCCACCTTTCAAGCTTTTCTCGGGGCAGTGGTGCATCCCAGTCACGAGTCTCAGTGGTGAGTTCTCTCAAAATTAGGCGACCCTGAACACTGAAGGGAGCAGCAAAACCCAATGGGTCAAATAAACTGTTTATAGTGGATAGCACACCCCGACGTGTAAAGGGTTTTCCTGCGCCGTCCACACGGAAAGTTAAAGTATCTGTAGCAAGATCCCAACCAAGACCCAGGCTGCGCTGCATGGGAGGAGAGTCCTGACCCACGTCCAGGTCTTGCAGGTTGCTAGCCAAATCTTCAGCTGGAAATGCCCTCATGACCTCAACACTGTTAGACACAATCTTGTGTAGTCTAAGGTTGGACTGCGCTAGCATATCTTGTGCACCTTTCAGCACTTTGATGGCATCTTCTGCGCTGAGGAACGATTTCAGACCATCATCAACGTAGAAGTGTCTGTGCACAAAACTCCTCACTTCGGGTCCGTAGTCTTCTTCACCCTCCATTGCCGTCCTCTTCAGGCCATAAATGGCCACAGCTGGCGAGGGACAGTTACCAAACACATGGACCTTCATGCGGTACTCCAGCACTTTGTCATCAAGTTGGTGGTTGCGAAACCACAAGAATCGGAGGTGGTCCCGATGATCCTCTCTCACTAGGAAACTGTGGAACATCTGTTGAATATCTGTCATCACAGCAACTGGATCCATTCTGAAACGCATGAGAACCCCAATTAGGGTGTTGTATACATCCGGGCCTTGTAAGAGCACATCATTCAATGAGATGCCTTCGAATTGTGCACTTGAATCAAAGACGACCCTTATTTTTCCCGGTTTCTGGGGGTGATAGACACCAAAGGAAGGCAAATACCAATACTCTTTGCCAGGTTCAGGTGCAGTAGCTTGTTCTGCATGTCCATTTCTGGAAATATCCTCCATGTACTCTATGAAATGATGTTTCATCTCCGGTTTCCTATTCAAGGTACGGCGAAGTGACATCAGTCTGTTGAGGGCTTGTACTCGATTGTTTGGCAAACGTGGTTTTGGACTACGAAATGGCAGAGGAGCCACCCAGCTGTTGGATTCATCTTTCTTAAACTTCTTATTCATAATCTGGAGGAAGGTTTCATCCTCGATGGAGGGCGCCAGCTTATCATCCTCTTTTGATTGGCTGAAAACCAGCTCACCTACACTTGGCTTAGTGGAAATCAGTGTGTCGGGGGATATTAGCTGTTCACCTATGACCTTTTCTTTGCAGATGATCCTGTTCTCACAAGGCTTGAAGTAACTGGGTCGTCCATTCTCAAGGACATTGGTCTTGAATGTGTTGACAGTCGGCCGCTGAGCCCCACCGAGACAGACATCACCGACTATTACCCAACCCAGGTCCACTTGTTGGGCATAAGGTTCATTGTGACGGCTGTTACGCTGATTGCGCACTTTGTGAACTCGGATGATGTCCCTCCCAAGTAACAGGAGTATCTCAGCTGACGCATCGAGAGGAGGGATCCTGTCAGCAATAGACTTAAGATGCTCGTGACTTTGAGCAGCTTCCGGAGTAGGGATTTCATCCCTATTATCGGGAATCAGATTGCACTCAATAAGAGTCGGCAATGATAAGTGCAACTGTCCATCAGCTGACTCCACCATGAATCCAGAGGCCCATCTTCCAGCAGTCTCTGTGATTCCTGAGCATGTTTTAAGGGTATAGGGAGCCTCACCCTGGATGTCGAACATGTCAAAGAATGCTGATCTAGCTAGCGACACATTGCTTTGGTCGTCCAGCATCACGTATATCCTCACCTTTTTGTCTGGGCGACCCTTGGGATACACGCTGACCAAACAGATTTTGGAACATGATTTACCTTTGAGTCCCTCACCACACACGGCTGTGCATGAAGAAGCTGCTATGTCAGTGACACACTCAGTAGGCTCCCCACCATGCTCTGCAGGAGGTGGTCTGGAACTGGGAGCCCAAGGTGCCGGTCCAGGATGGAGTGCTGCAATGTGCTGGTCGCTGTCACACTCAGAGCAGTGGATGTCAGCCTTACACTCTTTAGCTTGGTGACTCGCTGAACCACAACATTTAAAACATATTGAGTTCTCCGACAGGAAGCGTCTTCGCTCTGCAAGTGTTTTTTGTCGAAAGCCTCTGCATTTCCTGAGGGAGTGAGGTTTCTTGTGGAGAGGACACTCTCTGTCTAGATCAACAGTGAGTCCTTTGGAGTGATGAGAAATGGTGGGGTGTCCCACCTCGGTTTTACTTACAGAAATTGGAGGCTTGGATTTCCATGGTTTGGAGACGGATCCATCACCTTTCAATGCAGCTGAACTGAAGTTAGTAAGGGCAAAACTAGGATCATGGGCGTGGTAAGATGGCGCCGGTGTGCATGGCTTGCCGTCTGTCACTACCAGTGTTTTGTTTGGTTGTTTTTATTTTATTGACTATTGTAGGAAATGCCAACTCTCTCTTGGTATATGATCGCCTAACCCTACTGGATCTCCGACCTTCTGTCAAAAGCTGGGCAAAATGGAACCAAGCTGGACATAAAACTCTGCCCCCGCTAATATCGGAGATCCCGGCTCACCTGTGCCGTGTTCCAGATCCACCACCCCGGCATAAGTGCCGTCGCCGGGGTCGCCGGGCCGGCTTCCTGGTGAAGATGAAAGCTTCTTTAGGCTATTCTCACAAGCCCTTATTTAGAAAACAAGGAGCGGTGCCAAACATCTGCTTCTCTCGGCGATCGTTGGATCCTGTCTGTGCCTGGCTGGTACCTGTCTTCGGCCTGGATGGGACGTCCCAGCCTCGAAAACCCTGCTCTCCTCGTCTCCGCCGGCGTGGTGTGAATCCGCAAAACCTGCGGCCTCTGTGTCGGGCTTCTATGGCGGCTAGCGACGGGGACCCGCCGCTTACTGCCAGGTTTGGCCTGGTAAATGCTAGGTCGCTAGCGAATAAAACATTTATTTTGAAGGATTTTTTTACATCCCGAGGACTGGATTTTCTCTGTGTCTGCGAGACGTGGCTGAGCGCTGGTGAGTGCAGCATCTTCTCAGATCTTCTACCTGGCGATTGCTGCTATTTTAATGCCCCGCGTTTGTTGGGCCGAGGAGGAGGAATAGCCACTATTTTTAAAAGTCATTTTAGATGTAAACAGCTACCAACCCCGTCGCTTACCAGCTTTGAACTGTCTGTGTTTGAGCTGGGCTGCTCTCACACAGTGTTGTGTGCGGTGGTTTATCGGCCTCCTAAATACAATAAGGACTTTTTGGATGATTTTGCTGATTTTTTGGCTGAATTCATGCCAAAATATGATCGTATTCTTATTGTTGGGGATTTTAATATTCACGTGTGTTGCCCTGATATGCCCATGGCGAGGGGCTTTTTAAACCTTATTGATTCGTTTAATCTGGTGCAATGTGTGGCAGGTCCCACACATGAACGTGGACACACACTTGATCTTGTTTTATCTCATGGCTTCCCTAGTTTTAACATAGAGATTTGTGATGCTGTGTTTTCTGACCACAGTCCTGTGTTGTTTGAAGTTCCTCTTGTATGTGCCTCAGTTAAACCTCGCGCTGTTGCTCAGTGCAGACGTGTTTTTAACTCCTCCACTGCTGAGCACTTTTCAACAGTCTTTAACCAGATTTGTCAGATCCCGGATTTTTTATGCAGCCAGACTGATGATCTGAGCTCTTGGTTTTATTCCACCTGTCGGACTGCTTTGGACACTGTGGCTCCATTAAAAACCAGGCGGCCTAAAACCAAATGTGAGCCCTGGCTGAACGAAATGACCCGAGCTGTCAGACGCGACTGCCGTCGAGCTGAACGCAAATGGAAAAAGGACAAACTACAGGTGTCATTTCAGATGCTGAAGGACTGTTGGCGTCAATATCAAAGAACTGTGAAAGAGGCCAAAAGAAAACACTTTTCGGACATTATTTTGTCTAACTGCCACAACCCGCGTGTGTTATTCAAAACTATTAACTCTGTTCTTAGTGCACCATATGCTGACTCTATTGAGCCCTCATTAGAAGCATGTGAAAATTTGTTACTCTTCTTTATTGAGAAGGTCTCCTCCACAAGGGCTCAAATCTGTCCTTGTGCTCATGACCCCTCAGTCGTTGTTTCCTGCTCTGCTGTCTTTGACAGGTTTGAGCCTGTGACTCTGTCATCTCTACAGGAGACTGTTGGTCATCTTAAGCCTGCAGGGTCTCCAAATGATGCTGTTCCTCCTCGACTTTTAAAAGAGGTGATACCTACAGTTGGTCCTCTGGTTCTTGAGCTGGTAAACCATAGTCTGAGGTCAGGCGTTGTCCCTAAAGATTTTAAACATGCAGTAGTCAAACCCCTGATTAAAAAACCTGCTCTTGATCCGCAGGATCTTGCGAATTACAGGCCTATCTCCAAACTACCGTTTCTTTCTAAAATTCTTGAAAAGGTAGTTCATAGCCAAATATTGGCCTTCCTGGAAAAGCAAAATGTATTAGAGGTTTTCCAATCTGGTTTTAAACCCTTTCACAGCACTGAATCAGCCCTTTTAAAAGTTTTTAATGACATATACTTAGCTACTGATGCTGGGGACTGTGTTGTTCTTGTGCTTTTAGATTTGACAGCTGCTTTTGATACTGTGGATCATGCTGTTTTATTCTCTCGTTTAGAGCACTGGGTGGGCATTAGCGGCACAGCTCTGGAGTGGTTCAGGTCCTATTTGGCGGGGCGAACTTTTTGTGTCAGTCTCGGTGACTATGTGTCGTCCTCCGCTCCGCTCTTGTGTGGTGTCCCGCAGGGCTCAGTTCTAGGCCCCCTCCTCTTCTCTTTGTATCTTCTTCCTCTCGGTTCTATATTGAGAAAGCATGGCATTGCCTTCCACTTGTATGCTGACGACTGTCAGATCTATGTCCCTCTAAAGAAAAAAGGCAGAAACCTCATACAGCCATTACTACAGTGTCTTGACGACATAAAGGCTTGGATGTCTGTGAATTTTTTAAAATTCAATGATAAAAAGACTGAGGTGATGATTTTTGGTAGTCCTACTGAGACACCCAATGTGTTTGTAGATTCCTTGGCCCAGTTTGTTAAACCAACTGTCACCAACTTGGGGGTCAAAGTGGACTGTGATCTGAAGTTTGAACATCAGATTAAGGCGGTGGTAAAATCTGGCTTCTTTCACCTCAGGCAGCTGGCAAAAATAAAGCCAATTCTTTCACGGCAGCACTTTGAGACAGTGATCCACGCCTTTGTAACCACTCGGCTGGATTACTGTAACGCACTCTACATTGGGGTCAGTGCATCATGTATTAGTCAGCTACAGAGAGTGCAAAATGCCGCAGCTCGTCTTTTAACTGGCACTCGAAAGTTTGAGCACATTTCCCCTGTTTTAGCTTCACTTCACTGGCTGCCCATTTCTTTTAGGATTCATTTTAAAATTCTTTTATTTGCTTTTAAAGGTCTTCATGGCCTTGCCCCCTCTTATCTCTCTGATCTGATACAGCCTTACACTCCCTCCCGCTCTCTCAGGTCTGCTGATCAGCTGCTCCTGATTGTACCCAGGACTGAGCGTAAATTTAGAGGAGATCGTGCTTTTGCTGTTGCAGCCCCAAAACTGTGGAACGAACTTCCTTTAGAGATAAGACAGGCCAGTTCCTTATCTGCTTTTAAGGCACTCCTGAAAACACACCTCTTTACCCTGGCTTTTAATACCTTGTGAGATGTTGGTTTCTATTTTTTATTTTATTTTAGCTGTTTTAGGTGATTCAAATGCGGTTTTATCAAGTTTTATCAAGTTTTTATTTTTAACATAGGGCTAGTTTAATTTTATGTATCATGTGTTTTATTTATCTTTGCTGTTTTCTTTCTAGTCAATTGTTTTAATGTACTTTCTGTACAGCACTTTGTTCCTGTGCTGGGTCTTGTAAAGTGCTTTATAAATAAACTGGAAACTGGAACTGGATCTCTGCATAGTTATACACAAAGTTCACAAAAAATGAGAAAGGGGGATATGGAACTTGATGCTCCCTCTTGTAGCGCGACCCCTGAGTTATCCACTGTTCTTGGACGTTGTGGGGCAGTTTTTCCGCTATAGGGTTTATTCCCCTCGCAGTGTCTAGGAAACTGAGCCCTGGCAAATATCCTTCTTGCTTAGCAGCTTCAATCTCTAGGAGCAGGTCTCCAAGTTCTTGAAGCTTCTGGTGATCTCTATTTGAAAGCTAGAAGTGATTCAATCTATCAAAGAGAGAAGCTTCAATGGCCTCTGGGGAACCATAGCACTTGTCCAGCCTTCGCCAAAGCATGTTCAAACCCATGGATGGATTGTTGACATAAACTGCCCTTATCCTCTTAGCGTGATGTAGCGACTCCCCACCTAGCCACTTAATGAGCAGGTCCAGTTCTTCACTAGGTTTGAGGCTAAGTCCCTCCACAGCATTAACAAAGCTAGATTTCCATGACAGATAACTAGCAGGCTGGCTATCGAACACTTTCAGTCCAGCTGTGACAAGGTCTCGGCGTGCCAGATATACAGCTAACTCAGACACACCTCGAGTCTCCAATGGTGAGTGGGGTGGAAGTTGGTTTGTTGACCCTGTGTAGCGATATGTGTGCATAGAGGGAACATTTCCATCTGTGTCATAAGACAGAAAATGTGGCTGATTTTTTCTCTGGTTGCTTGGGTGAAAGCCTTCAGCAGAAAAAGCAGCAGGATTCAGCTGTTGCGTATCACGACTGACGCGATTAACCTCAATGTCTGGGACGTGTCTGTGTTGTGGTACAGAAGCAACAGGCTCTGTTTCTTTCTCGTTTTGAGCTGAAGCGAAGCAGTGCCCTGAAGAGAAATGTGCTTGGATGAACTCACCGGTTCGTTTTAGTGACTGCTTCGTTGCCTGGGCACGACTGGCTTCACTCCCAAGGTCACAGCTGTCTAAATCTGCAGCAGCCTCAAATACTTGAGCCTCTGCTGAGGCGGCCTCGGCTTTACACTCTTCTTTTAGTGCATTTAATGTAGCCTCTATGCGTGCTTTCTCCACTTGCATTTCTACTTGGCGTTTTGCATAAGCTGCTCGCATGCGTGCAGCTTCCGCCTTGGCACGAGCTCTAGCAGCAGCGGCGCTAGCTGAAGATTTATTTGAGCTTTGTTTGGAAAATACAGCTGAGGCAGCACACTCTGACCTAACCTCGAGGCTCCGAGTGTCAGTGTCGATAGGGTTTGAGCTTGACATCGTCTAATACAAGCAGGTGGATTGGTCATCAAATCCCATAAAAGAATCCAGAAGAAGCTAGCGTAGCCTCTTGGTGTTTTCGTCCACTTACTGGTCACCGGCGCCTAGGAAATGAGCCGTCGAGATTCCTTCACAGCTTGACGTGATGGTCCATCTTTTCACTGTTCTGTCCTCACTAAGTGTTGTCCTCGTGGACGTAGACTCAGCTATCCAGACAGCTAAACACTCTCCCAATCAAAAATCCAAGGAACAGGCCGATGTGTTGAGTTGGATGATTTAATAAGGAAAAAGTGTGAAACTGTTGACAAACCAGAAATAAACCAACAAAAATGTTGCATCAGTACAAAACAACACCACATGAAATCACGCTCATGCTCAAAATGTTAAAGAAACCACATGTGAGGTGAGCTAGCTTAACCTTACTAGCTTAGGTTACACCTGCATTCAAACTAAATTCAAACTACAAACTATATCACTCTTTCACAACAATAACAATGCACACAAGTCGTTTCAGTGATAACAGACAATATTACTCACAGATGATGCCGTTTATCAACTTTTGAAGGCATGGATGGTAACAGATTAACAGAGGTGAAACTGCTTCTGGCTAGATCTTGCAGAATAAAAAACAACCACTAGAGGGCAAACTACTAAACAGAAAATACCTAATGCCAGCACAGTATGAGAACACAGCATGACATGAGAATAATACTCGTAAAACAACGTGTTTTAGCTCTGTTTGTCGGCTACAGAAGCACATTTATAAACAGAAACGTGAAGTCACCATCTTAAACAAACAAAGCAACAGATTTTTGTGTGATATGCTTGTCAGCCACTAGATGATGCCATCGGATAAGATAAATACTCCAAAGCTTTAAGTAAGTAACTAGTGTTTGTGGTACTGTACAATGCTATTGTATATTTACCTTTGAATTAAACATTTTTGTATTCACATTGAGTGTGTGTGTTTGTGTCTTTGTTTCTTCATTTTCATCTCTCTAGTCTGTTTAGATACACAGAAATGATCACATTTATCAATAGCGGTGTTTATTTAGAAACAATTTCTTTATTTTGTTAAATTTACCAATCTGCCTCTTCTATTTCAGTTTGACTTCCTGCCAGAATTGACGTGGCTCACTCAACGGTTCATGTAAAAATTAGAGCACATGTCAAAATGAGTGTAGGTTAGCAATGGCGCTGAATGGAGGCTCTTTGCGGCACATCGTCGCACTTCCATGTCTGATGTGATCCAGGGTTAAGTCAAGGAAACTCCCTAGACTTTAATCCTATTGAAAACTTAAAAAAAAAACTAAACAACAGGGAAGAGACCAGAAAATGGAAGCTAATGGTCATTGCCTATCAAACCCAACAAAATGTTATGAGTTTTGAATAAACAGAGCATTCATTGGTTTTCTGAAACTGAGCATTTCTCAATATGAGTTGGTGTTTAACTCTAGCAGTCACTAGTCGAGTAAAACCCTGGACAAGTCTTCATCACAGGAAGACTTAAGACAATCACACACACTCACACCTTGGGACAATTTATGGCGCTCACACATTAGCATTGGTTTGGTCCCTTATGGGATCGGAAGTTGGTTTCCCACATGGGTCAGATTTACGTTTTTCGTTCTGAGGCGATGCATTTTTTCAGACCTTCTCCCCAGCAGTCAGACTGGGACTGAGTTGACACTACGAACTGATTGGCCAGCTGAAATTACGCCTACCGCCTCCGATCGGCGAGTAGAGTGAGCCAGCGGGGATGGGATGGGGGGTGGGTAGGGGGATGGGTTTGGGTGTTCCCGCATGTGCGATTCATTAAATTAATAAAATAATGCAACACAGCGCATGCCCGCCTTTGTTTACGTTATTATGGAGGACACCGCAGACTTTCCTGCGCGTATGAAACACCGCCCATAGGCTCGGGGATTTCCGCATTCCTGAGAAGTCCCTTGGATTTATATGTGAACACTACGCCACCCGTTTGAGACCAAACTCACGCCCAACCCCGAATACATACATTAACACCAAATGTGTAAGCACCATTAGAGGCATCAACTGACCTAACATGCATATTTTGGATCAGTGGGAGGAAGCCAGACAATCTGGAGAACACCCATGCATAAAGGCATGTGGAGAACAAGCTAACTCCCTTCAGAAATCCCTCTGCTCTGACCTGACTGCTTCTTGACTCGAGGCAACAATGCTTCCAACTGCACCACATGGGGACAGTTGTAGAACTTTTACTTACTTATCTCTTATTTTTATATTCTTTTTGCACCAAATACTGCAGCAATTTCCTAATGTTGTGATTTCTCACACATAAGGCAATAAAACCCTTCTGATTGGGGTGCTAGAACTTTATGTTAAATGTAATTGCTGGTAAAGACACCTTTATATATACCGTAAATCCTCTAATACAGGCCGGTATTCAATTAAAGGCTGGGTCTCCAATTTTGGCCGGTGTGGGAGTCGCGGAGGTGAATAATGGACGGTCTCTTATTGTGGCCGGGTGGAATGTGGTAACAAGCAAGTACGGGGGCGGTTGTGTCATCGTCTCACTTTTGATTTGCCAGTGATAGACCGCGAGGGTAACTTTAACCGTGCAGAGATGAAGAGGAGGCGAAAATTTTATATCAAGTTCAAAGAAAACGTGCGCTGCAAAACACTGGGGAGCAATAGGGGTTGTATGAACTAGTCGACTTCACTATAGTGACTTTTTATGCCTGTCGTCGACTAGTCGCTGTCACGTGATAATTACCGGCAAGATGCAGCCCTCGGAAAAGACAGCAGCCTGCTGTCAGCAGGTGACAATCTCCTGCGCTGGGGGGGGGACAACGCGCTCTGCCAGAGCGTCGGTACTGACACGCGATCGTTTATGTCGGTTCATTTCCTTTAATGTTTTCTGTCTTTTATTTGCGCCTGATGTGTTTCGCTGCTGTGGAGCAGGGCACATCACCTTGTCCTCCGACGCATTGATCACTGATGCGGCCGCCAAGCAGGGAGCACTCCGCTGTTTTTGCGGTCGGTAATCTGCCTCCTGAGCACGGCCACAGTAACAATCAGGTGTTGCCAAATTATTTAACACGCGATCGTTCATGTCAGTTCATTTCCTTTGATGTTTTCTGTCTTTTATTTGCACCTGATGCGTTTTGCTGTGGAGCGGGGCGAATCAACTTGTCATCTGGTGACGCACCGATCACTGATGCGGCCGCCAAGCAGGGAGCACTCCGCTGTTTTTGCGGTCGGTAGATCTGCGTCCTGAGCACGGCCACAGTAACATTATCAAATCAGGTGTCGCCACCTCAAAAACTAATTTAACACGCGATTGTTCATGTCGGTTCATTTCCTTTCATGTTTCTGTCTTTTATTTGCGCCTGATGCGTTTCGCTGCTGTGGAGCGTGGCGCATCACCTTGTCCTCCGACGCACTGATCACTGATGCGGCCGCGAAGCAGCGAGCACTCCGCTGTTTTTGCGGTCGGTGGATCTTTTAGAACTGCAGTTCAAAGGTAACTCATAAGGTGAATATATATGAACCCAGGTAGCCGTTTCTCTTTAGGATTGAGAGGAGATGCAGGAAGCTAATAAACAGGCAGGACAGAAAAATAGTCAAATAAAAACAAGTTAGTTTTTGTACCTGGTGGTTGCAACAAACAGACACCATTGAAGGTAATCAGAAGTGAGGAACAGAAAATGAAATAATTATTTTAATGTTTAGAGCAGCAGGAACTCTGAGAGGCTGCAGGCGCATCAGTGAGTTTGCGGCCGCTGCGCAGGGGGAGGGGGGAGAGGGCTGAAGCAGGAACTACCGTTGTTAAAAGAAATGTGTTTAACTTTGAAAATGTGGGCTCAATTTTAATTGTCAAAAACTCCAACGAACCATTAGTTCATTTTGCTCAAATAGAAATAGAGGCCTGCCTCTAATACTGGCCCTCCTTCCAATAAAGGCCTGGAGCTTGATGAGCTTGAGTCAAATACAGACCCGGGCCTGTATTAGAGGATTTACGGTAGTTAGAATAAGGGCATGTCACAATGCAGATTCAAAGGGCAGAAAACCAAAGGGACTTGGTTACAACAGAGAAGCAGTAGACAGTTTCTGACTTTTTCTAAGATGAAACAAAGTCAAAGAACTGAACAGCTATGAGTAAATATACATTTATGCATGGATACAAAGTGTATCTTATCTGGAAACTGAAGCTGCACTTGAAAGCTTTAAGTCTTTATTTGGCAGCACAGAAAATTACACGTGCTGTTACCACAACCCACATCTCAATGTGGCATTTTTGTGAAAAGGTTTAAATAATTGCACAACATCTCTGCACCTGTATTATACAGACAAGCCAAAAACCCTCCTTGAATCTCAGTGAAAAAAGCCCACAAGAGCCACTTGTGACGTGGGACCAGGAGCGGGCTGAAGTGGCTGCAATATGCTGGAATTAGCAGTGATAGCTGAATCCTCGAGGAGGGGTGAGGGTACACTTCTTATGTTATTTTTACACTTTATGTTTGTATGAACAGAGGAAGGAGAGTGATGAGGCAACATCCAGAAAACGAGAATAGTTTGCATTTCTTTGCATTAAATGGGAAGGAAAAAGGTAAAAATAAAGGTAGGAACCTCTCCTCCATCAAGCGTCGGCATTTAAAATTAGGAATTCTTAAATTTTGCAATGAGCCTGCACATTTCTCTGAGACTGTGATGATAAATCAGTTAAAGGCTTCCAAAAAAATGAAGCTTAGTCCCAGCCTCGCCAACTGCATAGATGATCTATTTTCTTTCACTGGAAATCCACATGCTGACTGTATTCACTGCAAGACAAATGTCACCAAGCTACCTTCCACAATGGATTTTGCAGTTTGCATTTTGTATCAATAGTTGGGGAGGCCTCATAAATCAACAGAGACAAATTTTTCCAATCTTGTCAAAAGTTAGATTTACAGCAGTGTCAATGATGGCATGAAGAATGAGCTCCATTCTCAATTTTGAAAAAAGAGGGGAGAAAAATCCAAAAGATGGATAGATGTATGCTGAAAAAGACAGAGGGGGTAGATTGAGCATTTATGCTGGGGGGGGGGGGGGGGGGGGGGCTGAAACCAAAATATCACATCAAAAGAAGCTTTTTAAAGCTCCTTTTATCCATTCAACCCAGTATAAAGGCTTACTGGCTAACAGGTTTGCACAGACCATTATACTTTTGTTTTTACTTTGGAAAAATTACAACTGAAATGCATAGACTTGGACCAACTTCATTTTCCAAACTTTAGCTATGAAACACATTTTTGTGACATTGTTTATTTTTCTCAACAATGCTGTCAACAATAAAAAGAATGAATAAAAACTAAACTTAGATACACACTTGGACTACCTCAGGGATAAATGGAAGGAATGCCAAAAATCTATTATTCCTTTGGTGTAGGCTTACAATTGGTCAAATCTGAAAGGCAGCTTTCTGATTAATAGAGTCTGCAAATATTTATCCTCTCTGGTATCTTTCAGCGGCTTGAGTAGAATACGTTTTACAAAAGCTGACTTTTTGCTGTCAGAGCCTTAAACCAAACCCATTAGAGCTGCAATTGTCTTAACAAGAGAAAACATTTCATGTAGTTTATTTTATTACTGATTCAGACTGCTTCTCTTAGCTTCACATTTTCAGACTCTTACTGGTTTTCCACCTGCTCTGTTGGGTGTTGGGAAAAATATATCTGGTGTTTATGAAGTCATTGTTCATTAAACTGCGTCAGATCACGTTGTCCGCACCAGATATTTGATGTTGACCTACTCTAAGTTTTTACGTCCGGGAGGTCATAATACAGCACAGACTCTTTGCTGGGCCAGAGGAAAGAACTGTTTTCATCAGGAGCTAAGTGTGTGTGTGTGTGTGTGTGTGTGTGTGTGTGTGTGTGTGTGTGCGCGCGCGCCTGTTCTCTGCAGCGGAGCTCTTGCCCTGGCGAGCAGACAGCTGCTCAGGGGAGAAATGTGTGTGTGTTGAGTACACTGTGAGTTGGTTTTACTTTTACTCCGCTAAATTAAGGACTTTAATCATCTCTAATCTTCCAGTAGTTTTAAACACCGGCCACATTGTTAGGGTTAGGGTTTCAATTTTTAATTGGATTAATAAACACTGTTTGGAAAGTCATTCATAAACAAACTAGCAGGTGTTATTTAATCATCGTAGAATTTTTGGATACACCCTCCGTGATAGTTTCTTTAGGTTTAAATTGATGCTCAATGGGCAGTTTCAATCCTTGCCACCTTGGCCATGTCACAAGTCTCGTCATGCAAAGAAAATCCATACATGGGAAAGGAGGTGGAGCCGAGAGCAAGTCTCTGAGGTTCATGTCAGCCATTGCTTTCCCAGCTACAAGCTAACTGAGCTAACCGAAGCGAAGAGGGGTTTTTGAGCACTTTTAGCCAGAAAAACGCAATTGAGTGAGTAAGAAAATAAAGTTTATTTAAATAGCACTCATCACAAAAAGAGAATCATAGAGATCAACAAAAACAAAACACAAAGTCGTAAAATCATAACGAACTTTTAGGCCAAACTGCAAACACAACATAGATTAAAATTATAAAAAAAGAAATTCATGAATTTTTAAAATGATCATAAATATCATGAAACAAATGAAAAGCAGCGTTAAATAAAAGGGTCTTCAGCTGATTTTTCAAAGGTTACAAAACTGTCAACACAACTTAAGGAACCCACAAGAGCCACAATTAATTCGCATGTCAACTGCATATAGGTAATATGAGACAATATGAAAAAGTTAATTCTCTATCTAAGAGGGTGTGTATGTTGTAAAAACAAGAGTGGACCCAAAACAGAGCCTTGGGATATCCCACAGAACAGGGGTCTCGTTTATCAAACATTGCATAGAATCCTTACTAAAACCGTACTTAAGGTCAGCATAAGAAAAAAAGTACTTACGCCAAGTAGGTTTGTGATCTATCAAACATGGAGTACGCACAGCTGCACGCAATCTCCGCTTCATAAATCGAAGACTAACGAAAATGTTTCTCAGCTGCATTTTAGTCACATCCCGCCCTCACCACGCCCACTTACTGCCATAAATAGTCAATGCAAAGTGCCTTGTGGACCTCATGCATATACATAAGCCGGCTGTTGCAGCGCTCCGCCAATGACTATGGCGACCGTAGATCAAGGCAGATCAAGGAAGCGCTATTTCACAGAAGCAGAAATTGAGGTACTTGTGGGTGAGGTGGAGAAATGAAAGGAAGTGCTTTTGCAAAACAAATAAGAGAAAATCCACGGAGTGCCACAGCATTGCTGAAGCCGTCAATGTTGTGAATTCTTCAGAGAGATCTGTGGTGGATGTAAAAAAAAAATGGTCCAATCGGGATTCGATCCCCAGACTCCCGGGTGATAGTCACTCGCGCTAACCAGTCACCCAAACAGAGATCTCCCCCTGTACGAGTAGCCAGGGTGCATGATCAATCGGGTCACAGTGACAGGACACACACTGTCACAGACACATGACATTCTGTCTAAATCTGCCCCCCTGCTGATATTCTGCATTCCGTATTCTGCGCTTCAGGCTGTGTATGAGTGTTCGCGCGAGCGTGTGTGTGTGAGTGTGCACACATGTGTGTGTGTGTGTGTGTGTACGCGTGTGTGTGCATGTGGGGGATCTTGTTCTGTGTGAAAACAAAGAAGTACAAGTGATAATGCTGCAGGATTTCATAATTTTATCCTTCTCAGCAGCAGCACTGCAGGTGCTCTCCATGTCCAAAATGTGCGTAAGCCAGGTCCTTAGTCAACTTAAAGTTGCGCACATTTTTCCGCTAAGTTTTCTTTTATAAATTCCAAAGTTTGCGTGGAAAGCTGCTTATGCAGTTTTCCAACCCCATTTTGTGCGTAAGCAAGTTGGATAAATGAGGCCCCTGATCTTTAGAATCTGACATGATTTGGTTTATATAGACTCTAACTTCTGTTAGAAAGGTACGATCAGAACCAGTTTAGAACACATCCAGATTTGAGCGACTATTAAATGAAGCACACATCAACTCACCGAGCTGCGGAGTTTCTGTGTCCTCCCTCAGAGAGTGTCATGAGTCGGGTGAGTACTCCTCTCAAACATTCCAGCTTTGAGTTGTGTTTCAGGAGAGGGAGGCTTCCAGCTGTGGCAAATTAACAATCAGCAGTTCCAGCTACGTAAGGAGTGGGAGAACACACCTAGACGTGGGATGATTACTACAACTCGGTAGTTTTCCAGCCTTCCAGTGCTCTAGTGTTTTTTTGTGTGACTTTTGTGACTTTGGGATTTATTGATTTTTGTAATTTTGTTATGCTCACGTTTGCCTCAGGATTTTGGATCCTCACTGGTGCAGAAACGTCTCTGGATTCGGTTACTCACCTGGATACTCACCTTCGTTACATAAACCTTCTGGACGCAGCTTTCTGGTGTTCTCCATTCCTCCATCCGCTCCACTCACCTGCTCTACAAACACTCCCTCTCCTGGACCTCCTCACCTGGACACCCCGACTCTAGACCTGCCCTTCCCCATACCTCCACCTAACCATTCCCTATGCTGCACTCCGTTCTGCCGAGCTCCGCTGGAATTTCCAGTGCGCCTTTTGTTCTCGTTCTAAAAATAAACTTTTATTATTTTGTTTAAACCCGTGAGTCGTGTTATGATTCTGCATGTCCTGGGTTAAGCACCTTCCCCAGACTATGACAGAGAGCTCCAAAAGTAGCCTGGAAAACCAGTCTCGTATTGCATGGCTTCATCTGGGAGGCTGGAGCGGCGGATTCTTGTATCTCTGACCATGGGGCTGTATCTGGTGAAGGGAGGGACATGATACCAAAACTTGGTCTTCCCCCCAGCTGCAGCGGTGACTTTGCAGATATCTGATCATGGTGGACCGAATTTCCTGGTTGACTTCGTCCAGCAAAAACTAGTTCAGAATAAAACTATTAGCAGACAATGGCTTCATCTAAAATACTTTAGAAATAATTTAAACTAGTATTTCCTTTCTCAGTCATGAAATTATCTGACCACAATATTCCAACAACAACATGGAAATATTCCCACTATGTTACTGGGTAGTTCCACAGCATGCAATACAATATATCTTATTGTCCCTATGAAGAAATTTACTTTAGGTAGAAAGAGAGAAAGGTGCTATGTATAGTATAGGAATGTGTCAACTATGGTACAGCTTTTTAACATCATAATAAATAATAATCCCAGTGCACAATGCCCAAAATACATCTTGCTCATAGACGTAATGGGCTCGACACACGGGAGGCAACATCGCCTCTCCTCCATTCATTTTCAATGAGACATGCGCGACAAAGCGATAATCGCGGGTCTCTCTCCTATTAAGCGAAACGCGAAAAACGTGCATGTGAAATTTTGTGCTCGTGCACGTGTCGTGCACGGACGACCCAGCGACGCAATCCCAGAAAGTTGAAACATTTTCAACTTTTCATCGCTGTCGCTCGGACGAGGACCAAACAACGGAGGTTTCATTCACTGACCAATGAGCGGACAGGATGCTCCGTACATCTCCGAGCAAACATGGAGGAGAAGTTGATTATTATGATGTTTTATAAAGTAAAATCACAAGTAAGATTTCTCATAACTCTAACAGCACCTTGTGAAACATCATATCTACCACCTTTTAAACTCTGAACCGCTTAAATAACTTTAATTCCCTCCAACCTGACACAGCCAAACAAAACAACGGAAGTTTCGATTTCGCCATGGAACAGAACGCGTAGACGGTTTTGCCGCTGGCCGCTGCCGTGGGTCGCCTCCCGTGTGTCAGGTAATAAAAGCGACAGCGACAAATGTCGCTAATCACGGTCGTTTGTCGACTCCCGTGTGTCGAGCCCATAATACTGCACACACACACACACACACACACACACACACACACACACACACACACACACACACACACACACACACACACACACACACACACACACACACACAGAGAGAGAAAATCCTACCATGCTGCAACATTTGACAGTTTTAATGTCTCAAAAAGCACTGTTTACATTTTTTTGTCTAAATAAAATTACTGTGTCTTCCATAGTATTTGTCCCAAAAGTGATGGTAAGAGCAACGTTATAAAAAAAAAACAAGCAAAGAAAAGTCTGACGTTTAAGATCCTCACAAGCTTGTAATTGATGCACTAACTTTTTTCCTTATTATTTACATGCAATTACATGTACAATCATTTTTCTTTTTATACGTGTGCTGCTCTCGAAGGTTAGGCAGAAAGAATGGTTGATGTGATTGCCTCTCTATGTTGGATGTCCTCTAAGACAGGAAACATCCAGGATGCTCTTCCTGTGATGAAGTCACTATTGTTGAGTTAATGTCTCAACAATCTGCATCCACCAATGGAGGATCTTTTGTGGAATCAGTGTTTATTAGGGATGAGCGAGCACACCACTATCTGTATCTGTATCTGTTCAACCATCTAAATTATCTGTAGATGTACTCGGGGTGGGCGTGGCCAAACCCGGAAGTGGGTGTAGTTTAACCGGAAGTAGGTGTGGTTTACATCAATACATTATTTTAGGTCTGAAATTGACATGGATCGATCAGAAGTTGCTATGTGTGTTGTTTATTTGAAAACTATTTACAGAGCAGCCTCAGATTTGATGATAAATATTTTTGGTCACAACAGTCTAGGAACTATTACAAAACAAGTTTTTCAATAACATCAGAACATTAATATTTAAATGCATGAATTAACACACACACACAGACAGACAGACAGACAGACAGACAGACAGACAGAGAGAGAGAGAGAGAGAGAGAGAGAGAGAGAGAGAGAGAGAGAGAGAGAGAGAGAGAGAGAGAGAGAGAGAGAGAGAGAGAGAGAGAGAGAGAGAGAGAGAGACCTGAGCCGAGCGGAGGCAGTGACCCCAAAATTTCACTATCTCCGCTCCGGCACGAATTCTGCAGCAAAAACTGTCCCGTTGTAGTCAATCAGAGCTGTTCCATTACTGCGGCCGTGTGGCGCAGTGCGCCACCCGCCGTTCCACCATCCGGCAAAAATAAGATCGATTCTATTTTTGCCGGACGCCGGAGCACCTCCACAGTCAATGGACAGAAATCACAAATGCCCAACAGGAAAGGGAGCAAGCACAACTTCCATTATTTCACAATAAATCGATAACAAAAAGCGTTTTTTGTTTCATACGCACAGGTTTAACAACTTTTAACAACTATCAATGGCAGTTGAACTTTAAATGCACAAAAATAAGCCATAAATACAGTTTCTACTGTCAAAGTAATCACCCTTTGTTGATCCAAACACTGCTGATCTCTCAACACAAATGATGGGCAGATTAAACAGTTCATTTCGATGCTTCTCCCACACAATGGGTGTTTGGATCTAACTTCCGCATTTATTGCTCGGACTGTATCGTAAGATCTTGAAAATCCCACGCATGCCTGTTTGCACACCTCAGGTCTCTGCACCGGAGCGGAGCCGTTGTAGAGCGGGTATAGTATAATTTGAGTTTGGAAGCGAGCGGCAGCGGAAAGCGGGGGCGGCGCGGAGATAGTGGAATTTTGGGGTGACTGAGGCAGCAAGAGCCGTTTTCAGCTCTGTCTTGTCAAATGCACCACGTACGTTACGAAAATAGTAACTTTAAATATTAAACTGAAAAAGAGGCGAGCCGAAGAAAACCCAGGGAGTACTGAAGAAACGTGAGCAACAGTGAAGCAAGCACAGAGAGATCCGTTACTGTCTGTGTGTGTGCGTGGATGGGCCGGACGGACTGAGTTCCTAGCTGCAGAGTTTCATGTGTAGGGAGGGGCGGGCGCTCTATGTGACTGGCCAATCACAGAGCGTGAAGACAGTCAGTTACCCAATGAGGATTTTCCTTCAGCACGATTACAGATATTTACGAGTTTTACTCATTTCATGCTCGTATTCGTAAAAAATATATTATCCGTACCGGCTCATCCTTAGTGTTTGTTTCTCGCATGTTACGCCTGTTATGAGAAGGTGCATATAATGAGGTTTAACCGCCATGTTAATAGTACATATTTATTAAAAAACCTCATTATATGCACCTTCTTATAACAGGCATATTTTGCCTATAATTCGGTTGTTTTTCCATGTTTGGAGGAGGATTCAGAAGAAGGATTATTCTTGCTGTGTGGTTGATATTCTTGCTTGATAAAAATTTTCATTGGAATTTCCTCCATAAACAACAGCAAAATACGAAAGAAAAAATAGGAAGCAACTCGGACATGTGGAAGAAAGCCTGGACTCCTGCAGCAACGGACCGTTGGTGAGGCTCCTTTAGTTCATGGTAAGTCCTTGTGACTGTGCTTTTGTTAATTGGAGATGTTTTTAAAAACATTCATCTTCGTGTATTTTTAAATCCACGGAGTCATGTTGTTTTCCCGTTCTGATTCAGGCTTTCTATCCAATCAGTGAGAACAGGACGTGCACATTGATTGGACGAGGTTTTTCTAGGATTGTACGTTTCAATTGTGATTAAAATTATTCTTTATTTTGAAAAAAAAAGAAGTTAATTTTTAGATGCCATCAGCATGTGAGGTATCTCAATGTTCTCATGACAAGACTCTAACATGAGACTGTGCTCTAACCTGCCACATAACAAGCCAAATGAAAGTCAAACATTTCAAATGGACCGTATGACAGCTGAACTTTTGTCCAGATTTAGGCTAACATCAGATTTTAACCATAGGCCCTATCAAATAAAAATGTTTTAAGCCTATTCTTAAAAGTAGACAAAGTGTCTGCCTCACGGACTAAAGCTGGGAGCTGGTTCCACAGGAGAGGAGTCTGATAACTAAAAGATCTGCCTCCCATCCTAATTTTAGATATTCTGGGAACCACCAGTAAACCTGCAGTCTGAGAGCGAAGTGCTCGGTTAGGAACATATGGAACAATCAGATCACTGATGTATGGAGCTTGATTATTAAAAGCTTTATATGTGAGAAGAAGGATCTTAAAATCTGATGTAACCCTGTTCAGCCTTCGTAACTGTCCATGCACAACCAGTCTCTGATTTTGAAGTGTAATGTGGCTCAAACACACTGACATACCCCGTGGGCACTAAACCCGTAAGTGGTGCATCCAGCTTTGCGTTAATGACTAGTTCTGACATAGATGGAACTGATAAGGTTGAAGACACTGAAACCTCACTAAGCTTGGGAGAATACAAACGTGTGCGTACCGTGTCTTCTATTTCAAGACATTTAGATTTTAGATTTACAATAATACCATTAGCAGTTCGAAAGTCTCAGCCCAAAATCAGAGGTTTTGTAGTTTCTCACAACCTGGAGGGTATGCGACATAGGTATGTGTGCCATGTTTAGATTCACAATGATTGAACCCACAGAGACCAGAGGTGCCCCAGTAACACTGGAAAGGGGTGTGAAATCTGTCAGAAGTGGCTTTTTCCGGAGAGCAGAGTTACACATCCTAAAGCTCTCACTGACCAGTGAAATATCAGCACCGGTGTCAATAAATGCATGCACAACAATGTTCTCAATGACAAGTGACACATATCTAGAAGATAAATCAAGGTTAGATACACTCACTGTGTCACTATATGTCCGTGATGCACCAGTCTCCTCACTCTAGGCCCTGGTAAGCTCAGCAGCTGGCAATTGGCCCTCATTACCAACTACTGGTAGTTTACCTGGTCAGAAGTGTTGCGTGCAGGAGACTGTAACCGGGCATGTCCAGGACTAGGAGAACGTCTGGGTCGTCCCCTGTCTTCTCTTCGATCAGGTGAGTGAGCCTGGCGTCTGTAGTAGCCAGGTGATGGGCTGGATCCACGTGGGAAGTAGTCGGGTGATCCAGGGTAGGGTCGGGAATAGTACCCGTTCCCGCGCTCTCTGTCGCCTCGGGTCAGTCTGTAGAAATCCCTCTGCGTAGAATATCGTTCCTCAGACGTGTTTCTCTGCGACGATCTTGGTGAAGGGAATTGAGAACGCCGTCCCCGCTCATGGTCAGGAGTAAGGCTCCGCTGACGTGGTCTGTGGTCATCTTGGCACTGTGTGTCCCGTTTCTGGCAATGCACTTGCAGTTGAAGCTGCTCCAGTCTCTTTGGGGGCGTGGGTTCGAATCCCACCGCTGCCACCAGTGTAACGCTCTGGATGAGCTGAATGTTACTCTACTCGAGGGTCATGGGTGGAGAGAGAGAGAGTGAAGAAACGACACAGGGAAACGTCTTCATCAGAGCTGCAGCCATAACTTTATTAACCGTTTTCTTTTCTCCCCGCTAACTCTCCACTGACCGAACAGCACCCTCTCTCAGGTGTATCACTCCGCCAGAGACATTCACCAGACACAAACAATATCAAACAATAAATCTCATCCTACATTATCAAGCCCACAGTTTATTTTTGCTCAGTAACGGTTATGAATTAAAATGTAGCGAATTACAATTCTTTTTTTAAAATGTACTCAAGTAAAAGTAAAAGTACAGCTTTTAAAAACGACTTCAGAAGTATAAATATACAAAAAAGCTACTCAATTACAGTAACGTGAGTAAATGTAATTCGTTACTTTCCTCCTCTGTTCATCAACACCCAGGCACTCCACCGCAACCTCTCTGGTCACAAACCCCTTCTGATAGGACATCAGGCAAATAAAACCTAGCTGCTTTAAATTAGCTTTGACCTTTACACACCTGCTCTTCAATTCAATGCAGCCCCAGCATCTAAAAGGGCCACGAGGAATGCTTGACAGGGTTAATGTTTGCAGAAAGCTTATTTTGTGCATTTGCTTTTAGTAAAGAAAAAAATCCTGCTTAGTGTGTCTAACGTTTCTGCCCAGTGACACTGTTTTCTTGCAGATGACCTCTGTGTTGCTGGAATGCCGTCAGTTGAATAAATGATGAATGCAGAGCTGACGTTTGTGTGGATCTAAATGTGGGCACCAAAACAAACAAAAAATAATTCAAGGATTTGTTTACCCACTAATGGGCTGCATAACAAGTTGTTAACACAACGCTGACACACACTTCACGGGAACGAAGTGTGCGCTTGCATATTCATATCATTTTCTAATAAGATGAGAATCAGGTGGTGCATGCCAAAGCTGAATTACCAAACCAGGAATTAGAAGTACACTTATAGCATAGTTTTGCTTAGTTTTACTGGTCATGCAATCTGTTTCTAACACTCGGTTGCTGTGATTGAGCTTTCCAGTGCGTCACTAAATGCTTTAAAAAATCCATTTCATTCAATTTGACCCCACAAAACCAAGTTTTAGGCAGAAAACTCAGTGAATTATGTCCTATAATAAAATGATATACAATCTGAAAGACATGCACAGTCAGGAATCAGAGTGAATTGTTTCCTTATGAATCAATTGATTACTTCAAAATGTGAGAACAGCGTTAGGGGATGATCAAGGCTGCTGCTCGCCTTTACAGAAATAGATCCATCTAGAGATGGGCAAATTAAACGTTGCTGTTCCTTCATGAATACATGCTGACATGATCTCCTTGAGAACAGCCTCACAACAATCAAAAGGTGGCCCTTGTCATGGTGGTGTCAAAGAATAATGCCATTCTCACTTCTTCCTTCTTGACACCCTCTGTTTTATTCTGAAGGCAGGCACTGGGAAGGTTTGACAGCTCAGACAAAAATGAGGCAAAGGAAGCAACAGATTTGTTAGCAGCACGAAATTAAAATGTCATTATGTCTCTATTCTTAGCTGCCATTGCTGCAGGGATCTCCTCACAACTCTGGCTCCATTCATGTGGTTTCACAAAAAGAAAGTTCACAGTTTTCTACGAATCCACAAAGACTAATGTGCTATTGTCTAACAGGGGTTTTATAATGTGTTCAAATAATGTAACACACATGAATGCACAAGCAACACCCGCTAATAATAGTTACAGCTGTGAAACAGATTATCTGCACAAGATAACAAAGTTATCAAAATGTCAGGGTACACTTAAATAACCCAAATGTGATATTTTTATTGAACTTCTGAAACGCTCTGATGACCGTGGATGGGGAGATTTTATCAATACCTCAAACAAACTTGGAGATAAAAATCAGACTTTTTATGAATTCCATCTCTCTGAAGCCAAGTAAGACAATTTGTGTAATATATGAGAAAATAGAGCATTCAACTATTCGTCTTAGCATATCACTTTCTGTGCTTCATTTAAAATATAGCAATATTAATATTTTTAGTGCTCGAGTTGGAAATGTCAACCACTGATTTTGACCTGATGTAAAATTTGGAAGGATAGAAATTGGTCACTATGGTACAGCTAGTAGTGCTGCTGCCTTACTGACTCCTGTTTCAAGGCAATGTTAGATGGAGTTGGCACGTTCTCGTCATGCGTGCATTCTTTGGATACTTGTTTTGTTTTGCAGACCAAAAACATGCGTCTCAAAGGTGTGATTCACTCATTTAACCAATTCATTAGCAGTGGTCTCTAATAGAAATGAATGTCTTGTAGGATAAAATATGGGGATAAATATATACTGGTGCACCATTTCCAGGGACTAGAAGTGACCCACATCAAAGCTGAGTTTCAGATGGCAGGTTTTGAAGTCTTATTTCCTGATATTTGCACATCTCGCTTCTGATTTGTTAACAGCAATGCGACTCCGCTACTGACTTGACTGAGAAAAAAGTTACTGCTGAGACCTGGATGTGAACCTGCACATAATTACATGCTAGTTTAGCACTTTAACCACTAGACTACTACATGATACCGGTCGGTCGCTTAAGCAACCCTGTGCTGGCCAGGGGAGGCAGGATTCAGATCAGAGACTAGCTTCTGGGAGAGGAGCAGGGTCTGAGAACAAGACTAGTTTCCACTGAAGTTTTACTGGATTTTCAAAGTAAAACTCAAAATTTGGAGCTGAAACAGGAAACTGCATGAATGCAGACAAAAATGAGTTTTTTTTCCTCGAGGCAATGATATCACATGGTAAAAAGCTCCAAAAAAGAGGATTTTCCATGAAATGGTCCCTTTAATAATCCCTGAAGGAAATCAAATGATGTGGTAACAAACCCATGTCAGTAACAATAAAGATATCATATCAGTTGATAATCTTCAGAGTGGTTAAAGATGCTGATAGCTGTGGGCAAGAAGAATCCCCTGTAGCGGTCTTTATTATAGCAGGTTGAAAAAGCCTTCGACTGAAGGTGTCCTGAAGAGGATGCTTTTTATGAGTTTATGACGAATCCTTCTTTGCCCAATCATCTTTAGTGGTTCCACAATCACCCCCAGAACAGAACCAGCCTTTTTTATTAGATTGTTGAGCCTTTTTAGATCCCTGGGTCTGATGATGCTACTTGTGAAAGTTGATGGCTGTAGAGATTACACTCTCCATCACAGATTTTATTTGGTGGTGGTGGTGGTGGTGGTGGGGGGGGGGGGGGCAACAGCATTACTCAGCATGACTCGGATGGGTGTGGTTCAGTTTAACAGCCTTTTCCAACAGCACGGTTTGGTAATGTGCCGGTCCAGAAATGCGAATGCTGGATACGGATTGGCTATAGGTGGAAGTGCAGCACCGGCCACTAGGGTTCTGTAGAGCGCACCACCCGCCACTAGGGTGCGCTGTGAGATAACCCTGAAGTAAAAGTACAGAGTCTGCGGGAATGTGCCTGTAATCACGTACATGCAGCCATCCTTGACTGTACATACTGCTGCTACTCATTCATCATGCTGCTGCTCAACCATCCCGATGCTGTCTATCCATGCTACTGTTCGACTTGTATCTGTAAGTCACATGTGTCAGACACAAGGCCCGCGGAGAATTTCTATGTGGCCTGCGAGATAAATATCAAAAATATATCAGATCTGACCCACTGACTGATTTTACAGTAAAGACTACAACTCCCATGATGCTTTGCGGCGTTAGCGCAGAGCCGAACAGTGTTGCCAACTCAGCAACTTTGTCGCTGTTCCTAACGACTTTTTGAACCCCCTCAATGACTTTTTTTTTCCAAAAAGCACCTTGTGACAAACCTAGCGACATTTCTCAGGACCCTTTGCTACTTTCTGTAGAACTTTCTTGTAGATATTCTTTACAGGTTAGCAACAAAGAAACCTCTGCACTCTGAACTGTTCTTTTTACATTTTATGTTTTTGTGAAGCGCCTTGTGATTTCTATCTTGAAAGGCGCTATAGAAATTTCTTCTTCTTCTTCTCCCTCCTTCTTCCTCCTTGTTTCTTCTTCTTCCTCCTTCTTCCTCCTCCCTCTTCTTCCTCTTCCTCATCTTCCTCTTCTTCCTCTTCTTTTTCCTCCTCCTCTTCCTACTCCTACTTCTTCCTCTTCCTCCTATTCCTCCTCTTCTTCTTCTTCCTCTTCCTCCTCTTCCTCTTCTTCCTCTTCCTCTTCTTCCTCCTTGTTTCTTCTTCTTCCTCCTTCCTCCTCTTCTTTCTCCTTCCTCCTCTTCTTCTTCCTCTTCCACTTCTTCCTTTTCTTCTTCTTCCTCATCTTCCTCTTCTTTTTCCTCCTCCTCTTCCTCCTCCTCCTTCTTCTTCTTCCTCCTCTTCTTCTTCTTCTTCCTCTTCCTCTTCCTCCTCCTCTTCTTCCTCTTCCTCTTCTTCCTCCTCTCCTTTTCTGCCTCTTCCTCTTCTTCCTCCTCTCCTTCTTTTCTGCCTCTTCCTGTTCTTCTTCCTCCTCCTTCCTCCTTCTTCCTTCCTCTTCCTCCTTGTTTCTTCTTCTTCCTCCTTCTTCTTCTTTCTTCTACCTCTTCCTCCTCCTTCTTCCTCTTCCTCCTCCTTCTTCCTCCTTCCTCCTCCTCCTTCCTCTTCCTCCTCCTTCTTCCTCTTCCTCCTCCTTCTTCCTCCTTCCTCATCTTCTTCCTCATTCCTCCTCTTCTTCCTCCCTCTTCTTCTTCTTCTTCTTCCTCCTTCCTCCTCCTCCCTCTTCTTCCCCTTTCTCATCTTCCTCTTCTTCCTCTTTTTCCTCCTCCTCTTCCTCCTCCTCGTTCTTCTTCCTCTTCCTCCTCGTTCTTCTTCCTCTTCCTCCTCCTCCTCTTCTTCCTCTTCCTCCTCTCCTTTTCTGCCTCTTCCACTTCCTCCTTCTTCCTCCTTCTTCCTTCTTCTTCCTCCTTGTTTCTTCTTCTTCCTCCTTCTTCTTTTTTCTACCTCTTCCTCTTCTTCTTTCTCCTCCTCCTCCTCCCTCTTCTTCTGCTTCCTCTTCTTCTTTCTCCTCCTCCTCCTCCCTCTTCTTCTGCTTCCTCTTCTTCCTCTTCCTCCTCCTTCTTCATCTTCTTCCTCCTCCTCCTCCACCTTCTTCCTCCTCCTTCTTCTTCTTCCTCTTCCTCCTCTTCTTCTTCCTCTTCCTCCTCTTCTTCTTCGTCTCCCTCCTCTTCTTCTTCTTCCTCTTCCTCCTCTTCTTCTTCCTCTCCCTCCTCTTCTTCTTCTTCCTCTTCCTCCTCCTCTTCTTCCTCTTCCTCCTCCTCCTTCTTCTTCTTCTTCCTCCTCCTCCTCCCTCCTCTTCCTCCTCCTCCTCCTCCCTCTTCTTCCGCTTCCTCTTCGTCTTCTTCCTCTTCTTCTTCCTCCTCCTCCTTCTTCATCTTCTTCCTCCTCCTCCTTCTTCATCTTCTTCCTCCTCCTCCTTCTTCTTCTTCTTCCTCCTCCTCCTCCTCCTCCTCTTCTTCTTCTTCTTCTTCTTCCTCTTCCTCCTCTTCATCTTCCTCTCCCTCCTCTTCATCTTCCTCCTCCTCTTCTTCTTCTTCCTCCTCTTCCTTCTCCTCCTCCCTCTTCTTCCGGTTCCTCTTCTTCTTCCTCCTCCTCCTTCTTCATCTTCTTCCTCCTTCTTCATCTTCTTCCTCCTCCTCCCTCCTCTTCCTCCTCCTCCTCCTCTTCTTCTTCCTCTTCCTCCTCCTCTTCCTCCTCTTCTTCTTCCTCCTCCTCTTCCTCCTCTTCTTCTTCCTCCTCCTCTTCTTCCTCCTCTTTTCCTTCCTCCTCCTCCTCCTCTTTTTCCGCCTCTTCTTCCTCCTCTTCTACCTCTTCTTCGGGGAGTAAGGAAAGAAAACGATGACCTGCACATGTGCACGATGATCATAAACCATTTTCGGTCGGGCAGAAGACAAAGGTACAGTTGCAGAGCTGGACACCACCGATTTACGTCTGCTGCTGCTGCAGGCTCACGCAGGCTTCTACTAGAGACTGCACATGCATCAACCTGCAATCTCTGGTTCTGCAGCTGTCAGACACTTTGGCTTTTCCTGCATTTGGCAAATAAAGTCAACGGGAGTTTCAACTACCATCCCGTTTACACACGCAGCTCTGTGGCTCATCTGAATTTCCTTCAGTGACACAGGGATGGTTATACCATAAGACACCCGCTCCCTTTTGCTTGGTGCGCCGTTATTATCACGATGAAGAGAATAAACAACAGAGAAGTTGAGAAACTGTGAGGTGTAAAAAAAAACCCCAGCTTTTTTAGGAAAATGTCTGTGAGAATGAGAGGAGGAGGTCTGAGGTATATTGTACAACAGAATTGTTTGAATCACCACACCATATCTGTCTTAATGTCACTTTATATTTTTGGAATTTATTTTAATATCAAAGCAATTTAGGCCATTTTATTAAATACTAATTAATAACATTAACACATAATTTTTTTCATTACCCCCCCTTTTAGTCGTAAAAAGACCAACATGTTATTTCTTTTAGATGCCATGGGGAAAATGAACGCTAAAGTGGCGTGATGATGTCATCAATATGTAAATTAGCATGTGACATCATCTGGTGACATCTACGTGACTTTCTGGGTCAACTTCAGCTACTTTCTATCGGGGGAGTTGGCAACCCTGGAGCCGAAGCGCCCCCACCTTTGTGTTTATTCCAGCATCTGCTGCCGGTGTCTGCAGCTCGGCTGTCTTGGACAAACTAAACACTCCTCTCACTCAGCGCCGAGTTTACTCAGCTATTTGCCAACATTAAAGCCCAGAAATGGAGATTTTAACTGCTCAGTAATGTGTTCACGACTGAAAGAAAAAGTTTTCCAACTAACTTCCAGACAGAGCTGATAAAACTCCAGCAAGCAGCGACACGCTCAAATCGGCATGACCCTGTGGCTGCTGTAGTTTTTATTTTTCCTCCCTGACACACAACAACGTGGTCAAGCTGCTCAGACATGTTCACAAGCACAAACCTATGAGAGCACCTATTGTCATCTAATGTTGTCATTATTATGATGAAGATGAACGAAACAACAGGAGTCTCCTCCTCAGCGCAGATCAACCCCATGATGCAGATATCTGGCTGGAACAGGTGAGCATCACAGTAAAACAGTGGAGAAAACTGATCTTTAAATATGTTGGTTTTATGCTCTTTTTATGCTCCAAAACATGAAAGTTAACAGGTGAGATGTTGCATTTTCATTTAAGATAAAATAATATTTTTATTTTTTTGTTGGCCCGTGAGAAAAGATTTAACCTACAGTAAAAAAGGAACTGGAAAGGCTGCAGATAGATGAATAGAATAGAAATTCCCTTTATTGTTCCTCAGTGGGGACAGCTAGATGTCACAGCAGCGATGACACTTATTACTGGAGAAAAAAAGGAGAATAAAAAATAAGAAAAATGAATAAACAACAAGAAAACACAAATCCTGAATAGATTTTAAATATGCTGAATATACCACAAGTAATGAATACAACTGATGCCTTTTATTTAAAATTGACTTGCTCGTGTGTAATTTGGTTTTTCCACATTCAGTGTTAATGCAAAAATAAATTTGTTTCCAAATTAAAAGGTTCAAAATTGCATATATGTTGATAAAGGAAATGTGCAAATTTGCCGTCACATTTTCAAAAAATATTAAGTTTGGCCTGTGACTTCGTCCCAGAGTTTTAAGTCATGTCACCACCAGGGCCTGCTCCCTCTCCGGCCCCACCAGACAGGTTTGCTAGGGCTACATGCCCCAACTGTAAAGCGTCTTTCTGTGTTTTTCTGAAGGGTCTCAGGGTGTGAACATTAAGCCTCATCGTGTGTTTAATGACTGCTTCCGGGCCCGGAAGAGACAGGCACGGCACCAGCCACACACGGACGGACAAGAAGCTGCGGTGGGCTCTGACCTCATATCACAGGTCTCTTCCATCGCACCGGGTGTCTGCTCTAATGGGCAGTGCAGAATCAGGCACTGACACCACACCTCAGGGACACGTAGTTGTGGTGATGGGCCCACGCCAATCAGGCTCGGCCATCACATCTTCTCCAAGGGTGATTGGTGACGCACAAAGTTCAGGGACCACCCCCGAGTGCCCATCTTCATCACGATTAATGATAAGGTGAAATTTACTAGCAGGGCTAGCACCAGAGGCCGAGCTGCAGAGGCCACTCCCTGGAGTAGTTCCTGACTTGGCAGCCTCGGTCTGCTCCCTAGTGGGTTTCCATCCTGCATGAGTGAGGGCGGCCCTGCAGTGGGCCGTGACCCTGGAGCTTCTAGTAATTAAGGTGGGCTCATCGAGGCTACATGCCCTGCAGAAGTCTGTGATGGAGGCATGACTGCCCATCACGAGGCTCGTTGCTATTGTCTCCAGCGCAGCGCCCCACCTCTGCGATCAGCGGAGCTACCATTCCCTTGCTCTCCGGAGAATAATCTCTGGATGAAGGCATGGCTGGTCGACAGGTATGCATCTGCAACGTTCAACACTTGCCCCATCGGGCGCTGCAGTGCATGGAAGGTCCACCCATAGAGATACTTGTGGACCCAGAGGCAATGCCAACAATGTGCCACACCATGGTGGCCCTGCCTCTGCATTGACAACAAAGGGTGCATGACGACCTACTTTGGGATGAGTCCCTGGGCGTCATTGAATGTGTCCCGAACCAGTGAAATGGTCCAACCGAATGGTGGTCACTCGGAAGCACAACAGAACCCCCCCCCCCCCCCCCCCCCCCATAGGACCGTTGATATCTCGTCTCTGAACAAGTTCTGCAAGCGTGAGACTTTCGCCACTGAGTCCCGATTTCACCTGGCGCGCTGTTTCCCAAAGGGGACCTGGAAGACTGTCACTGACGCCTGGAACGGGTATCACAGTGTGCCCGTGCATGAGTCAGATCATCATCTCACCACCTTCATCACTGCTTTCGGCTGCTGGCATTACACCAGGGTATACTGATATGGCTACAATTGCCACTTTGATGTGATCCTCTTTGACTCTGAGTGGAAGGAAAGGTGCCTGTATGACACCATCCACTATGACACCAACCTAAACATGCATTGGTGGAGAACAATCAACCTCCTGACCCACGTCGGCCAATCCAGCATTGTGTTGATCCCGTCCAAGTTCCTATTTGCTGAGAGGGACATGGATTTTGCCAGGTTTAGGGTCTCCGATGCTATGAGAGAGCCCCTCCCGAAGTACCTATTGGCCATTAGAGACTTTTCAGCGCCTACCTCGACCACGGACATCAGGAGGTGGTTTGGTCTGGTTAATTAGGTGGCCAACTGCGCACAGCTGTGCAACATAATAGCACCATTTAAGCCCTTCCTGAGCCCTTGACGCAAATTCTCGTGGTCACCCAAGTTGGAGGCAGCCTTTCAGGCATCCAAGCTGGCCATCGTGGATGCTATCCGGGCAGGTATAGAGATCTACGACATGGAAAGGCGCACTTGCCTCCGCCCATCGACTGGTCCAGGCGTGGCATTGGATACTTGCTCCTCCAGCAGCACTGCACCTGCAGCTCTGGTGTCCCAGACTGCTGTCCTGATGGATGGAAAATCACTCTGGCCGGCTCGTGCTTCCTCTCCTCTGCTGAGCAGTGATACGCCACTATTGAGGGGGAGGCCTTGGCCGTAGTATGGGGTCTGGAGCAGACCAGATACTTCACGCAGGGGTGTGACAACCTGGTTGTGGTCACCAATCATAAGCCCCTGGTAAAGATTCTTGGTGACCGGACATTGAACGAGATAACTAACTCTCGCCTGTTCAGGCTCATACAGAGCACACTCCCATGGTGTTTCGCACACTGTACACTTGCCTGGCAAGAGCAAATATGCTGCCAATGCCACCTCCAGGTATTTTGCCTTCTGGATCGGATGGGGGCCTCTGCACAGGTGCATGGAATGTAACTGATAGCAAAGAGTCTATTCACAGCGAGTATTCACAGTGATATAGGAGTCTGCTGCAATTTCATGGCCCTCCCTTGCTTAGGAGACGGCGGCGGACGTCCGCAAATCAGAGCAAGTTGGCAATGGTACAGCAGGTCTGCTCAATTGTTTACTGGCTTGGAATGTCAAAGGACATCCAGTTGGCCAGGAAGTGCTGCGCAGATTGTAACCTCAATGCCCCTTCACAGGTAGCCACGCCCCCTATGCCGGCATCACCACCATCCACACCATTTGAGGAGGTGTTCGCGGATTTCTTTGACTACATGGGTCACCACTACCTGGTCATTGGGGATCGTCTCTGTTGCTGGGTGGAAGTAATGAGCTCTCCCGTGAGCACTAACCTCGGGGGCTCCAATGGGCTAATCCATCACTTAAGGGCTTTCGTCGCCACATTTGTTGTACCAGAGGAGCTTTTGAGTGATGGGGGCCCGGAGTTCTCTGCAGGGTGCACAGCAGACTCCCTCTGCTTGTGGCAGGTCAAGTACTGTGTGTCTTTGCTTGGGTTCCCCCTGTCTAATGGTAGGGCGGAGGTGGCTGTCAAGACAGCAAAGTGTCTCCTAGTCTCAAACACCAACCGCACCTGGAGTCTTGACCATGACCGCTCCTTCGTGCAATGGTGCAACTGCGTAACACACCTGACCATGACTGCGACCTATCTCTCTCGCAAATTATCTTTGGCCACCCCCTCAGGGACTCGCTGTTGTTTTTTCAATAGGCTGGAGAAGTTCTCCAAACCTCACATTCGGCCGCTCTGGCGTCAGGCATGGGCAGTGAAGGAAGAGGCCCTCTGTACTCGGATGGCTGGCACTACTGAGTCCTGGAGGGAGCACGTGCGACTGCTCCGCTCACTTGTAGTTAGGGAGGTGGTGTTTCCCCAGAACCAAGTGGGCTATACCCCACGGGCATGGGACAGATCTGGAGTAGTAGTGGAGTCACTGGGACACGATCATTACCATGTCATGGTCGATGGGTCGGGCTGCCTCACCCTGCGCAACCGGCAATTTCTCTGTGCCTTCACCCCGGCCACCCCTGGCACTAACCCAGAGGGCACTGCGTCCCTGCCTATGTCTGACAACAAGACACATGAGCTAGGTCCTGCCGACCCAGGGTTGACGAAACCCCTGCCAGGTCCGTCACATATGACTCCTGAGTCCCCAGGCACGGACCCTGGCGCCGTCCCGCCAGTACCTCGTCGCAACTCCACGTCAACCAACGAGCCCCTAGATGTAGCCCACAGGGATGCTGCCCCAGCGGCGCGGATTCCGGAACGTTGCCTGTCACCTCCCTCACCCCGGCCAGCGAGCTTTGGTTGGGTGAGGCGGCCAGCCATGCGGTATGTACCTGAAACTGGCCTGTGGGTTAGGTCATGAGTTCTCTGCGCCATTGTGTGACACGGCTTCCTGGACGGGGGGGGGGGGGGGGGGGGATGCAGAGTGTACCACCGGCCCCTAGGATGTGCTGCGAGCTAACTCTGAAGTAAAAGTACTAAGTCTGTGGGAATGTACCTGAAATCATGTACATGGGGCTATCCTTGACCGTACATACTGCTGCTACTCATTCGTCACGCTGCTGCTCAACCATCACGATGCTGTCTATCCATACTACTGTTCGACTTGTATCTGTAAGTCTTTGCATGCTTGTTCAGCTAATATAATGTTCACATTGTCAGTCTGCATGCTAAGCTGCTCTGCATTCGCTTACGTGTTTGCTCATATTGCTTAGCTTTAGCCTTAGCCCATGTGGCTGCTTCACGCAGCCGTAAGCTTCTGCTCACTCAGCTTTTGTATGTCGCCGCAGGGCTCCATTCATCTTTTTCAATAAAGCCTTTAGACATCGAGGAGTGTATTTCTTCAGGAAGAGTCACTGGTTGCTCCAGGTTTTTTGTACCATAGTTTATTTTGAACTACTGCACAAAGGAGTTTAAACTAAAACGTTGGTTTAAGCCGTTGGGACAGTTTGCTTAGTTCTTCTGTGCTGGTACATAGCTTTCTGTTGGACTGGAAGTGAACTTCTACATTGAAACTTGTGCTGGTGCTGCTATCATCAGGTTAAAATGCTCTCAGACAGCCAGTAATTTCCTTCGTTCCTCATATTATACTCACAAAGTCTGTTCATTTTTGTGCTATTTTCTTCCTGCATCAACATAAATACAGTCTGTCAGAATAGACATTGTGTTTTCAGTTAGTGTTGAATTTCCTTTTCCTTTCTGTCCCATAGGCGGTGTCGTGGGTGTTAAAAGCAGCCTGTTGAGCAGCCGTCAGTCTGCTGGCATTTGATCTAAGCGACAGATAAAAGAGACTGTTATCAGCTCCACAGCATCAGCTGCTGATAGCTACGCTGTGGTGGCAGAGGGTGCCAGTGGAGCCGGGGGAGGAGGGGAGGGTGTACTTCAACAGAGTGTCGAAGAGGAGAGTCACTAAAGAGGGATGGAGGGGAGGAGACGGGGAAGGATAGGGCAACTCATTGTGGGTCAACACCTTGATAGAAGATTTTTTAGCTTTCACAAACCCTCTGGAGTGAAGCGTGGGCTGAGAGGGGATGGGGAGATTGATAGAGAACAAAAGTGAAGCAGATTACAGCGACTAAAGCCACAGCAGACAGAATTGGATACTGTTGCTTCAATGAGTTATGCTGTTGGCTGTGAGTGCTTAGAGAAAACAGTCAAAAGGCACGCGAAAAAAATGAAGCAAGGAGAGTAAAAGGTGCATTCTGCTCATAAACATATGCACACACACGCATGCACGCACGCACACGCACACACACGCACACACACACACACACACACACACACACACACACACACACACACACACACACACACACACACACACACAGAGCACAGATTATTTAACCGTCTAAATGTGCCATTTCTGAATAAGAACCACCCAAATTCCTGCTAGCAGATCAAATCTCGTCTTTCTGCCAACACTCACCGTCTCCATTGACATCAAATCCTGCCCCCGCCTCTTTGAAGAGTCAATAAGGAGCATCGATTGGAGCATTCAAAAGATTTCTTTTCACAAAGATTCTGTTGACAATTTTGTAAACACCCTCATTCCTCATTTGATGGAGACAAATATATTCACTTCACGGCAGCACTTTGACTAAAGCAAACGGAAAACTTTCTACTTGTAAGCAGCCTAATGGATTGAAGTGTCCAAGTCTGCAAAGCGACAAATGATACAAATGAGCGACGCTGAGGAATGAAACCGAATCTGAGACAGAGCGTGACAAACAGAGTAATGACACAGTGCTCGGAGGGCTTGCTTTCTTGTTGAGGATTATCTGGAGCATCAAGGGAAACAATGGTTTGACAAAAGCCTGACAAGACGACAGATATCAACTTCTATTGAAGAGCCTAAAGCACAGACAGAAATAGTCTCTGCTCATTTACTAATGATGGAATGGAAGGAAAGTTTGAAGATGTAGTTTTACAAGACATTTGCTTATTTAAACAGGTAATGATAAAAATGAGAAGACCCAAATCAGACTCAGGTGTTTTGACTTTGAATGTTTCACTGTCAGACAAGACGGTAAAATCTGCAACATGTGTGTTCGGTCAGAACTAAAGCAAAATAAAAAAAGCTTCAAATCCAGAGAAGAACAAAGAAAAAAAAACAGATACAAATGTGGCTTCAACAACTACTGGATACGTTCACACCCTATAGAGCTCCGGACGTCACATGACTTTTAGAGAGTAGACGCCATGTTGGCAGGCAACAAAGGTAAACAAAATGAACGAGATCGGCTTGGATTTTTTCTCCTTCTGAGTTTACTTCACACTTTAAAACCGAAGAAATTGTTTTATATAGTCAGAAATTAAATAGACTAAACATCTCCGACCCTTACCATGGCCCTGGGATACATTTTAAAAACACCAGGAGCTGTCGGAGCGGACATGACCAGGGAACATGCCTTGGAATTTCCCTGGAGGAGCTGGCCCAGGTGGCTGGGGAGAGGGAAGTCGGCCTCTCGAGCTACTGCCTCTGTGACCTGACTCCGGATAAGCGGATGAAATTGGATGGATGGATGGACAAATGACAGATTTACATGTAAGTAGTTTAAATAGAGTGCTGTGCTGTTTGAATGTATAAACTGAACGCCAAGAGAAATCACTAGTCTGATTTTTTTCCGTGAATAAAATAAATATGTCAGGCAAGAGCGTCTCAGGATCTGTCTGAGATCTGTCATGGTGAGACAGATAATAGCAATCCAAAGTGCTTTTTATGTGTGAGCTGACAATTGATCAATCATTGCTAAAAAATGAAATACAGCTTAGCCGGTTAATTGCTGTGATCATAAAACACGGAAACGGCAGCACGCAGAAATCACGGGGCAACGTTTTATGTGATGTTTACTTGTTGCTATGAGTAATAAGACAGAAAAAGCCACGCCAAAATAAGTTTAGGAAGCCCACTAAGAATCGTAATAAAAATATTTAAAATAAATATCAGATACAGTTGAGGAAACGTTGGTTTAAGTACCTGATATGAAGTGGTCACTGCATAACCAAAAATCTTTACTCTCGGGATCCCCCAGTTTCCTTTCAGCCCGGTCACTAGCGCGTTTGATTGCAATGATCCAACGTTTGCGGCATTCCGGATCTTGGGGAGTCCTGTAGATGGCTCATCCTTTATGTCGTCCGCGTCTGTTCTGCATCCTGGGGCACAACAGGAATCTACCATATTTCCCATTTGAGTTTTCTGACAATAACAAATAGTCCAGCTGCGGGCTTCTGCCTGCCAATATGGCGCCATTTCGATTTGAACTGTTGCATACTGGGAGAAGTGACATCAACTCCCGGAGCTCTATAGGCTCTGTCCTGTAGGAACTTCGAGGAGGTTGACTTTTATTCCTAGTGAGGATGCAGCAGTCTGGCTTCTGCATGAGGCCTTGAGCAAAGATGTTATGGCTTCTTTGGCTAGTGACAAGAACTGGGGCAGAACTTTCTGGATTTGGAGGCCAGACAGATGGTGTTTTTGTGTCTGCAAATGAAAGGTTACTTTCTGGTTAATTTGTTGGTGAAAACTTGACCACTGGTACGTTACACATAGGTCAAGACCATATCTGAGGATCGGGATGAAGATCACCTCTTAAATTCAAGGCTTTGATTTCTCGCTTAGCTCCATCTTCATCATAAAAGATCAGTTTAGTGCTCACATCACTGCACAAGCTGCTTCAATTTTCCTGTAGATACTTTCTCCTTCCCTCAGTAGTGAACAAGACCTCAAGATCCATAAACTCCCACTTTTGGGGTAGAACCTCTGGTCCAACCCAGAGTGGTCAATCCACACTCTTCCGCTTAAGGACCATGGCCATAGATTTAGAGGGTTATTGTTCATTTGTTTATCTATTTATTAGGATCCCCATTAGTTCCCACCCCAGTGGTTACTAATCGTCCTGGGGTCCAGTTCACAAAACATTCAACATCAACATTACATCTATGGCTTCATCCAACCAAACAAATCACTCATTTCAATATCATACAGAACCCAGTGTATTAACCTTGTGGTTTCTAATTTTCAGTAAACATAAAACACTTAGGTGGAACCACTGCTATAATAACTTTTTAATGACTTTACAAAATAATGCATGCATTTTATTCCTCTAATGTAGTTGGGTAAAACATTCCATTCTTGAGATGCTCTATAGACAGCAGATTTTTGCTAGAAATTTGTGTTTTATCATTAATTTAGTATTACATGCATACCTAGTACAGTGGATGTGTGTCAGAGTAAATAAACTTTAAAAAAAAATGAAGAAGGTTATACTGTGGTGGAGGTGCTGATCTTTATCCCAGCTACAAACCTCTCCTATTTGACTACAGGTGAGCGCTGAAACATAGATCCACTAAAAATAGAGAGCTTTGCTTTTCACCTTAGCTCCCTCTTCAACACAACAGTCTGGTGCATTAATCACATCCCACCCCATCCCTCACTCGTAAAGAACTGGCAATGTTTAGTGTTAAACTGCCTGTATTTGATATAGCACCTTCTAGGGTTCTACCCCCCCCCGGGGTAGATCGGGTTCTCACAGCATCTGTCTGCATTCCTTCGTGGGGGTTTGTTGTTAGCATCTCGAAGGCTGCTATGGCATCAGATTCGGATAACAAGACTTTGTTTGGATCAGGCTGAGATAATTTTCCTCTCTGCCTTCAAGTCTGTAACTGATCAATCAAGTCCTCCAGTGAAGCCAATGTAGGTTTTTAAACTTGTCCATACCATCCGGTGACCCTCTCCGAGATGACATCCATTTTGCGCACTAATACCAGTATCGCAGCTAGAACATTGTCCAGCTTACGATTCACCTCGAGTAGCGTCCCAGTCTGTGAGGTCTCCACACGGACGGTGCTTTCCGTGGGTGCGGGTCGCCCTCCAATCTCTCCCGTCTTCCCAAATTTCCAGAGAACCAGATATCCTCCCACTCCAATCAGAAGGAATCCAGTGATCATCAGGCCAAACATCCACACGTCTTCGACGTCCTCAATGGACAGCTGGGAGAGGCATATGATCTTCCACTCCTTCCAGGAATCCAGCATTTACCCTGCCGGGTGTGTCCCTTGCGGGCAAGTGGGAGCCCCCTGCTCCGGTCTCATTGTTGAAAAAATCGTATCAATCGCGTTGAATGACCAATTTATCAAATCCATAGTTAAAAATAGGGTTTCTCAGAAGAAATGCAGAGAAGCGCTCTGTGGGCAGACAGGACAAAGAGCCTTGGGAAAAAAAGATAAGGGAGCAAAAAGAGAAGCGTCTGTACTCTGCGAGTGCCAGGAGGATAGCATCTCCTTGCTGTGTGTTCGTCTTTGTAACATCTTAATCTAACAGCTGAAACATCTCCCAGTTTTCCTTAGCATCTACAGGAGTGATTCATCACTAAATTAAACAAATCAGCTGTGCTGGAACCAGATTGCAGTGCCAGCTATGCCAGCTGCATTTCTTCCCAACAGAGTGGCCGCCAGTCTGAAGTTGCAAGAGGGATGCTCTGGCTATGGGGGCAATAGGGGCTGGGAGGCATTTTATTAACCCTCTCCAGGGTCATTTTAGCACATGCTGGCTCAAGAAAATTATTTACAAATATGCAATCAAAGTTGTTGAACTTGAGTGTAAAATAGGGGCAGCTTTTCATGTAGCTGCTTGTCAGCCACATCTTTTTCATTATTTTGGTTTGAAAAAAAAGGGAGCAAGAAAATGCAGTTAATTTCTTACAATGATTCAGGCGATGAGGCTGGCAACAGAAACAGAGGCGGAGAATCCCCCAAATTTAAAAACTTTAGAAGTTGAAAGTCAATAAATAGCTACATTTCTCTACTCAGCCTCCTATCCAAGTCTAAAATATGAAGATTGTGAGTTCTTATTCCATCCCTCCCTTTCACTTTTGTCGCAATTTGAAGCTTTTCTCCATCTGTCTTCAAACAAAGCAGTTTGCCCTTTAACATGATATAATCGTGTGAGTATAATTCACTTAGTTCCACAGGCTTACCACTTTTCAGCAGTGTGATAGATGGATGGACAACACACACACACACACACACACACACACACACACACACACACACACACACACACACACACTTATTAAACAGACTGGTGAACTTACTTTTAAATTGTTTCAATTGGGTACAAACTGGACTCGTTTAGTGAATCACTACAAACAAGGAGGAGGAGATGGAGCACAGTTTATGTCCACACTTAGTCTCATTTCATTAAGTCTTTGAATGCACTGTGAATGATGGCCACTGCACTATAATTGTCCATATAAATGGGACAAGTAAAGTAGTTCTGAATGGTCTCCCGCACAGGCACACATGCGTGAGTGTGGGCTCCCCGCTGACAGACATTCAAGGGCATCTCAAAATGTGCAGAAGAAAACAGACAACAAGGACGACAGCCGGGGACAATAAGAGACAGAGGGAAAGTGGGAGATGAAGACAGGAGGGAGGAAAGAAAAAGCAAAGAAACAAAAGCTTTGCAAAACCAGATGCTTTTAACTGTGCTTTTGTCTGTCTCGGCTTCTCACAAATGAGAAGTAACAAGAATTTCTAAGAGACTGAAAATGTGTGTTGACTAAAAGGAAATCGACTGTCAACACTTCCCCCCAAATCCCTGCTTCCTACCCAAAACCCTGAAGCCAGGTCTCTTGTAGAGGAATTTGCAGCTGGATAAAAGAATCTCTCCTGATCGCTGATTAACGATAACGCCTCGTCTGCAGCAGATTTACTGGAGTTTAATTAAAGGAGCACATTTATTTCTGTTTTCTTTGACTATTCCTACAGAAAGAAAATTACTTCTACATACATAAGGGTCACTTACCATGAAGTAAACGTACTATGAAGCACTAGTTTAAAATATTCTCCAGATGAATGATGGATATTCTGTAAACCAGCTTTTAATTTGATAATAATCTCAGAGGACTGCTGGCTTCGTTAGAAATTTCATCCACATGTCAAAATCAAGTCAAGACACTTTGAAAATGAAGGATCCCATTAGTTATTGTCTGCTTTACACTCTTTCATCACATCTGCTTTTTCAGGGAAAAAATGTGCTTATTCAATTTAATCAAAACATCAGTTCTAGTTGTTTCTGGTCACTTAAAAAAATCACTAATCAGCAACAGCTTCATCATAGAGGAAGATGCAGAAAAACTCAATGTGGCAAATCTGTATGCAGTTACATCAATAATTATATTCATGATTAGTTTAAATGCAACTCACTTCAATTCGTTAGGCTCAGTTAACAGCATAGCATAATAGAAAACCTTTAAAAGGGAAATAATAATACATTTTATGGGGTGGCCAGGGGTGACCCTATGACCCTTGGGGGTACCATTGAGCTGGAGGAGAATGTGGTGGAACACACATGATGTGGAGTCTTATTTCCTGATCGCTCCAGACACTTTTGTGCTTTTATAATGACAGCTGTAGTGTTGGTGGATAAGGACAGGTCTTCAGCTAGGTGAACCCCCAGGAGCTTTTCCTATAATGATGATGGCAATGAGTCCGTGAGTTTCTATAGATACTCATGAATGCATTTATACAGAAACCTTCCAGAGCCCAAGAAACCTGGGAAATTTGGAATAAGTTCACCAACTGATTAGTGGAGATAGCTTTAATCTGTGAGCAGATAAAATTAAAAACTGAGATAAAATAAACAATACCAGTTAGTTACATTACTTTCCTAATTGGATTACTAAAATGAGGAAAGTTCCAATCCTGTGAAAGAGGTAGAGGTCTGAGAGAGAGTTTCCAGCTCCCAATAACCCCAGATAGGATCAGGCAGGCTTTAAAAGGAACAAATGGATAAAAGGATGAAATGAAAAGGTTTTAATTGAAAATAACAGTTTTTAAACAGAACTTACAACATCTTATTGTATGAAATGTTTGGAACAAAAACTGATTCTCTAAATTGAGTGAACTCTTTCAGAATACAACAAAAGCAAAGCAGCCTTCCACTCTGACCGTACTTTCTTTAAAAGCTGAGAACAATAACAGAATCCATCAAAGTTGCATTAAAGTCATGTCATACATCGCCCCTGGGTTTGTGCAGAACTTGGTTATTAAAACAGCCACAAAGGTTTCACCCTCTTTCACCATCTTTGCATGATTATTGGTGAATCAATTTGAGCATTTTTAAGTATACACCCACAGACTCATTTACATCTTAACAACTAGACCAGCTGCAGTATAGCTTAGATTAGCTGGTCCTATTTGATCTTACAGCAGCTCTCGATACCGTAGACCACGAAGTGTTGCTCCATCGCCTTGAACATTATGTGGGAATTTCTGGGCAAGCCCTAAACTGGTTCAGATCATCTTTAAGTGACAGGATGGTTTGTGTGAGGATGAGTGGCTTCTCATCGGGCTTCTCACATCTGCCATGGGGGATACCACAGGGTTCAATACTGGGACCTTTGCTGTTTTCAATTTATATTCTCTCATTGGGTAACATTTTACGAAAGTTGAGTATCTCTATGCCGACGTCTGCCAATTGTACTTGCCTCTAGATGGGGCCGGTGATCACACGATAAAACATTTTCTGGATTGTCTGGCAGAAATTAAGATATGGTTGGCAAAAAACTTCCTGTGTCTCAATGGGAAAAAAACAGAGGCACTGTTGTTTGGTCCGAGTGAACATGTTGATTTTTCAAACGTAGACTGCGATGAATTGAACTCCTATTTGGGTGTTTCAGCAGTCAATCTTGGCGTGAAGATGGATAGTGCATTCTGCATGGATGCTCATGTGGGTACTGTAGTATTCTCTTCATTTTATCAGTTAAGACGTTTGGCTAAAGTAAAGCCATGTTATAGGTAGTACATTAGTACCGAAGCAAGTTCCTAGTTTGTGAATTGTTTCTTCACTGACAATGGCAATAAACCTATTCTGATTCTGATTCTGATAAAAGCATCTGCTAAATGAATAAACAAAAACATAAACATAAAATGACTGCTGCACGGCGCGTGCCTTCGTGGTGCTTCGCAGCTGATGTGACCGAGAGTGTAGGTTAACAAGGGTGCCGATTAGGAGTGCTCATCGTTCCACAGTGCATCGTCGTGCTTTCACGTCTGGTGTGTTTCGGGCATTGGACCCCAAATGGAAGACGACCCCACATTTAAAAATTATTTTCAATGAAAAAACCTCGTCCTATATTTGGGTTAATACAGTAATTGCAATCACTACAGAGTGATTTTAAGGAGTTTTCTTTACTTACAATTCTAGTTGGATCCATTACTGTGTTTTACGCTAAGCTAAAGGAGTCTCTCTCTCTCTCTCTCTCTCTCTCTCTCTCTCTCTCTCTCTCTCTCTCTCTCTCTCTCTCTCTCTCTCTCTCTCTCTCTCTCTCTCTCTTAGATCAGAGTGAAAGAGCTGAGGATGATGTCACAGAACGAGATGAGGCGAGAGACAGAGAGGAATAGATTTTTATTCACCAGGGAACATAGTGAAGTGCTGGATTGGAGGGCCATTTAGAAGAAAGAGCCACATCAAAAATGAGCTGTTTTCTATTCATGAACTCGACAAGAAGGGCCTGTGTAGGGGGACAGAACATCGACAAAACAGATCTCACTGACACGTAGGAATTCTGTATTAGGAGGTCTTATAGCTTCTCACACATAGAGGCATCAAAACAAATATGGGCACTGCCCCCCCCAACCCCCTCCCCACCCCAAGCTTGCTTTTCTGCATTCCTGCCAAGAGTAATTCATGGTTGCCACTAGAGGAGCTTGTTGTATGTGTACATCTTAATGTATCTGACAGCAGAGCATTTTCATCAAGGGCAACCCACCAAACTCAAGTGTTAACAACACTTGGTGTCTGTAAATGGCTCAATGTTGGATGAATGTAGCACAGCTCAAAGAAGAGATTTTTTTTTTCTCAAAAGACTCATGAAATGTGTTTAATGCTAAAGGGCAACAGCACTATCATTTGGGTAGCATCCTTTCCCAGCAGCACCATTTACACAGAAAGCTGCATGGGTTACATGTAAACAAATGTCAAATATGATTATTCTGGATGAGAAAATATTATTTTATGGTGCAAGAAACGGGCTGCTCTAGGCTACAATGCTTCTCTTTAGGATACAAGTAGAATATACATACTCACAGGTGGCAAATTACATCAAAGTGTGTAGAGAATGAAGTTAGCCTTTCATTTAACATGGACTGCAGTAATTTACTAAGTGAGATTTAATGGATCATCAACATTGAGCCTGAAATGGAGCCTGGGTTTTTGAGAATCACAGTCAATATATTCATGCATTTTACTATTAAAATTGTAATGTAAGGGTTGGGGAGCTGTTAGTGTAAGTGGGGCTCACATTATGGTATTTAAAGTGTGGTCTGGTCCTGGGAGGGGGGTGTCCCGGGGCCACAAAGAGGGGGCCCGCGGGCCGCCCATTTAGTAACACCGCTTAGGTGGTGTAGTTCAGATATTTACAATTGATTAAAATCAAATGAAACAAATCTAATTTGCCGTAGAAATCTCTTTGAGCAACCTCTGTTAACTTTGATGGAGACCCAAAACAGGGATGAAAAGCAGCGGCCAGTCAAAGTATTTTTGGATTTGAAGCAAACATGTTTTACCGGGTAAGATTAACATTCATAGGAATCACAAGGAAGACAGGGCCTGACTGTGATGGACCTGAAATGAAAAATGTAATGTATTATTAAGTATTAGTTATCCTGTATTTCACTATTGAAATGCTGTTTATAATGTTATAAATCCAGCAGGGTGAATTCTTGCAAAGTTGTATACAAGTTGCAGCAAAGACAACATGAGCCAACACTTAAATAAATAAATAAAATTTATTTATTTATTTATTTCGTCGTCTTCCTCCGCTTATCCGGGTCCGGGTCGTGGGGGCAGCATCCCAACTAGGGAGCTCCAGACCGTCCTCTCCCCAGCCACCTCCACCAGTTCCTCCGGCAGTCCCCAAGGCATTCCCGGACCAGATTGGAGATGTAACCTCTCCAACGAGTCCTGGGTTGACCCGGGGGCCTCCTGCCGGCAGGACATGTCCGAAACACCTCCCCAGGGAGGCGTCCAGGAAGCATCCTGATCAGATGCCCAAACCACCTCAGCTGACTCCTTTCGATCCGGAGGAGCAGCGGTTCTACTCCGAGTCCCTCCCGAATGTCCGAGCTCCTCACCCTATCTCTAAGGCTGAGCCCGGCCACCCTACGGAGGAAACTCATTTTGGCCGCTTGTATCCGCAATCTCATTCTTTCGGTCATTACCCAAAGCTCATGACCATATGTAAGGATTGGGACGTAGATCGATCAGTAAATCGAGAGCCTGGCTTTCTGGCTCAGCTCCCTTTTCACCACGACAGATCGGCTGAGTGTCCGCATCACTGCAGACGCTGAACCAATCCGCCTGTCAATCTCCCGATCCCTCCTAACCTCACTCGTGAACAAGACCTCAAGATACTTAAACTCCTCCACTTGAGGTAGGACCTCTCTCCCGACCTGGAGTTGGCAAGCCACCCTTTTCCGGTTGAGAACCATGGCTACCCAGAAAGAGCTGAAGGTCAGAGCTGGATGAAGCCAGGAGGACCACATCATCCGCAAAAAGCAGAGACGAGATTCTCCTGCCACCAAACTCGACAACCTCCACACCACGGCTGCGCCTAGAAATTCTGTCCATAAAGGTTATGAACAGAAACGGTGACAAAGAGCAGCCCTGGCAGAGTCCAGTCCTCACCAGGAACAGGTCCGACTTACTACCGGCTATGCGGACCAAACTCGCGCTCCTCTGGTAAAGGGACTGAATGGCCCTTAACAGAAGGCCACCCACCCCATACTCCTGGAGCGTCCCCTACAGGGTGCCCCTGGGGACACGGTCATAAGCCTTCTCCAAATCCACAAAACACATGTGGATTGGTTGGGCAAACTCCCATGCCCCCTCCATCACCCTTGCAAGGGTATAGAGCTGGTCCACAGTTCCACGGCCAGGACGAAAACCACATTGCTCCTCCTCAATCCGAGATTCTACTATCGCTCGGACCCTCCTCTCCAGTACCTTGGAGTAGACCTTTCCAGGGAGGCTGAGGAGTGTGCTCCCCCTCTAGTTGGAACACACTCTCAGGTCACCCTTCTTAAAGATGGGGACCACCACCTCGGTCTGCCACTCCACAGGAACTGCCCCCGATGACCATGCAATGTTGCAGAGACGTGTCAACCATGACAGCCCTACAACATCCATAGCCTTGAGATACCCAGGACGAATCTCCGCCGCTGTGTAGTTGTTTGACTACCTCAGCAACTTCTGCCCCCGAGATTGGACAGTCCACCCCCAGGTCTCCCGGCTCTGGTTCCTCCTCAGAATGCGCATAGGTGGGATTGAGGAGCTCCTCAAAGTATTCCTTCCACCGTCCGACTATAGCCCCAGTTGACGTCAGCAGCTCCCCATCCCCACTGTAAACAGTGTGAGCGAGTTGCTGCCTTCCTCTCCTGAGGCGCCGGACTGTTTGCCAGAACCTCTTTGGAGCCGATTGATAGTCTTTCTCCATGGCCTCACCAAACTCCTCCCACGCCCGAGATCTTGCCTCAGCAACTGCCAGGCGTTCCCAGCAGACCCTCACTATGCGTTTGGGTCTGCCAGGTCTATGTGGCATCTTTCCCTGCCATCTGATCCAACTCACCACCAGGTGGTGATCAGTTGACAGCTCCGCTCCTCTCTTCACTTGGGTGTCCAAAACATACAGCCGCAAGACAGATGATTTGACTGCAAAGTCTATCATCGGCCTGCAACCTAGGTTGCCCTGGTACCAAGTGTACTGATGGGCATCCTTATGTTCGAACATGGTGTTCGTCATGGCCAAACTGCGGCTTGCACAGAAGTCCAATAACAAAGCACCACTCGATTTCAGATCAGGCGGGCCGTTCCTCCCAATCACACCCCTCCAGGTCATGCTGGCATTGCCCACGTGAGCATTGAAGTCCCCCAGCAGGACAAGGGAGTCCCCTGATGGAGCACTATCTAGCACTCGTCCCAGGGACTCCAGAAAGGGTGGGTACTCTGAACTGATATTTGGCCCATAAGCACAAACAACAGTCAGGACCCGTTCGCCGACCCGAAGGCGCAGGGAAGTTACCCTCTTGTCCCCCGGGGTAAATCCCAACACACAGGCAGAGTGTTTTGGGGCTAACAAAAAGCCAACCCCAGCCCTCCGCCTCTCATCCGGAGTAACTCCAGCAAAGGAGAGTGTCCAACCCCTCTCAAGGACTTGGGTTCCAGAGCCAATGCTATGTGTCGAGGTGAGTCCAACTAGATCTAGCTGGTACCACTCAACCTCTGCCACAAGCTCCTGGTCCTTCCCCGCCAGCGAGGTGACGTTCCATGTCCCAAAAACCAGTTTTGTTGTCCGGGGATCGGACCGCCAAGGCTCCCGCCTTGGTCTGCCACCCGATCCACATTGCACCAGACCCTTCATGTTCCTCCTGCGGGTGATGGGTCCATAGTTGGATGAGCCCATGTAGCCGGTTTGGGCTTGGCCCGGCCAGGGCCCATGGGCGAAAGCCCGGTCACTAGGCGCTCGCTCACGGGCCCCAACCCCAGGCCTGGCTCCAGGGTGGGACCCCGGTAACCCTCCGGGCCGGGTACTCCGACTCTTTGTTTGCATATTCATGAAAGATCCTCTGAACCGTTCTTTGTCTCACACTTCACCTAAGACCAGTTTGTCATGGGAGACCCTACCAGGGGCACAAAGTGCCCCAGACAACATAGCTCCTAGGATCATTAGGGCACTCAAACTCCTCCACCACGATAAGGTGACGGTTCAAGGAAGGTTATGTATTTATTTTCTCTGTGTCCTGTCTGGCTGTAAAGCAAACAAAATTGATGTCAAAAATGAGTGCCAAAAACAAACCATACAGTTTTTCTTCTTGTGGGTGGAGCATTATAGACTCTGTTATAATGTCTCGCCTGATCTCAAAACTTTATTATTCAGTGTTTTTTAAGACCCAACCCATCAAAAATTAGCCAGAAAATTCTGAACCCTTAGAACAAGATCCACAAAAATGTTTTTTATGATGTATTTTTGTATCACATTTGATACATCAGGCATTTTTGGCTACTTTTTGTGAACAACAATGTTCATTTTAGAGGACAATAAAAGAGTTTTCTCTTTAATAATTTGAAATTGTAGAACACGTTTTAAAGTTTTTCTTCTTTTATTCTTTCTCAAATAACACTTTTACAACCTGCTACCTAGCAGTTGGACTCAAATTGCACCACAGAAGACAAATAAAATAAATGTTTTCGTGTAAATCCTCAATAAATGAATAAATTCTATACAGTGCTTTAATATATTGATTCAATATCTGAACATGATTTATTGCAATATATTAGTGTGTTATTTTTCTTACATCCCTACTTATATACATGTATATCGGTAGATATCTGTTATCGGATATACCTGCAAAATTTAAATCGGATGATGATATAGGCCTACGTTTTCACATCAGTACATCCATGCTTTCTTCTTGATAGTCTACCTCATTAGTGCTATCTATCTATCTATCTATCTATCTATCTATCTATCTATCTATCTATCTATCTATCTATCTATCTATCTATCTATCTATCTATCTATCTATCTATCTATCTATCTATCTATCTATCATCTATCTATCATCTATCTATCTATCTATCATCTATCTATCTATCATCTATCTATCATCTATCTATCTATCACACACACACACACACACACACACACACACACACACACACACACACACACACACACACACACACACACACACACACACACACACACACACACACACACACACACACACACACACACACACACACACACACACACACACACACACACCAATCGGAAGACATTATCTATTGCTGTTGTAATCTGACCTGGGCTCTAATTAATCACAGACTAATGAGCCAACTTTATAGCCTAAAACCATAAAAGACACATTCATCAACCTATTTATATATAAAAAATAAGTTTGTTAATAGTTTTTTATGAATAGGTCTCATGTGACTGCATGATTTATCACATAAACTGAAGCAAAGAGTTTCACTAAGATTTACCCTACATCCGCCCCACGGTTCATTCTCATGAGATGAAAAATATGAGCTCACCAAGAAGCAATTACTAGGCAATTCTCTCATTGTAACAGTGTCTGTAGATATTAATGACATAGTACAAAAACAATGTGGGAAAAGTTGACATTTTGATCATTAAGCATGCGCAAATGCCTAAAGATTTCAGAAGAGATTATTTCTCCCTGTTGTAAACATTGCTTTTTTGAGTGGTTGGTAGAAAGTTCACCCAGCTTTGGCCTTTTTTACTTTTTTAATGTCCAGAAAGGGTCATTTTTCATCCACAGTTTGACCTCTTCAGTATCTGGTCATCTACAGACAATTCTGTCTCTGGTGCCCTCTAATCTTCCACGCTGCAAGAAAGGTTCTACAGTGTTGTTGACATTCAGTTTGTTAACACTAGGGATGAGCCCGATACTCGTTTCAGACGAGTATCTGGTATGGATAAAGCATTTTTGACGAATACGAGCATGAAACGAGTAAAACTCATAAACATCTGTAATTGTGCTGAAGGAAAATCCTCATTGGGTACTTGACTGTCTTCAAGCTCTTTACATAGAGCGCCCGCCCCTCCCTACACACAAAACTCTGCAGCCGGGAGCTCAGTCCGCGTCCGGCCCATCCGCACACACACAGACAGTAACGGATCTCTCTGTGCTTGCTTCACTGATGCTCACATTTCTTCAGTACTCCCTGGGGGGTTTTCAGCACGCCTCTTTATTGGTTTAATATTTAAAGTTATTTTTTCATAACGTACGTGGTGCATTTGACAAGACAACTGAAAATGGCTCGTGCTGCGTCGGTCATTGCCTCCGCTCGGGTTTCACACACACACACACACACACACACACACACACACACACACACACACACACACACACACACACACACACACACACACACACACACACACACACACCTTAATCAACATTGTTTTGTTTAACTTTGTGTGGGGAAAATGCCAAGAACATTAACAAAAATCAGTTTAATCAAATAAATTAAAAAAATGTGTGTGGTTCTAGTATTTCACATGTCCTGGTTCCTACTGTATGAGTTCAGATGTATTAATTCATGCACTTAAACAACAATAAAGTTTTGATTTCATTGAAATACTTGTTCTGTAATAGTTCATTTTCTATTGTGATCAAAAATAATTAGTCTCAATTCTGAGGCTGCTCTGTAAATAGTTTTCAAATAAACAATACACAGCAACTTCTGATCAATCCATATCAATTTCAGACTTAAAATAATGTATTGATGTAAACCCCACCTACTTCTGGGTTATGCCATGCCCACTCCGAGGACAGATACAGATAATTTAGATGGTTGAACAGATACAGATACCGATAGTGGTGTACTCACTCATCCCTAGTTAACACAGTGTTCCTTCACCAAGGTCTTTCTGCCAAGCTGCTGCTATCTAGTCTTTTCCTCACAGAATAAAGAATGAACTTTATAAATAATGAAATGTTAAAATAATGATGAAATGAAATGAACAATATGTTTTTTAATCTTTTTGGCCCAGAAGAGGTGTGGACGGATGAGCAGGTCCATATTAGCTGAACAAACTTAGTTATGTGTAGATTTTCATTGCACAGCCCCAGAACTTTACACGTTTATCATCATCTATTGTTTTTGATAAGTCGTTGTAACTGAAATGCCCTGTTCCAAAATAACTCATATTTGTTCTTTTACAAAGGGACAGCAGTAGCCCAGGAGGTAGAGCGGGTGTTCCAGTAATCGGAAGGTTGCAGGTTTGATCCTGGCCCCGATCAAATTCTGCTTTTGTGTCCTTGGGCAAGACCTTGCCTGCTGGTGGTGGTCGGAAGGACCTGTGGCGCCAGTGCTCGACAACCTCGCCTCTGCCATTGCACCCCAGAGCAGCTGTAGCTACATCGTAGCTCATCCCCACCAGCGTGTGAATGGGTGAATAACTGATTGTGTTGAAGGGCCTTGGGAGGTTGTAGAACCCTAAGAAGGCGCTATACCAATACAGGCCATTTACCATTTACATAATAAAATCTTTTTGTCTTTGAAACGTATCTTAGTGTAGCGGAATACATTTGTAAATTATGACCAATAAGATGTGATGATTCCATATAAATATGAAATATCAATCTGACTGGCCTTTGAATGTTTACTCAGAAGATTCTAGGGTTCTTTGCTTCTTCAGGGACCATAAACACACTTCGTATTAATTCAGACAGAGTCAGTATATAGTTTATTAAATGAATTTAATTATTTTCCCTAAACTAACAATTTATACATGACAAGATATGAATAAAGAGATGTGGTGAAATGGATATGGAGTGATTTAATGTGCTGTGTGAAATGTAATGGAAGCTTTGTCTCTGAGAGGCAATGTGAAGTCTGGGCTGTAAAATAATTTGTTGTTGTTTATAACTAGAGTGTTGATTTGATTAAAAACCTCATCAGACACCAGTATACAGGCTACGATACCCTGGTATGAGTTGCTCCCGGCGGTCCGGAGGGGTAAGGTCGAGTGGTGAGGTCACCGGATGTCGAAACCCCAATACTCAGAGATTAGTAGCTTCCTCTGAGTTCAGCTTCCCTGGCTATGAGATGCAACCCGGGGTCTGCAGATTAGGTGTCCAAGGTGGATGTCTGACAGTTGAAGTAGTTCTGAAAAGAGCTGTTGTGCCTGTAATTACTTGCAGCGTCACAGAAAGGTTTTCGACTTAAGGTCAAAGGAATTGCTTTCAAAAGAGGTTTCTTTCCTGACTTAGCCGAATCGGGAGTCAGCTGGAAACTGAATTAATCGGGAAGTAATTCTTGTTTTATTAAGCCACCATGTTATGAGTTTTGGCCAAGTTTGGCAAATCAGAATTTGACACGTTTCTGAGTATTTACCAACATCCCTCTGAAAGCAACGCCCTCCTCAGATACAAAGATTTCTTAACACTGTGAATAATAATATTTAAAACTCTTATGTGACAAGTAATTAAAATTGACACCCACGTTTTCTAAGTTAACACACATTTCTTTTAACAATGGTAGTTTTAGCATCTTTAATGCTCCCCTGCTTCAGCCCTCTCCCCCTCCCCCTGCGCAGCGGTCGCAAACTCACTGGTTCACCTGCAGCCTCTCAGCATTCCTGCTGATCTAAACATTGAAAGAATATTTTCATTTCCTGTTCCTCACTTCTGATTATTTTCAATGGTGTCTGTTTGTTGCAACCACAAACTTGTTTTTATTTGACTATTTTTCTGTCCTGTCTGTTTATTATCTTCCTGCATCTCCTCTCAATCCTAAAGAAAAACTGCTACATGGCTCACAATGTTCTGCTGAGTTGTGGTGGCCTCATGGAGGGGGCCATCGGCATGAACATTGTTGCGAACCATTTAATCATCTCCCTCTCCTGATATTAACACTTTACTTTCCTTGACATTGAATGTGCTACTACTAGTTTACCTGTTTAATTATAAATTCACTAAAATGAATACAATAAAGTTTATCTCTCACCAAATAGATTATTTACCAAGAAATCACAACGTAACCATAGAAACACTACTTGGTGTGTGTGTGTGTGCGTGTGCGTGTGTGTGTGTGTGTGTGTGTGTGTGTGTGTGTGTGTGTGTGTGTGTGTGTGTGTGTGTGTGTGTGTGTGTGTGTGTGTGTGTGTGTCTGCTTTGTCTTCTCAGTCCCATAGTGAGTTGTGGTGGATGGCTGCTTATACTGAGCCAGGACCCTCTGGAGGTTTCTTCCTGTTAAAAGGGAGTTTTCCTCTCCACTTTCGCTAAATGCTTACTTAATATGAGGATTGCTGTAAAGTCACTGAAACTAGCCAGTGACTCGATGCAATTTGCTGGGTTCCTTATATAGGAAACTTTTTACTGATTGGCTTAATGAACTGACCTGTATTGGAATGTGTATTATGTGAAGTGCCTTGAGACGACTCTTGTCGTGATTTGGTGCTATATAAATAAACTTGAATTGAATTGAAAAAGGTCAATTAAATAATAATTCTTTTTTTGTTTCTTTTGTGGTAGTTGGAGCTGATCATTATTAAAATTAAAACCTCATTAATGCCACAGCCGTTTGATCAACAGTTGTTGATGTCTGATAAAGAGCACAGCAGCAGGAAATGTTTCCATTATCAACAACAAATCAGGTTTAACTTTAATCATAAAAAATTACCCAATTATTGCACAGGTATAATATTACAAGTGCAGAGCAATCACCATAGATCATCACTGGCTGTTTGTTCTCGTCTGGCCGTGACAGCCTAAAACGCTCCCCTCCCTTGATGACATCTGCTGCAGCAGAAGTGCCTGCAGCGGTGCAGTCCTGTAGCTCTCTCACACCAACAATGATCCAAACTCCCCATTCCTGGGATAAAAACAACTCCCAAACTGGATTTTGAGATAGCAAACAAGGTGGAAGAACACCATCTCACAGCTTGTAACGGCTTTCAACAGACTAACAGAACTATTACAAACCTCACCAGGGAGCGGGTTTGCCACTAAAGGAATACAGGATATTGAATCAGACTACAGCAGTTTTCTCAGGGTAGTGCCTCTGACAGTTCTACTTTGCTTTTGTCATTACAAACATGCTTGCAAATGTATCTAGAAATCGTTTGAACAGCTATAAAACTGTGTGCAAAATCCCTAATGCAGGAACGTTTGGCCTATCGAACTATCCAAAAATGTAAAAATAAATAAATAAATAAATAAAGAGTGAATAAAGAAATTATAATGTGTTTGGTTTTATGGCCATTAAGTGTTTAGCAGTGATTTTGTGAGCTCATTATTATAAACCACAGGAAACAGCCATGGAACTAACAATGAGAAGTGCTGTTGGTCATTTTCTTCACCTCCATGGTATTCATTTCATCTCAGCATGTTCCAAATAACCTGGAGACCAGTGGGTCACCGTATGAGTGTGACTTTTCATGATTGGAGACAGATCGGAACTGAGGACAGGCCAGTCAAGCACATGGACTCAGTGTCTATGACATCACTCTCTTTTGAGTAGAGCTAAACGGGGTCTGGCGTGGCCCTGCTGGATCAAACCACCTGGAGAAACCAACATTACCACACATCGGTCTACAATTCCCCATGCTGGATGCCAAATTATCTACAAAACAGCAACACATTGGATTAATGCTATAAATTGTTTTGAAGATTCTCTTGAGTGCACGTGGCTGAGCTGATCATGTGATGGTGGCTCTAATTGTGTGCTCAAAGTTCACACACATCTGACAGAGGTTTTTGGCTTTTGGATTGTTCAACTGTAAATGATAAAAACGTTACATGTACAATAAGTTTCAGAAGAAGAATGTTTCCATTTTGTAAAAAAGCAAAAGCAATTCATTCTTCCTTAGCAACACATTCTCACTCCCAGCGCGTCAAAAACAAAAGCTTGGTCAGCCACCCTCCGCGTCAGACCCCTGACGCCAAAAGTGCCCTTTTTCGTTACTTATGTGCGAAAAGGGTTTTTTCCCTTTTCTGACTGCAGATCCCAATGCAGCGTTACACTGACGCGATGGGATGTCCACAGCCAGGGCACCAAACATGCTCATTGTACCTCACCCTAACCTTATCCTCTTATTTAACCTTCCCCTCACCCCTATCCTAACCTTAACCATCTTGCTAGCGAACACGTTAGTGATGTGTCGATCGCTCTAAAAGCCGGCTCTATGAAGTGAACGGTGGGAGCCGCCTCGTCATTGGTCGAGTTCTGACCGAGCCAATGCGAGGGGGAGGTTTCAACTACCACGGTGGAGGTTAAAAGTAGAGGGTATGTGTAACCTCCCCCTCGCCAGATGGTATGTTCTAACGTTCCCCTTGGGCGGCAAATACGGAAATTCACAGTCAGAATGCGTGGGAAACAAACGCTTGATCACAGTGAGAGTAACTTTTTAGGTAGCAAGAGGGTTAAGGTTAGGATGAGGGAGAGGGGAAGGTTATAAATAGTGAAACGTTAAGGTTTAGGTGCGGTTAAATGAGCTGGTTTGGTGCCGCATCAGCAGATATCTAATAGCGTCAGATTTTACGCTGCATTGGGATCTGCAGTTACAAAAGGGAAAAACTCCTTTTCACACATAAGTAACGAAAAAGGGCACTTCTGGCGTCAGGGGTCTTACGTGGAGGGTGGCTGACCAAGCGTTTGTTTTTGACGCGCTGGGAGTGAGAATGTGTTGTCCTTAGACAGGTTGATGTCTCAACTGACCCAATATTGAAACCTCACCCTTGACTAAAGCCTGTATCTCTTTGACATATGCGTAGGTTACTGATAGAAAACACTGAATTAGATGAAAATATTCATGTTTTAGGTTTTATTTTGGAATTTTTAGCAGAAATCTAACATGTTAAAAAGCACGACACATTTGAAATACATTTTAGCCAACAAAAAGCAACAATAGTCCAAATCTACAGTTGAGTCAAAATGTGCTTGTCCTAAATCCTAACTTGTTGTAGCATTTGTTACAATTTGTAACTTGCAGGAACTAAATGGAGAAGTGCTTACGAATGGTTCAAGACTGCTTGCAAACATTCAACTTAAATTTCTTTTAACTTGTTTCTCTTTGACCAAAGCCAAACATCTGTTTCAGGACTGATGATTGGCATTAAAAGTTAAGCTAAAAAAGTGTGTAGTCCTGGTCTAAAACGGCATGTGTGTGTGTGTGTGTGTGTGTGTGTGTGTGTGTGTGTGTGTGTGTGTGTGTGTGTGTGTGTTGGTGGATTTAAAGACAAAAAGCAAAATCTTACAGCAAACCCAGTGAAAGACAGGACGCCGGTGTACAGGCGTAATGTGAGTGCACCTGTCCGGCTTTGTCAGAAAACCTGCAGCCACATATTTGGACCTTCTGAAGATGGTCTAGCAAAGACTTGTTTACACTGATCAGAACATCTGGGTGTAATAAAAGAATGAGTAACAGATTCTGGATTAGATTGTTTAGGGAAGTGTGTAATCCGGGTTAAGAATAGAAAGCTCAGAATCAGGTTTAACACCCAGACTAGTAACAGGGTTTGAGAGAAACGGACAGTGGGGTAAGATCCAGATGAGGTGTGGAGCGGTGTCAGGAGTCAGAACAGCTTCAGGTTTTCCTTCATTCAGAAGAATGAAGATCAAGACCAACCAGTTTTGACCTCAGAGAGAAGGTCAAGAAAAGAGAGTGGAGTCATCAGAATTAGCAGAAAAGCAGATTTGATCATTTTCAGCTTAGATGTGGTCATGTTCTTCATGCTTTTTCGGAAAAAGGGGTTCGGGGGCCACAAAGAGTGGGCCTATGGGCGGCTGGTCTAAAATATTGAACCTTTTCACAATATTGTGATTGTGTGAGATTATGAATGTGGGATTTTCATCATCTGCCAGCCATAATCATCACAATTATAACAAATAAAGACTTGAAATATCTGACTTTGCATGTCACGAGTCTGTTTTATTGATTCATTTCTTCTTTTAAGTTACATCACTGACAGAAATGAAATTTGCACCATATTCTAATTTTGGGAGTTTATACAGTGAAGTGTAGACTGTTCAATAATGTTAACTTAAACAGAAAAGTAAGATAATTAAGTCGTTATTAAGACAAAAGGCTGAAACATTTAGTGCTGACCAGGTTGGAACTTCACAGAAAATAAGAGAAAGTCTGATTTTTATCTTCACACAAACTAACCGATGCATTTGCTGACCGATGGAAACTTTAGGTTTTTATCTAAAAGGAATTTTTCTCATGTCACTGTTTGTTTGTGGTTGTGTGAACTGTCAGATGGCTTTTACTAGTGCTCTCTTCCTAGTGTTCCTGCATTAGTGATGGCCCAATTTTCACTTTGTTTTTACTCACCTCAGAAAGCTTTTAGCAGCTGCTGCAGCAGCTCTGTCCCCCCACGGTATTTTCTTTTAAATAAAAGCTTCTGAGTCACAAACTGTCACACATCTGGCCAAGAGAGATTTTAATAAAACACACTTTTAGGTTCTTTAAAAAACACCAAAGACAAAGCTGTTGTTATAGCACTTTCCAGTGTGATACAGCATAGGGACATGTCAGACCAGGCAGCCAAACAAAGCTGTTGTAGTCACATTCACTTTACTGAATCTGTTCAACTCGTTAATGTGGAGTAATGACTGGGTGTGTAAAATAAAAAAGAATTAATGCTAATGGCATTCAGCTGTGCAACCTTTCAGCAAACATACTATTAACAGGCAGGCTGGAGCGGCAAGAATTTCAGCTGAGAAAATTCCTAAATCGATACTCCTTTTATTACCAATCTTGTGTTCACACCCTCAGACAGCAGCGCTCTGAGGAACTTGTTTATGTATGTTTGGTGTTGTATCTGTGCCTCCGTGTGTGTGTGTGTGTGTGTGTGTGTGTGTGTGTCAGGCCTAGAGCATATGTCTCTAAACCGTGCCCCCGCTGCTTTCATGCTTCACTGCTATCTTCATTTCTGTCCCTGCACCTCATCAGCAGCCCGTCTATCCGTCACGCCGAGGAGAGCATGACGTAGAACCTTTTCATAATTATTTCCCACCCCCCTTGTATGACCACCACCAGTACCTCTCTCTCTCTCTCTCCTTCAAACCAAAGAAAGACCTATCTTCCTACCTCTGACCACACACACACACGTCAGCTGTGCCTCCCACCTCTAACCACAGGCATCCATTTGTGTGGTGCTTATGTGTACTCTCAGCCCCCCCCCCCCCCCCCCCCCCCCCCATTCTTTACCAATTGCTGATATTAAGATGAAGATTGGAACTGAAAAGTCATTAGGACTCTCCTTCAGAAGAGTGTGGCCCATATCCGTGTTTTCCATCTCTATGTTAACCTGTGTTCTGTGTGCACAGGAATGTCAGGATTGTTTTTCTATCAAACCAACGTTTTTGTGGAAGCAGTGAGAGACATCCAGCTCTGTATCTATATATCAAATATTACCACTTCTGAAAGGTAATTTCAGTGTATCTTAAGTATTGTTTTAATGTCAAAATTGTATGTAAAAACTTTACCCTTAACAACCTCTGTTTGCAGAAACAGCGTGTATGTCCAAAAGAGCTAATGAGATTTCGGATAAGCCAAACCAGCCAAAGCACAAAGTTTACTTCTGCTCAAAAAACTCAGTAATGTTGCCTACTTTATACTATTGTAAACTGAGTAGTTTTTTTGGCATTATAATGGTATTTGCATGGAATTCTTGGGTTTTTCACAAGAGTAAATATAAGGGCTGTGGAATGAATCTGTCACGCTGCGAGCGCAGGAGGATTTGACCCAAAACTAGGGGGGGGGGGGGGGGCACAGGCAAGGAGACACATGAGGAACCCAAGGAGACGTATAAAGTGGGACCTAGAGAGGGCAGGAGAACACAAGCAGACACATGAGGGGGGCGCAGGATGCAGAACATGACAGAATCAATTCTATATTTCCATTATGAATCCAAATCCAATCCCCAAAAACGTTATTTTTATTTGTAAACAATTACATTTTTTTACACATCTTTTGACCAGATTGTTTCTTTTTTTTTTACCTCTGCTAAATCCGACGTTAAAGAAGTTTGTAGGATTTCCCTCTTCCACCTCTTTCCAGGAATGATGCTGAAAAACTAGTTCATGCATTTATTACATCAAGACTGGATTACTGTAATTCATTACTCTCAGGAAGTCCGCAGAACATAGTTAAAAGTCTTCAGCTTGTCCAAAATGCTGCAGCTAGAGTTCTGATGTGAATTACAAAGAGAGATCATATCTCTCCTGTCTTAGCTTCCCTACATTGGCTACCTGTTAAATTCAGAATAGATTTTAAGATCCTCCTTCTCACATATAAAGCTCTTAATAATCAAGCTCATCATCAGTGATGTTCCATATGTCTGTACAGGTGCTGGCCAGTAAATTAGAATATCATCAAAAGGTTGAAAATATTTCAGTAATTCCATTCAAAACGTGAAACTTGTACATTATATTCATGCAATGCACACAGACCAATGTATTTCCAATGTTCATTACATTTAAATTTGATATTCATAAGTGACAACTAATGAAAACTCCAAATTTGGTATCTCAAAAAATTAGAATATTCTGAAAAGGCTGAATATAGAAAACACCTGCTGCCACTCTAATCAGCTGATTTACTCAAAACACCTGCAAAGGCCTTTAAAAGGTCCCTCAGTCTTGTTTTGAAGGCACCACAATCATGGGGAAGACTTCTGACTTAACAGCTGTCCAAAAGACAATCATTGACACCTTGCACAAGGAGGGCAAGACACAAAAGGTGATTGCTAAAGAAGCTGGCTGTTCGCAGAGCTCTGTGTCCAAGCACATTAACAGACAGGCGAAGGGACGGAAAAAATGTGGTAGAAAAAAGTGTACAAGCTCTAGGGATAACCGCACCCTGCAGAGAATTGTGACGACAAACCCATTCAAAAATGTGGGGGAGATCCACAAAGAGTGGACTGCAGCTGGAGTCAGCGCTTCAAGAACCACCACGAGGAGACTCATGAAAGACATGGGATTCAGGTGTCGCATTCCGTGTGTCAAGCCACTCCTGAACAAGAAACAGCGCAAGAAGCGTCTCGCCTGGGCCAAGGACAAAAAGGACTGGACTGATGCTGAGTGGTCCAAAGTTATGTTTTCTGATGAAAGCAAGTTCTGCATTTCCTTTGGAAATCAAGGACCCAGAGTCTGGAGGAAGAGCGGAGAAGCACAGAATCCACGTTGCATGAGGTCCAGTGTAAAGTTTCCACCGTCAGTGATGGTGTGGGGTGCCATGTCATCTGCCGGTGTTGGCCCACTCTGTTTCCTGAGGTCCAGGGTCAATGCAGCCGTCTACCAGGAAGTTTTAGAGCACTTCATGCTTCCTGCTGCTGACCAACTTTATGGGGATGCAGACTTCACCTTTCAACAGGACTTGGCACCTGCACACAGTGCCAAAACCACCAGCACCTGGTTCAAGGACCATGGTATCCCTGTCCTTGATTGGCCAGCAAACTCGCCTGACCTTAACCCCATAGAAAATCTATGGGGTATTGTGAAGCGGAGGATGCAATACGCTAGACCCAACAATGCAGAGGAGCTGAAGACGACTATCAGAGCAACCTGGGCTCTCATAACACCTGAGCAGTGCCACAGACTGATCGAGTCCATGCCACGCCGCATTACTGCAGTTATTGAGGCAAAAGGAGCCCCGACTAAGTATTGAGTGCTATACATGCACATTCTTTTCATGTTCATTCTTTTCAGTTGGCCAACATTAGAGAAACAAACATTTTTTCATTGGCCTTTAGAATATTCTAATTTTCTGAGATACCAGATTTGATGTTTTCATTGGTTGTCACCTATAAATATCAAAATTAAACGTAATAAACATCGGAAATACATTGGTCTGTGTGCATTGCATGAATATAATGTACAAGTTTCACCTTTTGAATGGAATTACTGAAATATTTTCAACCTTTTGATGATATTCTAATTTACTGGCCAGCACCTGTATGTTCGTTTCGGTCTGTGGTCAGACGAAACAAAAATCGAGCTTTTTGGCCACAATGCCCAGCAATATGTTTGGAGGAGAAAAGGTGAGGCCTTTAACCCCAAGAACACCATGCCTACAGTCAAGCATGGTGGTGGGAATATTATGCTGTGGGGCTGTTTTGCTGCCAATGGAACTGGTGCTTTACAGAGAGAAAATGGGATAATGAAGAAGGAGGATTACCTTCACATTCTTCAACATAACCTAAAATCATCAGCACAAAGGTTGGGTCTTGGGCGCAGTTGGGTGTTCCAACAGAACAATGACCCCAAACACACATCAAAAGTGGTAAAGGAATGGCTAAATCAGGCTAGAATAAGGGTTTTAGAATGGCCTTCCCAAAGTCCTGACTTAAACCCCATTGAAAACATGTGGACAGTGCTGAAGAAACAAGTCCATGTCAGAAAGTCATCAAATTTAACTGAACTTCACCAATTCTGTCAAGAGGAGTGGTCAAAGATTCAACCAGAAGCTTGCCAGAAGCTTGTGGATGGCTACCAAAAGCGCCTAATTGAAGTGAAAATGGCTAAGGGACATGTAACCAAATATTAGCACTGCTGTATGTATATTTGTGACCCAGCAAATGTGATCACTTTTCTCTGTTAACCCATAATAAAGACATTAAAGAACCGAACTTCATGAATGTTTTTTGTGACAAAGAAGTATCTTTTCCAATCACTCTATCAGAGAAAAATCAGAGTTTTCGAAATAACGGGACTCTCAGTAGAGCCATTATATTATATTTTTTACAAGTGTATGTAAACTTCTGACCACAACTGTATGTCTGACCTTGGAATTGTGTGTCTGATCTTGGAATAGTGTGTACTGAAACAATTGAATTTCCCTCTGGGATTAGTAAAGTATTTTTGAATTGAATTGAATTTTGTATTTCCCTATTTGATGAGTAATCATGTTAATTAATCATGATTGAGATGTTGATCATAATAATTGTGATTTTTAACATGATCAAGCAGTAAATATCTCAAGCAATACTACTGCTGGAGCTCCTCTCCAAATGTGCTAAAATGCTTTGCTGCTGTTGGTGATGTTTGCTCTTGCATTAAAGCAGAGTTCCATTTGAATAACAGCAGTTTAAAGGTTTGCTGTTGAACCTTTAGACATGCTCATCATCCCTGATGCATCTAAACTGTTCTGTCTACAAAATATGATACCAGTCAGACTAACTTTAACTCAGTAACACATTTCAAAATGAGAAAAATATTGTGATGTATGTCCCTAAATATCAATTAGTAGCTTTAGTTTTTTTTTAGAATTGTACAGATTTTAATCTCAGATCCAACCTTGCTTGTTGACTTATGTGCTGGCATTTCAGGTCTTAAAACATCATCCAGGGTGTGATGTTAGTGTGAACCAGGTGTTTAATGCTCCCTGCTCCTGTGAAGGCGGTCTGACCATGCAGGCAGCCTCTTCTCACAGGCATTAGGCACATCTGCAAGAGTTCTCATCTGCTGCAGGGAGCATGAAGCACATCTGATAAGAAGGTGTTGATAGTTGGCATTAGCTTGACAGCTTCTGCAGCCTGGTATAGCAACAGAATATAGGCAGAGGCTGCAGGCTCAGACAGGAAGTTACTGATAGCAAACAGCAATCACACGTCAATTCCCATATCAGTCATACTGAATTTATTTGGTCGGCCATTGAGATTAAGTTTTTAGGGATCACTTATCAGGTTGGACTGTGCAGGCAGACATTTTGACACAGTACAAGGTGTTTTAATAAGGGCTGCGTCCACTTAGAGAAACATCTATGTCCTTTTCACAGTCAGTGTATGATTAAATTGGTCCTTAGTACAAAGTGTAACTTAGATTGATATGCATGAAAAAAGCACAACCAAGGCTGTTTGATGACTTTAGCTTGAAGTCAAATTGAGTTTGAACACAATGGCTGTTTTCCCAACATGAGTAGAGTCTTGAGCGCTTGCAGGCAATCCTTAAAGGGATAATGTGTAGTTTTTATCATTAATATCTGAAAATATCCATCAAAATGTTGTTGAAAATGAATGAAATGATGCCCAGTTATTAAAAAATATTGGCGGGTTCTTAACATATAACCATAAAAATCTGTTCTAAAATACATGGGAGCGGGTCTAAGGGTGTTTCTCAATGTCAAGGCGCCTGGCCTTGTGAAGCGATGTTTTGCAAAGCCAGGCGCCTTGCTTACGAGGACACTGTCCTTCCTTGGTCAAAGAAAACGGTTAAACAGACTTGCATCACGTGACCGCTGCTTCCACGGCGGTCATGCAACATCACATGACACGGGAGATAACGTTATATTTTATACGTATTAGTTTCAGTATAAATATATAATGAGCCTTTTACTTTTTAAATTGTGTTTATATTTGTTAAATTAAATATGTAAGCGAGTTACTACCGGCAGCCACCGGAGCTTCCACTACTAAGCAACTAACCAACCATAGATAACTTCTTTGGATCTAAAAACAAAATAAATAAAAAAACATTTTAAATTAGTTGACTTACTTTAAAAGTTGAAATTTGCCCCTGAATTAGCTGCCGGCTTCTGATCCACAATCCTTATGAAAATACTGCGGTGTATTCTGGGAAATTTTTGACCAAGGCTAGGCTACAAGATACCTCCCGTGTACCCTTGCTCAGCTAGCAAAAGGGCTAACAAACGGAGAACACACGCCTCAGTAGAACATGAACATTGGAACACGCCTTGGTGGCTCCTGATGACGTATCTCCTAGGCAACTGGGGCGGGGCCAAGAAATCAAGGCGAGGTTCCATAGCCTTGAGAAACACCCTAAGTCTCAGGGCGACACCATATATTTCCTTCTACGGGAGCCCTTGAGGACAAAATGCACTACTGATTTGTACCAAACTGTTACAAAACGTTCACCATTCATAAACCTTGTTTGGCACACTTACCTCTTCACTCGTTGCCACTGATGAAAGGGAGTCTGATATGCTTGTCATTTTGCTGAAGTTTGCACTCCCCAGGGCTTTTTGACCCTAATGGGCATCCGTTGGTAAGGTCTTACTCCAAAACAAAAATACTGCTTGCTTGCAACAATTTAGATATCTACTGCCCCTTATCACCAGGAAAAATATACACTCTTATTTTAAGATGATGGAATCAATCGCATAACACCAAAATGCTCCACTGAGTGAGGCTGCTTACATTTGCATGGTTTTATCACCAATGTTAAATCCACTGAATGACCCCTTACAGAAGCATAAAGTACAGTTTTATTTCTTAGATAAATCTCAATTTACTGTGCAACAAAAAAGTTTCTTTCCTAACAATAAATGTATTGTTGTGGTGCATTTTGCAGTTCTTTAATAGAGTAAACCAGTTTATTCAGTTTGACCTGGTCTGATCACCTGTTAAAATTTGAATCTCTTGCAGATTCTTGTAACACAACAATGCATCAATATATTTGTTGGACATTTCTTTTGCATTTTTGAGATTTTTACATGAAACTTATAAAAACTAATTGAGCCAACAGTAGTCCAGGTTCCACAAATCAACACTTCTTGTCTTTATTACTCCAAACTTTAGCTGCTAAATCCAGAAATTATATTGATTTGTTTAAACTTGTTTTTTTCACTTAGGACTTTTATTGAGTTGTTACATATGGTATTTTACTCTTATTTTGTTGATACATCAATGTGTCTCGTCTGAGACCATGGTGCAATCTTTTTTAATGTATCAAGTGTCAGACATTAACAAATGTGTTCAAAACTGTGTTTCAACACTGTGGACCTGAGACAATATGAGCACAAAATGCAGTTTAGACACATTTATACTCACAAGAATGTCAGTGCATCATAATGCATGTAATTCAGTTTAAGCCAATTGAATGTTTTTTTTTTTTTTGCTAATTCATTACAAAAGTAAATTTAAAGCAAAATACAAAAAGTCAAAAGTTCAGTTCATATCAGTTCCAGAGACAAGAAAAAGTATTACTGAACAGAGGCAAAAACACAAAAGTGTTATTATGATGGAAGTTCAGGCTAAATAGAAGACAAGGTACAAATGGACTTTAGATTAAAAAGGATGTTTTTATTATACAGTTATCTTGTGCATCTAGTAATGTTATCAGTTTACAGTATCTCAAAGCATTAGTTCCTTGTGTAATTTTGTTGTTAAGCTCTGGACACGAGAAAACAAGAATGATATGTTAACTATTACATCTTCAGACTGACATGTATAAATTGCTGCATACATCGCAGAAGTAGAACAAACATTACCTGTACTTTGTCAGGTCCCCATGGACTCTGTCACCTCCCAAACTAACCGTTTGGATGTGCACATTTACATTTTTATCAGCTCATCTTGTCAAGAAGAGAACAAACAGCATGATTCGATTGCACCTCATTCTGCATATGCAACTTATAGCCCCCTGTAGCATTCACCATGCCTCAAGGCAGTAATTTCTGCTCTCAGACGGTCCTCAGGTGTTACTACTTTTAAGATATGAAAGTAATCAAGCAAAATAAATAACACAAAGTCTGGAGTGGAGTGTGGAAAGTCTGCAGTGTTTGCTTCTATTTTAAAAACTGAATATGAACCTCAAAATGTCACTCATAGTTGCTGTGTTTAAAAGTTAAAAACATCATAAAGTTCTCATGAGCACCTGTTACTGGATCATCATGATAATGAAGCACAATCCAATCACTGCCTGTTTTTTTTACATGTATGTACGGAATGCCATGGTCTGTTGTAGTGATGTGTCATGAGGTCTGTTTGTCTTCTGAAAGTTAGGTTTGCTAGTGATGTTTAAAGCTAATTTATGTTTGCTTTATTACTTTTTTGTGTTTGTAGCATTCTTTAAATTTAGACTTACTTGCCTTGTATTTTTTTATTCTTCAGAGAGTTTTGGATTTAATTAATTGGTCATTCAACGCGATTGATAAGATTTTTTCTACGATGAGAACGGAGGAGGGGGCTCGCGCTTGCCCTCACGGGACACATGCAGCGGGATATATGCTCGATTCCTGGAAGAAGTGGAATGTCATCTGTCTCTCTCAGCTGTCCATTGAGGACGTCGAAGATGTGTGGATATTTGGCCTGATGATCACTGGATTTCTTCTGATTGGAGTGGGAGGATATCTGGTTTTCCGTAAAATTGGGATGACGGGAGCGATTGGAGGGTGACCCGCATCCAGGGACGGCACCGTCCGGGCGGAGACCTTACAGACTGGGACGTTACTCGAGGTGAATCGCAAGCTGGACAATGTCTTAGCTGCATTACCGGTGTTAGTGCGCAAATTGGATCTCATCTCGGAAAGGGTCACCGGACAGTGTGGAGATGTTTAATCACCGAATTGGCTTCACTGGAGGATTTGAATGATCAATGCAGACTTTAAGGCAGAGAGGAAAATTATCTCTGCCTGACCCAAACAAAGTCTTGTTATCGAATCTGACGCCATAAGCAGCCTTGGAGTTGTGTGCAAAAACCCCCACAATGGAAGGAATGCAGACAAATGCTATGAACCCCCCCCCCCCCGCGCCTTCAGATTGTGGTCTCGCACCGAGGTCATCAAGTTGGAGGCACTCGCTGTGCTCTGTGCTTTCCCATGACCTCCCTCCCACCTGTGGATTCAGTTGGCCGAGCGCCACACAGGCTGCTCCCGCTGAGGAAACCAGGGTCCCAGCCCCTCCCCCCTACCTACCGGGTCTCATGTTGTGAACTGTGACATTCGTGCTTGTATGTTGGGTGTTTTTTTTTAGCATAGTAGAGCTACACCCTGCCGGTGTAGCTCTGTTAATGCCTTTTTCTCCCTCCCCGAACTCTCCTCATGTAATCCCCTCTTCATCTACTGAAATGAGCGACCTTATGGCTGCTCTCGCGGTCTGCCTGTATCTGTTCTGTCTATATGTGTGTGTGTAATCTTGGTCAAGCTGTACTGTGGAGTCAAGTTCCTATGCTCTGGATCGCTGGAGCGCTGGCAATAAAATGCTTTCTGATTCTGATTCTGATCTTAAAGAGCATCACTTTTTCAGAAAGATACTTGATCATTTAAGCATGGATCAATATACAGTATGTAATGTAGTATCTCTCTTAAAGCTAAAGATGCTTTACATGGACGATCATAGTCAGAGAAAGATAATAATAAAATTTAATTAGCTAAATGGTCAGTATCTGCATAGTAGTGCATACTTTCAAGGTTGTATGCCAATATAATGCAAGGGATTGTGCTCACACGCTTGTTCTTCCAGTGATAAGATCTGAGGCAGCAGTAGATCAGGAGGTAAAGTGGGTTGACCAGTGGTCGAAGGGCTGTGGGATCAGTCCCAGCACTGCCTGGGTACGCAGCTGTTGTGTCCTTGACAGAGAAGGCTTGTCCATAGGGGGCGCTAGGGCACCACTCCACCAGCCTCACAGGAAGAAGAAGATAGAAATCACAAAATATTAAAAAAAAAACATGAAAATTAAGTAAACAATATATACGTTATAAAGACTATAGGTGCAATGTATAATCTGCATTTAGGTGTAGTTTAAAAATGTTCTCTCACACTTAACCTGTGACCAAAATGTCTTGTGACGAACTTCCTGTTTCTTTTGGGCGCAGCAATCTTTACCACAGAGCTACGCTATAACTAGCACATGCGCCCTAGATCTCCCTCTAAATCCAACACAAGGAATAGGTGAGACTTTGGATGCAGAGGATTGCGATCAAAGTATGCACAGAAGAAAGGAGTCTCAGATCAGGAAATTCACACAGAACTCTGAGCCAATAGGATCGCTTGTTGTTAAGTTTGTTCGGCTGGCTCTCATATTAACCAGTCGCAGGACGATAATAGCTGTAAATCAAAAAATGATGGAATGTGGTGTCAGAGATTTGTAAACACTCTCCAGCAGGTAAAAACAGCACAACACCATCAGGAATCAGCTTAGTGTGGTGTTGGGACAAAGAATTATACAAAGTGGCAGCCTAGCCTCTGCCAGACTGCCCCAGGATGGCTGTGGCTATGGAGTAGCTTACCATCACCAGCAGTGTGTGAATGTGTGAGTGCATGAATGACCGAAAGTGCTTTGAGTGCCTGGAAAAACACTATATAAATCGAGTCCATTATTATTATTATTATTATTATTATTATTATTATTATTAGGCTCGAGCAGCCTAGCACCTGCGACGGTTTATTGTATTGCACTGTTTATTATTTGGCCAAATAAATAGGCTTTTAGAAAACCTTATCATACTCAAAATGTATGCAGCTTGCGCACACTTATCAGTCCTAGTGTAACATTTTGTTATCTAACGGTCTAAAAAAATCACATTAAAAATGGCTCTACAAGCACCCCCTAGGAAAGTGACAACCCCCCACCCCCACTGACCTTCTTTTATAGTAGTGTTGTGAAATTTAGCACATGTGTAGCACTCACCAATCTGCACAGAAAATTCTCTTGCACCCATGTAGTAAACTAAACAGGAATTCAGCCATATTTGATCAAAAACACTATTTAGGTCCCAAAATGGCTGTTGGGTCCGCATTTGAACTGCTCCAATTTTTGCATGCTCGACTGGAAATTTGGGTCGATTGTTCTTAAGGCATGGCCAATCAAAAATAAGTAAAAAAAAAAATAATAATAATAAAAGGTTTTGTATCTGTTGAAGGGGTGGGGCCAGGCATCAAACTTTGACCACTCACCAGATATAAATGGCTGTAACTTGATCATCAAATGTCATTGAGTTACCTAACTTGCTATGGTAATTCTTCATCTTCACCCAGACACAAGAGTGAATGGTTAAATGATAAATTGATTTAATTACACTTATTTGGCAGACCAAAGTTTCCTACCCGGTAAATTTGGAGAACACCGCTCTGACAGATTTGGATGCTGTGCTGGTGCCACCATTAAAATAACAAAGCCACATTCCACTATAATTGATTATGGCACTCTTCTATGATGCAGAATCATTAATGCCTGCATCTCATGCATTGATTATTCGATTATTTTCCTCAGCTCTATCTATCCTACACCTCCCAGTTGGCCGTCGGGGGTGGGGGTATGGGGTGCGCGCGGGGTTTGGGGACCACAAAGAGAGGGCTCGCGGGCCGGACATTGCCCGTGGGCCACCATTTGAGGACCACTGACTTATAGACTTCGAATTGCTGCTAAATACTCTTAAGCTACAGCAAATTTACAGATTTTTCAAAAGTCGCACAGTGTGGGTGTGGCGTGGCCTCAAACACTGACCTGTTGCCACGCAATGTGTTACTGTCAAAGCTCCCTGTTTTACCCCTTTCCTCTTATCAACATCAGTTTCTGCCAAATAGTAGTGGACATGTTGGGGTCACTCAGTGTCCTCAAATGCTATGCAGCTTTTCTACTTTTTATAATAAAATGGTTTTCAAACAAAATATCATTGGGTTCAAGTAGTTTGATACATTTTTGTGACTCCACCAACCCACAACAACCTGTGTCATAGTCTATTTCATGTAACATAGAAACTACAGCAGTCAAGGAATCGAAAAGCTACACTCAACATCCCCAGTTACAAAAATGGGAAGAAGGGATTAGATTTCTTTGCAGGAAGGTTGAAAATCCAAAAGGCTTCAGTGAAGTGTTGGAAGTGCTTTAAAGCTCCAGAAGCCCACAGGGACATCACAGAGCCGCTCCAAGCTTTATCAGTAAGGTTGTACATCTTAGAGAGTATTTCAGATGAATAGCAGCAGTGACAGCTTTGGTTGGGAAGCAGGGGATTGACTTTCGAGGTCACAATCAAGCACCATACAGTGACAATAAAGAGAATTTTATGAGTGGATGCAGCTTCCAGAGAAGTTTGATGCTTTACTACTAACACGAACCGCCACAGCCTATCCCCCAACTCTACCACCATCCCAAAAGGACATCATTCAAAGCATCCCTGATGTTATAACTTCAAGGTTCATCTCTGAGACTGAAAGGCCAACATGTGCACCATAAAAACGCAAGGGATCACTATCCAGGGTAGAGTTACTTCCGGTGGGCCATGTTGAAAGAGAAATTCCTTGGATTTTCCCAGCTTGAGTTATTTGATTCTTTCTCCATCAGAGACACCATAAAAGAGTAGCTTCAGAAACGTGGAATTAGACATATAGAGTGTGTCGCTCTGTCCCATGATGGTGCTCTTCTCCTGTGAACACAGCAGTGTGAAAGCACGATTGTTTCAGACAAACTGACCCAAAGGCAGTAAATATCTGTTGCATTGCACTTTAACTTTATGGGTTTGGTGTTGTTTTTCCCCTCTTTTGTCAGGGTGGTCCCAGAGAAATTCAGCATATTTAGGCGGGGCAGTGATTTTCTAGGGGTGGTCCTGACCACCCCTTGGGGGTTCCACTGGGAAGTATTACCTATGATTTGATCAATTACAGACATCACATTTGCAGAATTTCTGTCTTACTTTTATTGTATTTTTTGAGACACAAAGAGTGAGACATCATGGATTTTAACCGTCTTCCTCCTTTAACCACTCAGTTTATTTCACTGGCCTCTGATGCCAACTGGGGAGGAATGTGAAATAAATGCATGAATCTGTTAATGGTATGGTAGTCTGATTGTTATGTTGTTTGTTATTTAATAACCATTTAATGTCACTGCTGTCGAGGAACAAAATGTAAACTTAGTGCCAGAGACAAAATTGATGTGCAGATGCATGACAACAATAGTTGTTAGATATAAGTGTGTGAGTAGACTTCTGATAAGCTTCTTTAACCCTCTGGAGGCAGGCGTTGCAGATTTGCAACAGTTAAAACCTACCTACCTGGTTACTCCACATACGTATTTCATGAGCATTTTTTAACTCAGAAGTACCCCTGAAGGACTTATTTTTTCGTCCTTTTATCAAAACTTATTTTGAGCCTGAGAGGTTTAAAGCCTCTTCATAAAGGATTAGGACTCTGCTATGTTTGGCTTCAACTTCTGGGTTACATCCAGATGTCGGGTCCCTATTTCATCACTTTGGTTCCATCTCTCCTGTACACATTATGGTGTTCATCTTTCTTTGAAATCTATGAACATTTTACAGAGGAGGATTCAGCTGGGTGTATATATTTTTTTATTTTTTCTCTTTTTATTTCAAACAAATAAAACAATGCGTTGTAATGGAATGAAATGACTGTTTTCCACCTAAAAGTAACCCCCCCCCCCTCCTCAGCAAGAACTAATCTGCATGACATATTGCTCAAGGTCTCATGCATTTGGTTCTAAACTGTTTTCCTTTCCAGCTCAAGAAAATTATGAAGACAAAGGACTCTTTCTTTTTAATAAATCAAAGAATTCTATTTTTAATAAGCTAATCAAACAAAGTGTTAGTCAATGATAAAATGTGAACCAATTTGTGAAATGAAAATATTAATTACTTGATATTATAATCCTACAGAATATAATAAGTAATATAACTTTAAATGTTTCCACTAGAGACTGATCACACGTAAGGTTAAGCCACATCACACATTGCTTTTACTGATCCAATAAGAATCTTCCAGATCCGACGGAGGCGTGGTTTTGGCGGTGTTTTGTAAATCTGTCCTCTTTTCATTCGACCGTAAATCAAAACATCCAAATTATAAAACTATGCCCACGTCATCTTTAACTCCAGTTTAAAGCTTTCTAGAGAAGTTGTCGGAGTGGCCAATCCGTAACTTTCCTCTTCAGCCAAAAGAGCCAACGACAAGCTGGATAAAATCTGTTGCTGTTCCAACTGCTGCAATGGTTCCTTTCAGAAAAAAAGCTGAACCATCACGACCCTGTTTGGGTCTCGCTAGATGCCAATAAAACTGTCGTGACCTGGGAGAATCTCAAAGACAGGACTGGTCGGCGGCCGCGGCTGTTCTACAGGCTTCGGCTCCAGAAATGTCCAAGCTGGACCTCTTGACCTCCTGATCTAGAAGGGGACTTCCGCCAAGCGTACGTAGACCGACAGAATGGCGTCTTATGTGTTTATGAATCTCCAAACCAAAGCTTAGCGCGAAAGCATCATCTTCACTCCCACCAAAACTAATCATTTCTCCAGATTTGCTTCTGAACAACATTCCACACTACACCATTCTCCATCTCACCTCACCTTAGTTACACCATATATTTAGTGTTTAGTCTAGTTTTAATTTGTTTAGTAATAAATCTTTAAACTTTAAAAACGACTTTCTTTCTTTTGTCTCTCAAGCCCTTTTCAGATAGACATTCTGGAACATTTGCGGACAATTCAATCCGTTTTTTAACCGGAACTGTGTTTTCAGACACACCACTTTTGTACCGGAACTTGCCCTTTCGGCTGCGTTCACACAGCAGGGAAAAGTTCCACATGTCTGACGGCGGCAGGGGGTGGGGGTGGGGGGGTAGAATCTGACTTATGTTAAGAAGAAGAAGAAGAAGAAGAAGAAAATATCATTTCTATAGCGCCTCTCAAGATAAAAATCACGAGGCGCTTAAGCATAATTCTGCGCACACGAAGACACATAAGAGACCTGGATGATGAAGCTCAATGGTTAAAGGAATCACTGGAGCGGTGTGAAGCGCTCCGTTGCGCGTCTAGGCGGTACCGTAGGAGGCGAGTTGCCGTGGTTCGCCGCATGCTACAGCAGCGGGCTACCTAGGTGCACACAGCGTCCCCCGGTCCCCTCCTCCTCCCCCTCCCCCTTGTCCAGAACTCTACCTCACCAGTCTGAAGCAGCCACCCTGTCTGTAACATGTCCAGACCTGTTACTAGGGGCTTCGTCCGGTTAAATTCCGGAACACATTATCCGGATGTTTGTATTCAGACACAAAGGTCTTACGGACAGAGTCCGGAACATTTCCATTTTTCAAGGCCTGTCTGAAGGGGGCTTCAGTTATTACGAAGTGTTACATAATCCCTGCAATAAAAAGTTCCATTCTTCTGGTTAAAAGTACCCCGAGAGCCATAATATTGATTTTATATTTATTATGGAAACTTATGGCTCTTTAAACAGATGTAAAACTAACCCTTTACAACTGTAAGTGCAGAAAAGACCCTGGAAGAGACATCACTGAGACATGCCTGGGTGATTTTTGAAATAAATCAATAATGATCTCCTTTAGACCAGAATTAGCTCATATCTGTGGGTCCTGGAAACATCAAAACTGGATGTCCAGACGGTGTTGAAAAATGACATCATCTGGCATCACAGTCAGCACTTTCAGTTGACCAAAAAAATGAGGGTACAAGAATAAGCTGGATATGACGTTCCTGCAACTAAACTGAGTGATGTGAGAAAGACATCCACAACAAACTCTCGGACCAGATCAGCCCATATCTGGAGGTCCTGGAGATGTTATTACAGGACATCCATAAGACGTTGATAAAAGACGTCATATGGCATCACAGTCTGCACCTTTAGTGGACAAAAAGTGGACATGCAGAAATTACCTGGGAAAGGCGTCACTGCGAAGTGTCTTTGAACAGTGAGCAACAGTGCACCCGTTTTGGATGTGCCCATGACATCTGTAGCATCATGGAAGGTCCTCTAATTTGTGGCAAAGGTCACATTTACCCAGCTGGGTCAAACAGTACTTTTAAATCCACAGATTAACCAAGGAGCCATGATGTCTGGAAGAACATATCACTTATCTGCTGCCGTTCTGTCCCAGGAGGACACTTCAAGTTCACGATAATAATTAGATAATAATATTAATAAAACTCATTGATTTTATTACTATTTATTATAATCATCATAAATGATCACTTGGTTCAGTATAAATGTATTTCAATTACATGAAATGAATTATTATGCTTTGGGTATAATAATGATTAATTATGATTATGGTTGATGACAGTAAAAGATGTGTTCAGCATATCAGAATGTCAGTTTTACCTTATCCATCTAACACAGTGGGTTATCCAGGTTAAAGGGTAACTGCATCACATGTTTTGATGCATGGTCAAAGCTTTCTTGCTGAGAGTGGGAGTGTCCTGAGAGCTTTGTAAAACTAACCATCATTGTGATGGTTAGTTTTACAAAGCTCTCAGGACACCTCAGTTCTTCAGTTCAGTTCTTGAACCAACATCACTGAGGAAGGGAACGGCCGTCCCTAACTTCTGCCAAGCTGTTCTGTCACGCTGACAAGAATAGCTAAGAATAAATGAGACTGTAACCAGCTGATGACAACTCTACCCAGAGTTATTGATTTCTGAGTCAAGTTAAGTTGCAAGAACTCCTTCAGAGTTACGGACTTTGAAAGGCAAATAGTTCCATCAGTCGAGTGGCCCAAGGAGACATCTCAGGACCGATTTGGTCATGCTAGAGGTTTTCTACCAACCTCTCTGAAGGAAATCCATCTCCACCTGGACACGTCGGATCCAAAAAGGGGGTCTTCTGATGGGTGAGGTAGACTTCGACAGAATGTGTTTGATGCTGTTTTCTCTAAGTGAAAAACTCAGTTAGCTGCAAAACATCATTTCCATCCAGAACGCTTCCTCTCTATCTGAAAGAAATCTTCTGATAATTCCATTCACACATCCAAACTCGTATTTCCAATTTAGCTTCCATCCAGCCACAGGTTTGCCTTTTAAAACAAGTTTAAAATCAAAGCTGTTAAAAATTGTCATTAAATTGTCATCCATGAATTGTCGTTTATAATTCCTGTTTCAAATCTTTAAGTTACATTTTTTTTTCATTTCTCTTTGTGCCAGGAGGCACATAAGGCAAGGACATCATTTTTCCACAGGGATCGATTTCCAGCTGCACTTCTTGTTGAGTTCCATGAACACCATCCTGCTCTGTTTCTCTCTGCCTCAGCCACTTGCCGCCAAGTTGTTTTAGGTCGGCCTCTTTTCCTTCGACCTTCAGGCGCCCAACTTAGAGCCACAGCGCAGTCGCTCGTCTCCTCCTTTCGCAGCACATAGCCGATCCAGTTCCATCTCCTCCTCCTCACCTCATCGCTGATCCTCTCTGTCTGTGCCATCTCTAGCACTGTCTTGTTGGAAACATGCTGTTGACACCGGATCTTAAAGATCCTCCTTAGGCACTTCGTTTGGAAGGCGTCGAGTTTCATTTCTTCTCCCTTTGTCAGTTTCCATGTCTCACATCCATATAGTAGCACTGACAGTACAAGGCTTTTGAACAGAGAAGTCTTTGTCTTTTTGCTGATGTCACTGGATTGTCTTTTTGCTGATGTCACTGGCCATCCAGATGTTTGAAAGCTGTTTGTGCCTTACACTTGCCAATCCGACACTCCTCTTGATATCCGCTGTGCCTCCACCATCTTTAGTGACACTTGCCCCCAGGTATGTGAAGCTCTCCACCTCTGTCATGTTGTGATGGTGGAGATGATGGACCGTGTGTGGAAGACCTGACCAGGAGGTAAAAATGCAGGCTTCAGAAAAATAAAAATGAATTTTATTCCAGAACGGGAACAGCAGGAACAAAACACAACGATGACTTGAACAACAACACTGATAGGAACAAAGAGGGAGGTATAAATACACAGAACAATCAGGGAACACATGGGCAGGCTAACAAGGAGAAGGTGAAACCAATAGGGACTAATGAGGCAGTAGAGGGACACAGTCAGGATGGCAGGGGCAGATCGTGACAGTACCCCCTCCTTAAGGGGCGGATACCAGACGCCCACAAGGCCAAACACCACAGGAGACCGGGAACACGTGACTTGACTCGGGACAGGGACTCGAAGACTTGACAGGAGACGGAGACTCGAAGACTTGACAGGAGACGGGGACTCAAAGACTTGACAGGAGACGGGGACTCAAAGACTTGACAGGAGACGGGGACTCAAAGACTTGACAGGAGACGGGGACTCAAAGACTGGACTGGAGATGGGGACTCGAAGACTTGACAGGGGACAGGGACTTGACTTGACAGGGGACAGGAATGAGACTTGACAGGAACGAGACTTGACAGGAACGAGACTTGACTTGACAGGAACGAGACTTGATTTGACTTGACAGGAACGAGACTTGACTTGACAGGAACGACTTGACAGGAACGACTTGACAGGAACGAGACTTGACTTGACTTGACAAGAACGACTTGACATGAAGACTTGACTGGACGTGAAGACTGGATGTGAAGACTGGACGTGAAGACTGGACGTGAAGACTGGACTTGACTGGACGTGAAGACTTGACATGAAGACTTGACTGGACTTGACTGGACGTGAAGACTTGACTTGACTGGACGTGAAGACTTGACTTGACTGGACGTGAAGACTTGACTTGACTGGACGTGAAGACTTGACTTGACTGGACGTGAAGACTTGACTTGACTGGACGTGAAGATTTGACTGGACAGGAGCAGGCGTGGAACCCAGGCAGAGAACTGCAGGAGCAGGCGTGGGACCCAGGCAGAGAACTGCAGGAGCAGGCGTGGAACCCAGGCAGAGAACTGCAGGAGCAGGCGTGGAACCCAGCAGAGGCTGCAGCAGCATGAGACCTTCAGGCATAAGCCCCACAGCGTGGACCAGGAAGTGGACAATCTGCAGAAGCGACGCCAGAAAACCAGGATCGGCGGCAGGCACTCGACAGCCGGTCAGAGCAGGTGCACGGCACGATTAGCTGGATCTCAGGAAGAGGCTTGGGTGCAGGGAAGCAGGAGAAGAGCGGGGAGACCAGCCCTACCACCCCGGAGAACGATGGCGTGCGCAGGGGATGTAACTCCCTTAGAGCTCCAGGATCCGCGGCTTCCATGACAAAAAAACGGGATGGGGGCAGAAAGCAGGAGAGGAGAAGGGCTCGACCACCACAGGAAACGAACTGGATGCGCCGAAACCCACCCAAAGGCTTGACCACCCCGGAGAACAGGTAGGATGCACCAACACCTTGGGTCAGAATCTCCTTCCGCTAAAAGGAGAAATGAGTAAAAATAAATCCTCCAACAAACAGGTGTTAGCTCATCACAGGTCCAGGTTTGGTCAGATCATTCTGTCACGTTGAACGAGGTGGAGACGGCGGACCATGTGTGGATGAGCTGACCAGGAGGTAAAAATGCAGGCTTCGGATAAAGTAAAAATGGTTTTAATGGCAGGATGGGATGAACAGGACAAAACAACGATGACTACTAACAACAACAATGATCTGACAAAGGACAGGGGCAAAACAGGTGGTATAAATACAGAGGGCTAATTAGGGAAACATGGGCAGGTTAACGAGGGACAGATGAGAACAATAAGGGTAATCAAGGCAGGAGAGGAACACAGTCAGGAGGGCAGGGGCAGATCGTGACAACCTCCTCCACTTCTCTTTCTCCCACTTTCATCTATCCCATTATCTTCCCTCTTACTGTTCACCTTCATTATCCTACACTTTCCAGCATTCAGCCTCAGTCCAACTTTAGCTGCATTCTTCTCCAGCCTAGTTGTTTTGATTTGAAGATGTGCCATTATTGAGGACAGTAGGGCAATGTCATCTGCATAGTCTAGGTCCTCCAGCATGGTCATGAAGTTCCATCTGATTCTGGTTCTTTTACCCTCCACAGTTCTCCTCATGACCCAATCCATCACCAGTAGGAACAAAAATCCTGACATACAGCACCCTTGTTTCACTCCTGTTGTCACTGGAAACCAGTCTGTTATTTCATTTTCATCAGTGACGGCACACTGAAAGTCTGCGTACAGGATCTTGACCATCTGAATCAGCTTAGGGGGAATTCCATATTGGTGCATGATAGTCCAAAGGCTTTCTCGATGAACGGAGTCGAATGCCTTTTCAAAGTCAACAAAGTGGATGTACAATGTTGCGTTCCATTCATTGACCTGTTCTAAGAATGAATATCTGGTCTACAGCTCCTCTTCCTTTCCTAAAGCCAGCTTGTTCTTTCCTCAGTGATAGATCAACTCCTGTTTGAATTCTGTTGATCAGGATCTTACTAAGCACCTTGCTGGCCAAAGGCAACAGCGTAACTCCTCTTCAGTTGCCGCATTCCTGAAGGTTGCCTTTCTTACGGATTTTGCAGATGAGCCCTTTGGTCCATTGGGTTGGCACTATTTCTTTTGCCCAAATTATATCAAGGATTCGTTTTAGGTATTAGGTAGGCGTTTAGGTAGATGAGATGAGAGGTGCAGGACCTCTAAACAAACAAAAAGGACCTCAGAACAAACAAACGAATAAATAAATGGAAACTAAGAAATATGGTAACAGCAAAATAGGTGATTTAGTTATTTAGAGTTGCATAATTATTTAACGAAAGATTCCTAAATATCTGTCAAGTAGATTACTGGCTTATTTAACATGTGCTGTAATATTTAGAGTAAAAAAGCCCTCAGCTGTTATTCAGAGAATGTAAAAACCACATAAGCTGTTTAATCAACAGTGTCTTGTCTCAAACTGCTTGATGTATTCACTACATGTGGCTTGCGGCTTTTCGGGATTCCCTGATTTTATGCATCCCAGTAGAGTGGCTTATCTCTCTAGCTTTAAATATATATCAGCTTGCCTGTCATTGCTTTGTCTATCATTGTCTTTGTGCAACAATACGGATCAGACACGCTTCATGAAGGGCCTCTGAAGACATTTTCAAAGGACGGGCTTTTCATTAAAAGGCTTAATAAAACATTTGTTTGACTAAAGGCTTTTAATGCCCACTTATCTTTAAAATGAGAAATATGTGTAGGATTAAAGCAGCAATTTAAGATTCACATGTCAAACCCTTTTTTCAAATGGGCCTTTTGTTCTTCAGCTGTATGTTACAGAAGGTTCGGACCATGTTGTCCCCATTCTCATAAAAATGATGCAGCTGCGTGAACAAAAGCATGAAGCTTAAATCATCAATTCAAAGTAAAACCAGACAATGATGCTTGCATATCTCGCAAAACACAATTGAAGCACATGTGCACTTGTGAACAGTGCTCTCTCTGTGCATACACTCACAAAGCATGTACCTAATGGGATACACACACTTTCCCAGCACACACTCTGACGTTTGCTGTTTTATTGTTACCAAAGCCATTGTTTCTAATTCAGCCCATGCTGTCTGATCATTACAACCACAGCACATTATTAGATTGAAAGATGCTACTATTGTTATTTTTGCACTTTAACAGATACCTCCTCTCACTTCAAAGTCCAATTAAAGGTGGTGTTCAGGATGGAGCCTGTGTTTTCTCTTCTCAGAGTTCAAAGAACCAAAGCAACAGACCGCCATATTGTGAGTGAAAGAAAGGCAGGCAAGCAAGCAGCTGTAGCAAACCGATCGTGGGAGATTTATCTGCTTAACGACCATCACAAATAGCTGCTGCTGGTCAGCTGAGCTGTATCTACGTCATTCTAACATAAGTAGCTAAAAAATAGAATGAAGCTGCTGGAGCAGACTGAGACAGCGTGAACACATTCTGATTCATTCAGTCATGCCTACAGGTGAGTCAGAGTCATCTGTGAACTGAAAACAGCTGTTTAAAGGCATGTAGCCATTTTTTTTATATTTTCTATTCATTTTCATGAGCCAGTATGTGCTAAAATGACCAAAAAATCTCAGCCTACTCCACCCTTTGTGAGCAGGATACCACTTTTGCATCTTCAGCCTCTCTGGGCCACTGCCTTGAAGTCTCAAAGTAACACTTACGGTCTTCCATGTTTACACCAGATGAACTATACCAGGTTAGCATTTACTGCAATGTGTTCATCATTTTGGAGCCTCAGAGGGAACAAAAAAAAATTACTAATGAAGCTAAAAGAATAAAAAGAACGCACAACCACAATAGGAGTCAAATAAGAGTCAACATCAGGATTTTTCTGAATCGCGAGAGCTCAAAGACACGATTCCTGCATGTTTTAGATCTTGAACACAACTGATTTGTTTGATATACCGATGAACCGCTGGAAACTAATGAAGGCTGAGGAAACACTTCATCAGTTAGACTAAGGTGTTAAAACATGAGTGCACAGTGAAGAGGATGGTTTCAGTTTCATTTTTATGACAGTGAATTAAAATGGACACAAGGAGGTTTACGCCTGGAACACACCAGCTGTGAAATGGATCGCTCACAAAATTAGTGTGCTGTCCGCTTCTCCTCTGTTCACATCAGGTGAGAATTTTCAACGAGTGCTTCTGTTCACGCCTACTGTTCTCCAACCCCCCACCCCTGTATGTGTGTGTGTGCGTGTGTGTGTGTGTGTGTGTATGTGTGTGTGTGCGCGTGCGTACCAAGTTTGCCCCACTTGTTGAAATCGATAACTGTCCTGATCCTGCTGTTGTGTATTTGTTTGTATTCACATTTATTAAATTCAATGCATTCAGTTCAATAGTACTTTATTAATCCCAGGGGGAAATTAGAGTTTTATGATGTGCGTGTGTGTAAGTGTGTGTGTGTGTGTATGTGTGTGTGTGTGTGTGTGTTCATGTTCATCCATCTAGTCTGTTTAGATACACAAACATGATCACATTTATCAATTGTGGCGTTTTATTTAGAAATGTTTTATTTTGTTAAATTTACTGGCCTGCTTCTTCTGCTTTGGTTTGACTTCCTGCCAGAATTGATGCGGCTCACGAAAAAAATTTGAGTTCACGCCAAAACGATCGCTGCACGGCGCAAGCCTTCATGGCACTTTGCAGATGATGTGACCGAGAGCGTAGGTTAACAAGGGCGCCAATTAGAAGCTCTCTTCGGGCCATGGCGCATCATCTCGCTTCCACTTCTGGTGTGTTCCGCGCGTTATTTTAATTTATTCGTTTAACCTTTATTTAGCCAGACTAGTCGATTGAGAACTCATTTACAATGACGATCTGGCCAAGAGGCAGCAGCAACAGACACATATTTAGCTTTACATTAAAGAAAAACAGATAGGATAAAAACATACAAGATACAAATAAGATAAAAACATACAAGATAAAAATAAGATAAAACAGTTAGACATAAAGACAAAGGACTGTTCTCATATATAACATGTACAAGCAAACAAAACAGTCTTTCGTTACTCAGAAGCAGGTACATTGATCAGAAACTATTGATCGCAATAAGTTATTGAAGGTAGATAATGGAATGTAGGTAGTGAGCTTTAATGTCCAGAGTTATCCAGAGTTATCTCTGTAGTTATGCTGCTATAGGCTTAGACTGCTGGAGGACAGGACCACTTTCCACACTCGACTATTTTCTTCTACAATCTGCTCTTTAACTGTATTATTTCCTGCAATTTCAGCGGTTAACTTTATTTTTTCTCCAAGTGTTTTTCTCCCCAAAAGAAGCTACAATGATGTTCTGCTGAGCTGTGGTGCTCTCATGGAGGGGGCCATCGGCTTGAACACTGCTGCTAACCACTTAAACATTCTCCCTCTCCTGATAATAACACTTTACTTTCTTTTTTTTTTCTTTCTTTCTATATTGAACATGCATGCAAATCAATAGACAACCCAAAGCATTCAAAAAGTATCCAAAAAGAAACCCACACATATGTATATGCATATATATACATATACACACATACACACACACACACACACATATATATATATATATATATATATATATATATATATATATATATATATATATATATATATATATATATATACACACACACATGTAGAACATGTTCAATGGGAAGGGAACGAAGCTCTGGTAGCTTATATAATCCCCCCCAAATCAACTTTCAAGAAAGATAAAACAAAAAAATATATATATTTTCCCTACACTGAGTGTCATTGCCATTTTCCTATAACATGTTTTATCCTCAATCACACAAACAAAATTTACATTTTCTCATGTTTCAACCCCCCACCCCCCGCCATGTTCACAGCTCCCAGTTCACCAACAATAGACAATTACAATCAAATGCAACACCCTTACAACTTTTCCTCCTCCTCCATGTAATTGATTAGTATAATTTTTTTATACTTCTCTTTAAACTTATGCAATGAGGGACTTTGCTTTAAATCCTCACTTAGCTTATTCCAAACTCTTACACCCGTAACAGAAATACAAAATGACTTTATTGTTGTTCTAAAATATGTATGCCTAAAGTTAAGTTTGTATCTGAAATTATATAGGTTATCTGGTTTTATAAATAGCATTAATAATTTGTTTGGTAATAATTTCCTATGCACTTTAAACATAAATGTCGCTGTATACAGCTGAATTAAATCTTTAAATTTTAGTATTTTAGAATATATAAATAACGGATTAGTGTGTTCTCTAAATCTAACATTGTGAACGACTCTCAGGGCTCTTTTCTGTATGATAGACAAGGGTACAATAGATGTTTTAAAAGTGTTACCCCATACCTCTAGACAGTAAATAAGATGGGGATAAATCAATGAATAATGAAGGACATGGAGTGATTTATAATCCCAGTACTGCGGAGCTTTATTCATAATGTAGATGCTTCTCGCAACCTTATTATATACATGTTTAATTTGTGGTTTCCAACTTAATTTATTATCAATTACTATTCCAAGGAACTTATGTTCTGTTACTTGCTCAATTTCACATCCATCTATTTGCAGCTTAACCTCAGTTTTATTAGCCATACCAAACAGCATACATTTTGTTTTTGCTATATTTAATGTAAGCTTATTTTCAATAAACCACTCTTTAATGACGCACATTTCAATTTGGACCATCCTTTCTAACTCGCTAATATTATCTCCTACACAGAAAATAGTGGTATCATCGGCAAACAAAACAAATGTCAGTGTATTTGTTACATTACTCAAATCATTAATATATAATAAAAATAATTTTGGACCCAACACAGACCCCTGTGGTACTCCACAAACAATGTCCAACCATGTAGATGAACATTCTCCAAATTTCACAAACTGTCTCCTCTGTTGTAGATAGCTTGTCAACCAGCTCAACACTACACCCCTAATCCCATACCTCTCTGCCTTTTCAAGTAACATTTTATGATTAACTGTATCAAAAGCCTTTTTTAAATCAATAAATATCCCTAGAACATGTTTCTTCTGATCAATTGACGTTGCAATTTCTTCCACAGAATGCACCAGAGCTAGTGATGTTGAACTATTCTGTCTAAATCCATACTGACAGTCTGAAATTATCTTGTATTTATCCAAAAATATTTCGAGTCGATTATTAAACAATTTTTCAAGAATCTTGGAAAATTGTGGAAGCAATGAAATTGGCCTATAGTTCGTAAATTGATGCTTATCCCCAGTTTTATATATTGGTATAACTTTTGCAACTTTCATTAATTTTGGGAATACACCTGATTGAAAAGACAAATTGCAAATATATGCAAGTGGTTTTGAAATTCCTTCTATCACCTTTTTTACCGTCATCATGTCAATGCCATGATTGTCAGTTGATGTTTTACCTTTACATGTTTTTACAATTTGTATTATTTCTTGTTCCTCTACAGCTGAAAGAAACATGGAATGAGGATTAGGTTTGATTTGTTTTAAGAATGGTGTATGTGATGTTGAAGAGCTAGGTATGTCTTCTGCCAATGAAGGCCCTATATTTACAAAGAATTTATTAAAGCTATCAGCCACATCACCATAATCATGTTTTACAATACTGTTTTCAACAAAATATTTCGGAAATTTATCATGACCTAAATTTGGTTGAACTACATTATTTAATATTTTCCACACTTCTCTAATATCATGTTTAGCATTATTCAAACTTTTATAATAATACTCCTTTTTACATTTTCTTATTATATTGGTAAGCTTATTCTTATATATTTTATATTTATGTTCAGCTTCTGGAGTTTTTTTATTTATAAACAACCTGTACAAATTATTTTTCTTTTTGCAGGCACACTTTATCCCCTTCGTCATCCACGGTTGGTTATCCCTTTTGTTTGAGCTACTACATTTTGTTAAGGGACAATTCTTATCATACAATGAAATAAATATTCTTACAAAGGTCTCATAAGCCTTGTCAACATCAGTTTGCTGGTACACTTCCTCCCATGTCTGTCTTATCAATTCGTTCTTGAAGGCATTAGTTGTATTAACTGTTCATATGTGTCTGTACCTTATACTATTATCTGGATTATTATTCCTATAATTATCATCATAAATTATAAAAATTGGTAAGTGGTCAGTAATAACCAATTAAATTGAACATTGAACATTGAATGTGCTACTACTAGTTTACCCGTTTAATTATAGATCCACTAGGATAAATACAATAAAGTTTATCTTTCACCAAATAGAATATTTACTAAGAAATCACAATGTAACCATAGAAACACCACTTACGTGTGTGTGTGTGTGTGTGTGTGTACGTGTGCGTGCGTGCGTGCGTGCGCGTGTGTGTGTGTGTGTGTGTGTGTGTGTGTGTGTGTGTGTGTGTGTGTGTGTGTGTGTGTGTGTGTGTGTGTGTGTGTGCTCTGTCTTCTCGATCCCCAGTGAGTCATGTGGATGGCTGCTTATAGTGATCCAGGATCCTCTGGAGGTTTCTTCCTGTTAGAAGGGAGTTTTCCTCACCACAGTCGCTACATGCTTGCTTAGTATGAGGATTGCTGTAAAGTCACTGACAATAATCAGTGACGATGCAACCTGCTGGGTTCCTTAGATAGGAAACTATTTTCTGATTGGCTTAATGAACTGACCTGTGTTAGAATGATTACTGTGTGAAGTGCCTTGAGCCGACTCTTGTCGTGATTTGGCGCTTTATAAACAAACTTGAATTGAATTGAATTGAATTAATGATTTTTGCAGCTCATTCCAGTCATTGGAAGCAGCAAACTGGAATAAGGAGTGGCCAAAGGAGTTGCAAGCTTTGGGAATAACCATAGAGATTAAGTTACTGGAACAGAAATTGCGCTGAATGTTGGAAGTGATGAGTAATGAGTGAAGACATAACAGGTATAACAATGACTGTGTTGTATATAAATTATTACCATTGTACACGCCTGCGGGAATGGAGTGAAGACCAGTGGTGCTAAAAGCAAGCCAACCAGAATGAAAAGGCCCCTCTGAACTCCTTTATGTTGTACATTAGCATGCTAATCACTCACCTTCTTTGTTGCTCCTTTGATCTTTAAAAATGTCACAGCTAATCTGTGTGATTTCTAATAAAGGTGTATGGGTGATAAACTGTCTGCTATGTCATTTCCGTAAATCTGCCGAGACATGGAGGACGAAAGAGCTTTGAAGGATAAATGCTCATCAGACTGTTTTTTGACTGACATTCTTTTCACTATATCCTTTTGTGGATTTCTTATTTTCCTTTGGTACATCTCCTTTATTTTTGTCTACTGCCCACACCCTGAACCTCTAGCATGGTTTGACATCTGCTTCATCATCTTCAATCTTTTTTCCCAATATTTATTTCTCAGCTTATATTTAATTTTTTTTATTTTGTGTTTTAAAAAAGAACCAAAAATGGAATTTGAACGGTAGTGTTTCAGACCTAGAGCAATATACATGAGTGAATGATGTTATTGTTAATGGTTTGGAGATAAGACCAAGGTCCTATGCCAGAGCAGTGGAACCAAGAGATGGTGGCGAGCCCACAGAGAACGAAATAGAGTCAAGGGAGCAACAGGTTACTACTTTTTTCCACAGCAAGGGCATGGCCATTAACAAAACAGAGATTGAGACATGTCATCGTCTACCTCGGAGAAATAAAGCAGAGAAACCAGCTATAATAATTCACTTTACTAATAGAAGGTACAAAATGCATTGTTGAACAAAGGAAAAATGCTCAAAGGAACCAACGTCTACCTAAATGAGAACTTGATAAAGAAAAATGTGGATAATGCCAACAAAGCACGTTTCTTAAGGAAAGAGAAGAAGATCCAGTCTACCTGGACAATAAACTGTAATGTGTTCATTAAGCTGAACAGGTCATGGGAGGAGGTTACGGTGCTGTACATCAAGCAGGTAGAGGAATTAGACAGATTCAATTAACTCAGCAGTAAAAACATAAATAAGAAATGAATTTCCTGGACGGAATCTGTACTAAATCATCAGGGACTCTTTTATGGACAATCTACACAGTATCAGTGAGAATGATAACAATGGGTACAGTGATCTGAGTTTTGAAACATTCAAATTCACTAATCATAGTTCATGTGACTTTGAGCAAAGCCTTGATCCAGAAAATCATTTTTTTCATAATATAAATACTAGCTGTGGTTACTATTCTGAAGAACAATTTAACAAAGGTATTCAATTTGAGCATGGGATTTCAATAATTCACGTCTACAGTAGAAGTTTATATGCTAATTCTAATTACATTAATGAATTTTTGATTCAATTAAATAAACAATTCAGTATAATAGCCATATCAGAGACGTGGCTAAGAGGAAAAACAGGAGGATTTTCAAATAAGTGGTTATGAAATGAACTATATAAATAGGATACATGTAAAAGATCAGGGAGTTGATCTGTATGCTGATAAAAGAATAAAGTACAAATTAGTAGAAAAATGACAGTTACAATAGAGGATGTGATGGAATGTATTACAAAAGAGATTATATTGAAAAAAGAAAGAATGTAGTAGTAAGCTGTATATACAGAGCACCATCCTCAAATGAAGAAATTGTCACACCCGGTCATGTCTCCCCGTTTAGTTCAGCCTTGTGTCTCGTTGATTACTCCCACCTGCCTCTCGTTTCCCAATCACCTTAGCTCCCAACCCTCCTGTATTTAAACCCTGTCTGTTCTTTGTACTGTGTCGGATCATTGTTTCATTGTCCAGCGTGCTTAATAAATCCTGGTTGACCGTTCCTACCTGCTGCCTGTTTACTCCCCGGTCTGGATCCACGCTTTTCCTCCGCTCCACTCCGCAGCGCGCTGACAGAATGATCCGACCCAAACCCGTTGTGAGATCCAGCGAGGAGATTCTCCCGTGGGAGCACCTGCTTCAGTGGCTCACTCCGAGCCACCACCCAGCTTCTCCATCGCCTTCCCCTGCTTCAGTTCTGCCTCGCCGAAAACGCCGTCCTCGGCCATCAGCCGCAGCAATCCTCGCTGCTCTCCCGGAACCGGACGAGGGGTCGGACCGGGAGCCGCTTCCGGATCGCTCCAGCTTCGTGGGCACCCGCCTGGCTGTGTGCTCCCCGGGAGTTGGCCCACGGCGTGGGGAGGCATGCCGGGCTCCACCGCAGCGGCTGGTCCCTGGACGGAGCCGCGAGCTCGCTGCAGTTCTGGCTCAGTGCGCCAACTTGGACACGCCCCCAGTCAGACCAGCAGTCCCGTCTCCGGTCCAACCAGCGCCTTCGTCATCTGCAGGCGGAGGAACCACGCCCACAGCCCAGCTGATGGAGCTCCAGGCGGAGCTTGACCGGATCCGCCAGCTCGTCAGCCTCCAGGAGAGTCACCTGGACACTCTATCCTCCCCGAACCGCCAGGAGAGGAGCGAGCCCGTCCACCCAGCGGAGCTCGCTGGTCTCCGGGCTGAACTGGCCCAGCTCCATCGAACCCTCAACCTCCAGGAGCTTCAGCTGGACGGGCTGTCCCCCCTGCTCTCACGGCTTCCAGCCCTACCAGTTCCACCACTTCCAGTCCAGCCTGTCCAGGCAGCCCCTCCTGCAGCTGCCTCGCCTCCACTCCAGAGGGCCCAGAAGCAGACGGGACGGGCTCAGAAGCAGAAGGGATGGGCCCAGAAGCAGACGGTTCCGGTTCTGGCCCCGAAGCGGACGGGTCGGCCCCAGCAGTCGGCGGTCCAGCAGTCGGCGGTCCAGCAGTCGACGCCCCCGGACCAGAAGTCGACGCCCCCAGACCAGAAGTCGACGCCCCTGGACCATAAGTCGACGCCCCCGGACCATAAGTCGACGCCCCCGGACCAGAAGTCGACGGTCCAGAAGTCGACGGTCCAGAAGTCGATGGTCCAGGGCTCTGTGGCCGACGCCCCTGCCAGTCCTGTGGCCGACGCCCCTGCCAGTCCTGTGGCCGACGCCTCCTCCTCTGATGACGACGTGTCCGAAGTCGTCGCCTCCTCCTCTGATGACGACGTGTCCGAAGTCGTCGCCTCCTCCTCTGATGACGACGTGTCCGAAGTCGTCGCCTCCTCCTCTGATGACGACGTGTCCGAAGTTGTCGCCTCCTCCTCTGATGACGACGTGTCCAAAGTCGTCGCCTCCTCCTCTGATGACGTCGCCTCCTCCTCTGATGACGTCCCGTCTGATGACGTCGCCTCCTCCTCTGATGACGTCGCCTCTTCCGATGACGTCCCGTCTGATGACGTCGCCTCTTCCGATGACGTCCCGTCTGATGACGTCGCCTCTTCCTCTGATGACGTCCCGTCTGATGACGTCGCCTCCTCCTCTGGTGACGTCCCGTCTGATGACGTCGCCGCCTCCTCTGATGACGTCGCCGCCTCCTCTGATGACGTCTCCGAAGTCGGCTCGTCTGACGACGTCGCCGCCTCCTCTGATGACGTCGCCGCCTCCTCTGATGACGTCTCCGAAGTCGGCTCGTCTGACGACGTCGCCGCCTCCTCTGATGACGTCCCCGAAGTCGGCTCGTCCGATAACATCGCCGCTGCCTCGTCTGGGGATGCTCTTTGCACTCAAGAGGCCGACGCTCCATCCGGCCCGGCGTCTCCACGGTCTCCGGTTCCGATGGTGGTTTTGAGGGCAACGCCGGCCCAGCCTGCAGTGACTTTGTTGCCGGCCCAGCCTGCAGTGACTTTGTCGCCGGTCCAGCCTGCAGTGACTTTGTCGCCGGTCCAGCCTGCAGTGACTTTGTCGCCGGTCCAGCCTGCAGTGACTTTGTCGCCGGTCCAGCCTGCAGTGACTTTGTCGCCGGTCCAGCCTGCAGTGACTTTGTCGCTGGCCCAGCCTGCAGTGACTTTGTCGCCGGCCCAGCCTGCAGAGCTCCTCCTCTGCCGCAGGCGCCGGCCTCCAGAGGCCCGTCGCCTCCTCTTCTGCCGCAGGCGCCGGCCTCCAGAGGCCCGTCGCCTCCTCTTCTGCCGCAGGCGCCGGCCTCCAAGGGCCCGTCGCCTCCTCTTCTGCCGCAGGCGCCGGCCTCCAGAGGCCCGTCGCCTCCTCTTCTGCCGCAGGCGCCGGCCTCCAGAGGCCCGTCGCCTCCTCTTCTGCCGCAGGCGCCGGCCTCCAGAGGCCCGTCGCCTCCTCTTCTGCCGCAGGCGCCGGCCTCCAGAGGCCCGTCGCCTCCTCTTCTGCCGCAGGCGCCGGCCTCCAGAGGCCCGTCACCTCCTCTTCTGCCGCAGGCGCCGGACTCCAAGGGCCCGTCGCCTCCTCATCTGCCGCAGGCGCCAGCCTCCAAGGGCCCGTCGCCTCCTCATCTGCCGCAGGCGCCGGCCTCCAAGGGCCCGTCGCCTCCTCATCTGCCGCAGGCGCCGGCCTCCAAGGGCCCGTCGTCTCCTCCTCTGCCTCAGACGCCGGCCTCCAGGAGCCTGTCGTCGCCTCCTCCTCTACCCCTCTGCTGGTCCCTCTGTTCCTCTGGGCCCTTCCTCCTGGTTCCCCTCCTCCCGCCCTGCTCCTCGTTCCTGTGGGCGTCTGGGATCCGCCCCTTGAGGGGGGGGGGTACTGTCACACCCGGTCATGTCTCCCCGTTTAGTTCAGCCTTGTGTCTCGTTGATTACTCCCACCTGCCTCTCGTTTCCCAATCACCTTAGCTCCCAACCCTCCTGTATTTAAACCCTGTCTGTTCTTTGTACTGTGTCGGATCATTGTTTCATTGTCCAGCGTGCTTAATAAATCCTGGTTGACCGTTCCTACCTGCTGCCTGTTTACTCCCCGGTCTGGATCCATGCCTTTCCTCCGCTCCACTCTGCAGCGCGCTGACAGAAATATTTATTAAGTATTTGGAGAAACTGTTCCGTGCAATACGTGACTTTTTTTTTTTGTGGGGATTTGAATTTAGATCTGTTAAATCCTAATAGTATTAGAGTAATAGAGGAATTCATGGATTTAAATTTCAGTATGAGTTCGTATCCATTAATTACGAAACCAACTAGAATTACAGCTCAAAGTGCTACATTGATGGATGTAATGTACAGTGAGTTTTAAGTACAGTTTGACCCTTCAATATCGGTTCGACATGGAGACAAGAGTCCGCATGTGTTTCCTTTAATCTGCCGGATTCTGCATCCCATCAGCTGGAGTTCAGAGCCTTTCTGCAGCTCTGGACACATGATAACGTAGTCAACAATCATGTTCCCTCCTCAAGGCCCCAAGTTTCCCTTATCGTTCTACAGGGCTCTTCATGCCTTTGAATAAAGTGAACACTCTCAGCTCGGATTAGTTGCTTAATGAAAGAATGAACTCAAATATAATGTGAACATTTAAATCTTATAGGTTAATTAAGCATTAAAGAATAATTTGGTAGATGAACAAATGTTATATGAACACTAAATTAAATGTTTTGATTAATCTGTGAAATTAAGTATTACATTGATTTATATATGGATCAGTAATGTTTGATATGACAAGGCCATCGCCATTGTAACGGAATTGAAGTGATGTAACTATCTAAAGTTGTATTTTAATACACTGTTAGTAGTTCACTTTTTATAAACAGAAGAATAGGCTGTTTTTATCATCAGGGAGTTTAATTAAACACTCTGTATTGACTTTGAGACAAGAAAAGAGAGAGAGATGGGATCGTTTGAGAATCTTTAATTTCTGAATTATAAATTCTAAACAATCTACCAGGACTAACTCTGTGATGAATGAAAATGGATTCGGATGTTGTGTTGGTGCGTGTGTGTGTGTGTGTGTGTCTGGTTCAGATTCTCTAGGCTGACGTCAAATAATCTGGTCGTCTTTGTTATGACTAGATATCACGAGGCTTATAAAGTGATGACATGAGCCGCTATTTTGCCGTGTACGTACCCAGTGGGGGTCTCCCAGGTAGATCAGGAAATGCCAGGTCTGGAGACCTCGGATGTACGATGGAGCTGTCGGTGCAGCGATCACAACGTTTCAAAGCCCGTCTGGAGGGTCGACCCCGGTACCGTTCGTCGGCGTCAGCAGGTGCTCTTATTTTGAAAGGACGTCGTCTGGTTGTTAAACGACGAAAATCTCCCGTTTCACAGTTCTTAGTTTAAAGAAGAAAACACATCTGGCCAGGCTGCACTTTTCTTTAGGATGATGGTGAATAGAACTGAAGTCAAAATGGAACTGCCTTAAAAATGGCGTTGCCTTGTTTTATATCTCTGAATTGTTGAAAAGTTGGAGTAAAGTGGATTGGACACTTGAAGTCAACACCAGATTCTCCTGCGGCAGCCGAAAGCTCTGATTGGTTGGAACAATGTGTCATGCGTTTCTATGGAGATGAGGATCAGTATGTCTGTGCCGTAGTCCTGTTTTCATTAAACATAATTCATGACATATTTATTTCACAGATCATTCACTTGATTATTGTTGATCAACATATGTTGTGCTTAATAATTTTAATCAAAAATAAAGTACTTTGATTAAATAAAGTTTCTTCTTCTCCTTCGGACTCCTCCTGGAATGTAAACAGTCTGAGGAACACCCGACCTTGGTTTTTCTACACGGTGTTATTGTGCACAGGGGGCAGCTGTATGGAGTTGAAAACCATGCACTTCATAACCTTACACCATCTACACTCACACAAGGACTAATTAAAGTTAAGTCAAACACGTGACAAATATTTTCTTACCCACAAATCAGAACCTCTGTATCTGAAAGAAGGCGTGTTTCTGAGATTCTTGGTAATATCCCTTAAAATGGCACGCTCTGATTTGTTAAGAAATTAAGATGAGAATATAAAAACAGAACTCACTTTACGGTGAGTCAGTTCGAGTTCTAGAGGAAGCTACGGAAACGGCCGTCCGTAGTGAAGTCTCTTTAACCCAGGGGCAACCTTTGACATGCCGTCAAGGTTGTTGCAAAGCTGACACAGCAAGCGGTTCCTGCAGAACAAAGCTGATTTTGTTCCGACTCCTTAAGAGGCCGTCTGACACAGGGTTCTATCCATCTGTCATGACCCGAGACATCTCTGGACTGAAGAGTCGGTGCTACGGTATTCTACAGCCCTCGGTGCCAGAGGTCATCCAACCTCTCTGACCTTCGGATCCACGAAGAGGGTCTCAGAGAACGAGTGTAGTAGACACACAGATAGCTTCTGATGCCTTTTGATAATAATTAACTTCATAGCGTAACGCAAACCAAATTCTTTTACATCCAGAACTCAGCTTTACTAGATACGGATGTTCTGATAACATCACATTCACCCATAGGAACCATATACCACATCTCCTCCATCTAGATTCATCCATCAGTAAATATTAGTTAACTTGTCATGTTTTAATTGTTTGGAAAATAAATTCTTACTTTTATAAACCTGACTCTTTCCTTGAATCAAAACAAAGTGTTCTACAATCCCTGAATAAACAAAGAATCCCGGAATCTTTTAATTAAACATACAAAAACCAAGCAGGTTGATATTCTATATTTATATAGAGTATCACAGCTTTTTGGTCATAAGTAGAGGTAATGTATTAAGCTTTTAAAAAACTCAATTTACCAACTCCTACATAGATAACATTTATGAATAAAATTATCTTAAGTGGGTTGATAGTAAATTATATTAGTGATCATTTACCAATATTTATAATGTATGACTGTGAAACATTGCCTTGCAAGGCCAGGCACCTTGACATTGAGAAACACCCCTGGACATGATGTGCGTGTGCTTGCTTGTTACTGATGGGGCTCCATATATGGCTGGGAGAATAAAAGGACTCGCAGCGCGCTGGTCAGGTGTTGCACCGGGTATGAAATCCTTGCACTGTATTGTACACCAGGCAGTGTTGTGTGCAAAACTAAGTGGACACTTCAAAACTGTAATGGACAATGTCATGGCCACAATAAAATTAATTCGTGCAATGTCCAGCCTTCAACACCGTCTCTTTCGGCAGCTGCTTTCTGATGTCTCTGCAGAGCACAACAACCTGCTGCAGCACAACAATGTGAGGTGGCTCTCCAAACGTAACTCTGGAGTGTTTCTGGGAGCTTAGGGTGGAGATAGAAATGTTTCTTCGTGAAAGCAAACAAAAAGAAATTAAGAGGCACACCTGAACCGCATGTTGGACAGCAATTTTATGTCAGATGTGTTTTCTGAGTGACTTATTCAAGCACTTAAACCAGTTAAATCTGGGACTACAGGGGAGAGACAAGACGGTGATTGAGCTTGTGTTGCAAACAAGAGCCTTTCAGGCAAAATTTACATGTTTTTTTCTTTGTGAAGATATTTGACCCACATACTATAGGAACTCTCCGGAGACCAGGGGATGTAATACAAAATAGTTTATTCAAGAGGTCAGCTGAGGTTGGTAAGGATGGGCTGGTTGTGGAGCCGGAGATTTGACCACTGGAAGAGATGACACATGAAATGATGATAGGGACGAGGAGGAATATATAATATACAGTAGTGGCAAGAGTTCTTAGGTTGCAGCAGAGAGTGGGAGAGGTGAGCCGATACCGGGGCTGTGGGCCGATGAGGTTCCGGGAGGAGCAGTAACTGAAGGCGCTTGGAGGTGAGTACAGGTGATAGGAGCACTGTGAGCATAAAATATATATCTATAGCTTATAGCGTGATGTTGGAGGGTGGACAGGAGACGAACGGGAGGAGTACAGGACAGGAGGAGATCCAAGGGCCAGGGAGGATTCAGCCGTGGTTCTGGAGAACAGAAGGGACCTGCAGAGGTGAGTCTGAGAGGCTGGAGCCTTCAACATGAAGGTGCGAACCAGAGCTGGGTCTTAGGAACCCTGCAAAGACAAACAGAGCGGGTTCTAGATTTAGTTTCAAAAACTAGAACGGGTTCAGGTGGCTGATTGTTACCACTAAGGCAAACAATCTGGCGATGAGTGGCTGGTTCCCTGGCTTCTTTATTCCTCCTATCTGATTATGTGATTGGCTGCAGGTGAGCAGGGTGACTCAGCAGCAGAGGTAATTAGCTGGAAGGAGTCTCCCTAAGTGTCTCCATAGCCCTCCAACAACCTGTAAAGGGAAATGTGAACAACCCACAACCTCAGAACCTGACAAAAACTAAACATGTTCGCAACTGACTTGACTGGTGAAAGAATGCTGCATTTTCCCACGCTCCGTAAAGCCACCTGTCCTCCGAAAGTCACGGCAGAAATGACTTGTTTAGTCGTGAAACTGAAGGACAACTTCGCCAGTCACCTGGAGGATCTGTCACTTCCTACAGAGGCGATGCAATAAATGAAAGATCCATTTGCTGCCATCGCTGAGGAAACGTTGTCCATCAAAGCTAAGGAAGTGGTCTCTTCTATCGATGAGGGACCGTTCCTTCTGGAGTTGGTGGACGTGGAGTCATCACTTACGATGCAACAAGAGCTGCTCAAAAATGGCAAGTTTTGAAGTCAGATCAATGCCCATCAGTTCTAAAACCTCAAGAATGTAGCTGCGACTGTTCTCAGTATGTTTGGATCCACCTATATTTGTGAATCCAGCTTTTCGCATATGAATGCAATCAAAACAAACCTGTGCTCCTCTCTCACTGACTCCACTCTGCACTACTGTCTACGCATTGCACTCAGCTCCTATGAGCCAAATATTCCATCTCTTGTTCAAAACAAAAAGTGCCACCTCTCGCACTAAAATTTCAAGAATAACGGTTGAGCTATGTTTATTGTTAATGTTTATTTAGTAGCTGCGACTGGGTTATTGCATATTAATAAAACAATACAGTGATCCCTTGCTACTTCGCGGTTCGTTTATCGCAGATTCACGACTTTGCGGATTTTTTCTTTGGAGCCTTATTCAAGGGAAATTCGCCGATTCGCGGTATTTTTCTGTCATGTTTTGGGGTAAGTGTCTAACCCAAGACATACAGAATCAGACTCGAGTCGAGGTTAAAGATAAACGATAATTTTATTTCTTTAATGATGAGGAGAACTGAGGGCGCACTGGTGATCCAGCGGAGGGTAAACCAGGAAGCGGCAAAATGCGGAAGTTCAGGGTGAATGTGGAGCTGAGCCGGGGTGATATCCAGAGGCGAATTGTAGATTTCCAGGTGGCAGAGTAGACGGATGAGGAGGACAAGGATGAGGTAACGGAGAGGGAGCGTGAGCACGGTGGAAAGCGGGACGGTAGAGCGGAGTTGGTATCCAGGCAGCAAACCGGTGAGTATCCAGAAGTCTCCAAGACGGGAGCGAATCCGGAGGAGAAGTGAGTCAGGCAGTAGTTAATCATCTGGTGTTGTATCTGGATAACTGTCCTCCTTTTAAAGCCGTCCCGCTGATCAGGCTGATGAGGATCAGCTGCGCTCCCTCTCCTGTTAAATAAATACTGTAAATATGGTGTCCCTACTTCGCAGATTTTCACCTATCGTGGCCAGGTCTGGAACGCTTCTACCGCGATAAACGAGGGATCACTGTAAATGTTTGCATTACCAGCTCTGCAGCTGGTAAATTAATGAAGATCATTAAAACAATAAAAATACATTTTGCATTGCTTTTTATCGTTGTATTAGTGGTAGAGGTAATATCAGTCCAAATGTTAAAATTTAATAGTTAAATGTTGTCAGTAAAATACATAATAAAGATTTGGGTATCTGTCCCAAAGCCGATCCACAATTTTGAAATCTGGCCAAGTAGAGAAAGTAATTGAACAGGCCTGCTGTAAGGTGGTTAGGGTTAGGGTATTTTTGAGCTGCCTATTCCCGCCCCTCAAGTGCCTCTCTGACTGTAAGTTACCAGACTCTTTCTCTGTGCAGAATTAAACAGAGGACGAGTCTGGCAGGTCAGGCTATGGAATTAGCCCATATGAGGAGGACCTGGACATGTAAATACAGGACTTGCAGAACACGTTGAAAAAATAACTTGGTGTCACAGTCTGAACCTTGAGTAGACCAAAACTGAACATGCTGGAATGACCTGGAAAAGACATAGATGTAAGGTAACTTTTGCATGGTGGGACATCTTGTAAGACACCTCAGAACCTTTCTTTTGAACTTAAGCTGGAAAAATATCCAAACTATCTTTCAACAAAAGTGCTGTACTTCACTAATGTTATCAGTTTAATATATCATAATAAATAACTTCATTTATAGTTTGAATACAAAGAATTTTGTTTTCCTTGTGTTGCAAACTAAACGGTAACACTTTAATGTGCAAATCATGCTGAAATTTATCAGCGCACAGGACATATGATCCTTCATAAAAGTCATGTAACTGGTTTTTATTTTATCTATAATTTTGCTACAGTACAACAATTTTACATTACCTGCATTGATTTTTCTACCAGCATCAATGGGACATCACATTAATGGCTGACAGCACCAGTTCTTTATGACTAAACATGAGGAGGAGCGGTGTTTGACTGAAATTAGGATCTTGTGAGTTAAAGTGTTCAAAGTTTGTTCAAGGAGAAGCAGCTGATTTGTATGGAAGCCCATTCCCGCCACTCAGATTATATATATATATATATATATATATATATATATATATATATCTCATAATTATGACTTAGCTATATCATAATTATGAGATAAATTCTAGGACTCAGCTGGCCTCCACAGACCTCCATTTTTGCGCTTCCACATTTTTTGACCGGCGGCACACAACTTTCGGTCACGCCGAGTGGTCAGAATGGCTGTTTGTATGTTTTTGCTGAAAGACCTTCCAAGAATAATGCTTAACGATGTACACCGAATCGTTCTTGCCTCGTCCGAAAAGCCAAAATCAAATATGGACAAAGCTTGTATTGTATGTGTCCAGCTCCATACACAGCTATTGACACAGTTTTGGGGACGAGTTTAACCCAAGACATGCAGAATTCACCACTCACAAGTCAATTAGAAAAATTAAAGAATTTTATTTAAAAAAATCGGGAACTGAGGGCGCAGTGGATAAGGTCCAGTGGTGATTGCAACGGAACCGCAGCGTGGGAAGCTGGGGGCTGAGGAATTGGGGAGGGTAGGTGGAGTGCCGGGGTGAATCCAAGAGGGGGTGTCCAGGAGGGGGGGTGTGAGGAGAGCAGGAGAGTGGGCCGGCAGGGAGGAGAGGAGAACGGTGAATGCTGGGTCCCAGAGATTTATGGGGCACAGGTGAGTAATCCAGCGGGATCGTGGAAATGTCCAAGTAGTCAATCAGAGGAGCCACAGGAAAACCAGAGAAGCTTCAGAAGCTTCAGAAGTCCAGGGAGATCCTGAGGAGTCAAGGTAAGGTCCACAAACTATCCAAAAATCCTGGGAACAGGTAAGCACAAGTATATCCATAAGGGTTCTAAAATCCAAAAATCACTAGAGTTACATGGAGACACAAAGGGCTGGAACTACCAAGTTGTAGTTAATCGTCCAGCATTGAGATGTGTTCTCCTCCTCTTATAGCTGGACCCGCTGATTGTTAATGAGCCGCAACTGGAGCCTCCCTCTCCTGAAACACAGCAGCTCAAAGATGGAACAAAAATGAGAGGAACACTCACCCCGGCACATGACAGTACTCCTGGCGTCCCAGCAGATGCAGCCTCGTAGTCCCGGATCAGGGACGGGTCTTCAGTAGAAGTAGTAGTACAGGTCACAACATGCCCTATAGGTTATAAATTGTAAGTCGCTTTGGATAAAAGTGTCTGCTAAATAAATAAATAAATAAAAAATTTCAGTAAAGGAGCGGGGGACCCAGGAATGCTCCTCCGGGCTGTACCCCTCCCAATCGACCAGTTACTGGGTGCCACGGCCACAGGGCCGGGAATCCAGGATCCTGCGAACCATGTAGACGAGGCCCCCCTTGTAGTACCGCGCAGGCGACAGGGGAGCCGGCACTGGACAGAGGGGGCTAGAATACACAGGCTTGACCAGCGAAACGTGAAAAATAACGTGAAAAACCGGGTGAATCCGGAGCGAGCGTGGGGAGTGGGGACCTCCAGGATCTTAAACGGGCCTATGAATCTGGGAGTGAACCTACGGGAGGTGGCCTTCAGCGAGATGTCCTTAGATGAGAGCCATACTTCCTGACCAGGGGCGTAATCCGGGGCCGGACGTCGCTGGCGGTCCGCCAGCTGCATGTTCCTGTTAGCCGTCCTGTCCAGAGCAGCCCGGGTGGATGCCCATGCCCGTCTGGCCCCCCGGAGAAACCGAGGGACCGAAGATGGAGCCGAGGACTCCTGGGGAAACAGGGATGGCTGTTAACCTAGAGAGGCTTCAAATGGAGACTGACCTGTAGTGGTAGAAATGTGGCAGTTGTGGGCGCACTCCACCCAGGCGAGGTGAGAGCTCCAGGTGGATGGTTGTGTGGAGCAGATGCAGCGCAGCATGGCCCCGAGCTCTTGATTCATGCGCTCACATTGTTCATTTGTCTGTGGGTGATATCCCGAAGTGAGGGCGACCTTAGCCCCCAGAGCCTCTGCGAACTCCTTCCATAATCTGGAGATGAATTGAGGTCCCCGATCCAACCTGCAACCTGAACACATGCTTAACGAGGAGTTTAGCAGTAACAGAGGAGGAAAGGAGAGACTTTAGTGGTACGAGGTGGCAAGCCTTCGAAAACCTGTCCACTATGGTGAGGATGGTGGAAAAACCATGCGAATCAGGCAACCCACAGAAAAAATCTATGGCCATGTGTGACCAGGGACATGAGGGAGTAGGAAGGGGGTTAAATAAGCCTGCCGGAGACAGATGGTCCCCCTTCTGTTGGGCACATACGTGGCACGCCGAGATGTAGTCCTTCATGTCCTTGTACATGGGCCACCAGAAAGTCAGTTTAAATAGGGCAATAGTGCGACCTGCACCTGGGTGCAGGGAAAACCTGCCGGTGTGTGCCCAATGGATGACCTTGCCCCTTAAGACTTGTGGCACATAAAGCCAGCCAGGCGGACCCTTACCTGGACCAGGGTCAGTTTTAAGAGCCTCCAGCACCTGATCCCGGATCTCCCATGTGACTCCTTCCACCACACATGCTGGGGAGAGAATGGTGGAGGGCTCAATCTCCTGATCCGGAGCGTACAACCTGGAGAGGGCGTCTGGTTTTGTGTTTTTAGACCCAGGGTAGTAAGAAATCTGGACATTGAAACGTGAGAAGAATAGAGACCACCTGTACTGTCGTAGATTAAGCCTCTTAGCTTCTCTCAGGTAAATCAGATTCTTGTGGTCAGTCCAGATGACAAAAGGTGTTTCTGCCCCCTCCAGCCAGTGCCTCCACTCCTCAATAGCGAGCTTTACAGCTAGCAGCTCTCAGTCACCCACGAGAAAAAGGCACAGGGATGAAGTTTATTATCCATGGGAGATACCTGAGAGAGTACAGCGCCGACGCCGGTGTCGGAGGCGTCCACTTCAAGGGTGAACTGGCATTGCGGATCAGGTCTGTGGAGCACAGGGGTGTTAGTGAACTTCCTCTTTAAGGTCTGGAAGTCAGCCTCGGCTTCTGAGGACCAAACAAAAGGGCAATTAACAGAGGTCAGGTTTGTCAGTGGGGCGGCGGTCTGGCTGTAGTTCCTTATAAACCTCCTGTAAAAGTTGGCGAAGCCCAGGAACCTTTGTAACTGTTTCCAAGAAGTTGGAATGGGCCACTCAGTGACTGCACTGACCTTCTCAGGGTCTGCCCTTAGCCTCCCGCTCTCGATGAAAAAACCAAGGAACTTTACCTTGGGGATGTGGAAAACACATTTCTCCACCTTTACATACAAGTGGTTCTCCAGTAGGCGCTGTAACACGGCCCTAACGTGTCTTACATGTTGCTCTAAGGCAGGGGTGTCAAACTCAAACTCACAAGGGGCCGAAATGAAACTCTGGGACGGAGTCGAGGGCCAAACTTAATATTTTTGAAAAAGTGACGGCAAATTTGCACATTTTCTTTATCAACATATATGCAATTTTGAACCTTTAAATTTGGAAACAAACTTATTTCTGCATTAACACTGAATGTGGAATAACCAAATGACACACGAGCAAGTCAGTTTTAAATAAAAGGCATCAGTGGTATTCATTACTTGTGGTATAATCAGCATTTTTAAAATCTATTCAGGATTTATGTTCTCTTGTTTATTCATTTTTCTTATTTTTTATTCTCCTTTTTTCTCCTGTAATAAGTGTGATCGCTGCTGTGACGTCTAGCTTTCCCCACTGAGGAACAATAAAAGGATTTTCTATTCTATTCATCTATCTGCAGCCTTTCCACTTCCTGTTTACTGTAGGTTAAATCTTTTCTCACGTGCCAACAACAACAAAATAAAAATATAATTTTATCTTAAATGAAAATGCAACATCTCACCTGTTAACGTTCACGTTTTGGAGCAGAAAAAGAGCATAAAACCAACATATTTAAAGCTCAGTTTGCTCCACTGGTTTACTGTGATGCTCACCTGTTCCAGCCAGATACCTGCATCATGGGGTTGATCTGAGCTGAGGAGACTCCTGTTGTTTTGTTCATCTTCATCATAATAATGACAACATTAGATGACAACAGGTGCTCACATAGGTTTGTGCTGATGAACATGTCTGAGCAGCTTGACCGCGTTGTTGTGTGTCGTGGAGGAAACACAACGACAGCAGCCACAGAGTCGTGCTGGCTTGAGTGTGTCGCTGCTCGCTGGAGTTATATCAGCTCTGTCTGGAAGTTAGTTGGAACACTTTTTCTTTCAGTCGTGAACACATTACTGAGCGGCTAGAATCTCCGTTTCTGGGCTTCAACGTCAGAAAATAGCTGAGTGAACTTGGCGCTGAGTGAGAGGAGTGTAGTTTGTCCGAGACAGAGGAGCTGCAGAGACCGGCAGCAGGCGCTGAAAAAAACACAAAGGAGGGGGCTTCGTCGGCTCCGCGCTGACGCCGCAAAGCATCATGGGAGTTGAAGTCTTTGCGGTAAAATCGGCCAGCGGGCCAGTTTCAATATATTTTTAATATTTATCTCGCGGGCCACATAAAAATGCTCCGTGGGCTGCATCTGGCCCACGGGCCTTGACTCTGACATATGTGCTCTAAGGAGTTAGAAAAAATCCAAATATCATCTAAAGAAACAGTCACAAACTTATTTACAAAGTCTCCTAAAACAGAGTTCACTAGGGACTGGAACACGGCTGGTGCATTAGTTAAACCAAAGGGCATCACCAAGTATTCGAAATGTCCGATGGGAGTTTTAAACGCGGTCTTACATTCGTCTCCCTGACGAATTTGAACCATATGGTAAGCGTTCCGGAGATCCAGGCGACTGAAGATGCTGGCATCTTTAATGGGCTCAAAAGTAGATGTTAGTAGCGGCAGCGCGTATTTATTCTTAACGGTAATCTGGTTCAGACCCCTGTAGTGAATACAGGGTCTGAGTGTTCCTTCCTTCTTCGGAACGAAGAAGACACCCGCTCCTAGGGGTGATGAGGACGGTCTGATGAAGCCGGCGGCCAGAGACTCCTGTATGTGGCTCTCTATGCTTTCTCTCTCTCTCTCTGGTTTAGAGAGGTGGTAAAGGCAGCTGGAGGGAAGAGGAGCCCCTGGCAGCAGATCTATGCTGCAATCGAATGGCCTGTGTTGGGGGAGAGATGATGCCCAATCCTTGCTGAAATTAGGCTCAGGTCGTGGTAGACCAGTGGCACAGAGGACAGGTCTATCCTTTCTGCTGGAGGGACAGCGGGGCTGTGGAGAATGGGTGAGGCTGAGCAGAGGCAGGTCTGTGAGCATCTGGAGCTCCGTTCTTCAACTCTGTTAGTCTCCCAGTTCACGTGGGGGTTATGGAGGTAGATCCAGGAGTGTCCCAGGACCAGAGGTGACTGAGGAGAGGGAAACAAATAAAAAGCCAAAGCCTCTGTGTGGTTTCCTGACACTCGTAACTGCAATGGGATGGTCTGGTGAGTAATGGTTGACAGGTTCCAGTCGTCCAAGGAAGACACCGAGAGCGGAGTAGGGAGCCGAATGGTTGGGATCTTCCATCTCTTTACTAAGTCCGGGTCCAATAACGACTGCTCACAACCAGAGTCAACAAGCGCTTCTATAGGAAACTGCTCGGAGTTAAAAAACACAACACACTGAAGTACACAGCGGGAGCTCGCAAAAGAAGAGTTACTGCCCACCAGTAGTCCCATCGGCTCTGCCTTTTAACAGAGTCGGACAGGCTCTAGCAAAGTGTCCTGGCTCCCCACAATATAAATACAGACCTTACCTGATCCGATGTGACCTCTCCTCCCGGCTGAGGCATGTCCTTTCCATCTGCATGGGTTCCTCCATGGTGGTGGGCTCCGCGGAGGGCCGAGTGCCCGACTCATGGTGACGGTCCGGTGTGGAGAAGGTTCTGGTACTGGAGTTCTGGTACCACAGTTCATGCTGGCGTTTATCAATAGAAATGGCCAGGCGGATGAGTTCCTCCAGCGACTGGGGTTCTGGGTACAGTGCCAGGTGGTTCCGAACTCGGTCGTTGAGGGACTCTGTGAAGGCAGCGAGGAGGACTTCCTCATTCCAGGATGACCGAGCCACCAGAGTTCTAAACTCCACAGACATGTCAGCAACAGATCTCCGCCCCTGCGATAAACTTGACAGTCTTTTACTGATGTCCTTAACAGACTCAGTACTGCCAAATTTAATTTAAAATCCGTCAAAAAGTCCTACAGAGGTCCCGACAGAAGAGTAGCACAGTGACACTTCGCCTCAGCCCATTTTAGGGCTCTCCCTCAAAGTAATCCTACTATGTATGAGATCTTGACTGAGTCCGAAGAAAAGGCTCCTGGTGAGCGCTTGAAAGCGAGCAGACATTGTAGCAGAAAATTGTAACAGTCCTCAAACTCACCACTGAACGTCGGTGATGGCGGTGAGGAGGCTGGACGGAAATAGGCGACTTCTGGTGTGGCTGCTGCTGCCGGCCCGGGAACTGCAAGAGGAACGGGGGCAGCGAGCGGAGGTTCCGCAGCGGGGGCCTTGGGCTGCGGTTGGGACAGTCTGAGTTGTACCTGTCGTACCATGGCCTCCAACTGCTGGAAACGGTTGTTAGCGGCTTGAAGCTGTTCAATAAGCAATGGCAGGACTGGATTCTGCTGAGAAAACCTGTTGAGTAGATCGGTAAGAGGTGAATCTGCGGGGTTAGCAGCTTGGCCGGATGATTCTGTCATGGTTTTGGGAATGAGTTTAACCCAAGACATGCAGAATTCACCACTCACAAGTCAATTAGAAAAATTAAAGAATTTTATTTAAAAAACCGGGAACTGAGGGCGCACTAGATAAGGTCCAGTGGGGATTGCAACGGAACCGCAGCGTGGGAAGCTGGGGGCTGAGGAATTGGGGAGGGTAGATGGAGTGCCGGGATGAATCCAAGAGGGGGTGTCCAGGAGAGGGGGTGCGAGGAGAGCAGGAGAGCGGGCCAGCAGGGAGGAGAGGAGAACGGTGAATGCTGCATCCAGGAGATTTATGGGGCAAAGGTGAGTAATCCAGCAGGATCGTGGAAATGTCCAAGTAGTCAATCAGAGGAGCCACAGGAAAACCAGAGAAGCTCCAGAAGCTTCAGAAGTCCAAGGAGATCCTAAGGAGTCAAGGTAAGGTCCACAAACTATCCAAAAATCCTGGGAACAGGTAAACACAAGTATATCCACAAGGGTTCTAAAATCCAAAAATCACTAGAGTTAACCTGGAGACAAAGGGCTGGAACTACCAAGTTGTAGTTAATCATCCGGCATCGAGATGTGTTCTCCTCCTCCTCTTATAGCTGGACCCGCTGATTGTTAATGAGCTGCAGCTGGAGCCTCCCTCTCCTGAAACACAGCAGCTCAAAGATGGAACAAAAATGAGAGGAGCACTCACCCCGGCACATGACAGCTATGAAGGTAAGCTAACAAACTTCTGCTCTGAGTTACTAAAGATGCTAATAGGATGCTTTTTAAGGTCAGTAGTGAGTCTTTGCCTAGAGGAGAGGGGTGTTGGTATCTTGGGGGCCTGATCTCAAGAGACAGTACACTGCTGCTTTGTAATGTTTGACAATCTTGTTTATTCTGAGTGTTCTTCAGTTTTTTTTCCAGCCTGTAGTGGCACATCTTCCCCTAACGCATGTCCAAACGGTCCCGCTGTCACCCCACAAAGCATTTAATTCTCTCCACACTCCACACGATCACCTTTGAGTGTCGACTTTAATTTGTTCTGTTGTGTTTTTCCCCAACTGACTGCACTCTGCTTACAAATAAATGACTTGATGTACAAACATCATTAAGGAGACATTGAATGTCATGTAATGAGATATCTGCTTTCTATGAAACTGATAGCTGCTGAAGTGTATATAAATAAGTAGTAACCTGTTAAATGATTGCTGATAATAAAAGGTCTGCTTTCTGCCAGAAAGGGGTCCAACAGAAACAAAAACACGAGTGAGGATTTACCTTCACCCCGTCTCTTGTGAATCTGAGATGGGGCTTTAGAAGAGGGCCAGACAGACAAAGCATGTTGTTTTCAACACTATCAGGTTCCTTTGTCTCCCCAATGGCATGAAAAATGAAGGGCTTTCACCTTGTTTATCTTTCAATTCAATATTTACTGCTTGTCAGACGCATTTGGGGGCTTTTCATCATCTCTGTCCTTCACACGCAGTATTTTCCCCCATGGAGTTCATCCTCACTGTTAATGTTTGATGAACACAGCCATGAAGAATCATGGGGGGGGGGGGGGGGGTATACCTGCAAGTCTTTTATTTATTTTTTCTTTATTTATTCCACTTGGCATTGGTCCTTGTAGCAACTTGCCAACAAATGATTCCTCTTCAGGGGTTCCTGCTGTTTCCAGGACTCCTTTTTCCTTCCCTGAAGGTAAATTTTGGTGTGATTGAGTTAGGCAAGAGAAAGTAGGTCATTGGCTTTGATCAGTTTATTGTATTGCTTGTGTGAAGGTAGAAACCCGGCACTGAGGTGTTCTCAGCTTCCGCAGCTGCTGTAACATGTTCCTTCTTCCTGTTTATTTATTCATCTTTACTTAGCTGGTTTTTTATGTTGTATTTGACATACACTCATGCCGCAGAATCCATATTCGCACATATTTTTTTACGTTATTCTTAGCAAATGCAGGTTTTCATTTTAAAATGTGCTTTCATAAATTATATTTTACTCCCTTTATTCTCTGTTTTTGCTCTCAAATGATGTAATCATTTTCACGCTGTGTCTTTAAATATCTATTAATACAAAATGTGTTTTTATTGTCTCAGATAATGGGGATTGATTTTTTTATTCATGAACAAAATATTAACAAATAAAAATACCTAGTTGCTATCAAATGTGGATTCATTGCAAAATACAGACATGGACAAACTTGTTGGTATCCTTTGGCCAATGAAAGAAAACCCCACAATGGTCACAGAAAATTCTTGAATCTGACAAAAGTAATAATAAATAAAAATTCTATGAAATTTAACCAATGAATGTCAGACATTGGTTTTCAACTATGCTTCAACAGAATTATTTATCCACCTGGACAAAAGTGATATTACCCCTAGAAAAAGAAATTGAAAATTATTTGACCAAAAAGAGATGTGAATTCAAGGTGTGTCCTCTAATTAGCATCACTTAACTCGCCTTGCCTGCTGGTGTTGGTCGGAGGGGCCGATAACGCCAGTGTTTAGCAGGTCTGACTTCTGTCAGTGCGCTCCAGGGCAGCTGTAGCTACTTTGTAACTCATCATCAGCGTGTGAAAGTGTGTGTGAGTCGGTGAACGACTGATTGTGTTGTAAAGTGCCTTGGGGGATAAAATCCTAAGAAGGGACTATAAAAATACAGGCCATTTACCATTTTAGTGTCAAATTGCATCATCCGTCATTGTTTGAGCAGACTACATGGGAGATGACTAAAGAGGACACCATTGTTGAAAAAAAAGATCATTAAAAGTCCAGACTGGAATATACCATACTACGTGCTGACAAGCCACAGCGCTTCTGGGAGAATTTTCTATAGACAGATGAGACAAAAATGGAACTTTTGTCAAGGCACATAATCTCTATGTTCACAGATGGAAAAATTAAGCATTTCACGTAAAGAGCACTGTGCCTACATTGAAACATGGAGGAGGCTCTGTTGTGTTCTAGGGCTGATTTGCTGCATCTATTTTAGGGTGTCTTGAATCTGTGCAGTGTACAATGAAACCTCATGACTATCAAGGGAGAAATGTGCTGGCCAGTGACAGAAAGCTTGGTCTCAATCACAGCTCATGGGTCTTGCAATTCAGTTCAATTCAAGTTTATTTATATAGCGCCAAATCACGACAAGAGTCGTCTCAAGGCACTTCACATAATAAAAATTTCAATACAGGTCAGTCCAATAAGCTAGTCAGAAAAAAGTTTCCTATATAAGGAAAACTTCAAATTGCAACATGACAATGACCCAAAACACACAGCTAAAAATAAGAATGGGTTAGGGTTAGTAAGTAGTCTTACTCCCAGAAGGAACACAAGTAAATTTTGAGGACAGCTGCAAGTACTTTGGTATGCCACTAGCAAATGGCAACCTTGATGATGCCACAAGGTAAGGAACCACAGCCAAATACTTACAAAGCATAAGCCAAGTCCTCAGAAGTCAGCTCAATAGCAAGAACAAGATTTGGGCAATAAACAGCTACACCCTGCCAGTAATCAATGGGCTGCATGGTGGCGCAGTGGTTAGCACTGTTGCCTCGCAGCATGAAGGTCGCTGGTTCGAAACTCGGCTGCGGCCTTTCTGCGTGGAGTTGCGTGTTCTCCTCATGCATGGGTGGGTTTCCTCCGGGTACTCCGGTTTCCCCCACAGATCACAACATGCCCTATAGGTTATAAATTGTAAGTCGCTTTGGATAAAAGCGTCTGCTAAACAAATAAACATAAACATAATCAGATATCCTTCAAAAATAATAAGCTGGCCAAAGGAAGAAATACAGACCACAGATGTTAAGACATGGAAGCTATTCACCATGCATGGAGGGTTCCATCCCAAATCCAGCACCCCAAGACTTGTATGCTAGCCGTAAGGAAGGAGGCCAAGGACTAGTGTCCAGGGTGAAACTTCTAAGATCCATAAGTACATCAAGGATAAGCTCCAACAGATTATGTGCTCAGTGAATGTCTCAGGTAATGGCGAATAGAGGAGGAGACGCTGGAAATACTATCGTGTGTGGACAAACCCCTACATGGGATGTACCACAGACAGATAACTCAAGTGGCTGATATCAATGGCTGGAATGAGCTGGTCTGAAGAACAGCACAGAGGCACTCATCGTGCCTGCACAGGAACAGGCCCTGAACACCAGAGCAACAGAGGCCAAGATCTAACACACCAGACAAGACCCAAGGTGTAGGCTATGGAAAGAGACCCCTGAGACAATCCACCACATAACTGCAGGGTGTAAGATGCTGGCAGGGAAAGCATACATGGAACATCACAACCAAGTGGCTGGCATCGTGTACAGAAACATCTGTGCAGAGTATGGACTGGAAGCCCAAAGGTCAAAGAGGGAAACACCCTCTGAGGTGGCTGAAAACAAGAGAGCTAAGCTCCTGTGGGACTTCCAGATCCAAACTGACAAAATGGTGAAGGCTAACCAACCAGATATTGTGATGGTGAGCAAACAGCAGATATCCTGCCAATCTAAAGCACGGTGTCTGAAGAGCTGGCCTCAGTGTTTATGGGTACTTTCAACTCCTCACTGGAGGCTTCTCATGTGTCTGCCTGCTTCAAGACCTCCACCATAGTCCCAGTTCCCAAGGAGAAGTCATCAATTTGTCATAGTTTTTGTTAACGAAAACACTGCAGGTGGGAACCATCGAAAGAGTATTTCTACTGGGTGAGATAATCTACTGCTTGGCCGGTGATGAGCTCTGAATCTGACAAGCACGCTCGAGCGCCGTCCTTTTTTGCGAGGCCTGCCACAGAGAGCCTGGGATTAGATGTGGCAAAGTAGGAGTGGCTGGGATGACAGGTAGAGTAGGCGGAAGGTTTAATGACCATCCTCTTGTTGAACTTTCTAGAAATAAATAGTAGAATTCCTTGATCAAAGAGTGACTGACAATCATAAATGAGAAGGCCCGCAACATCATAAAATACCTCAATTAACACATTTAAAACATATAAAAACAGAAAAAATCTAGGAGCTGAGAACTCCAGGACAATGGTATAAAAAGAATATATTCTCAATTTATTTCCATAAATAATTAACAAAAATCAAGACAAAACGGGCCCAAAGGAAAAAAATGGCCACGAAAATAACCTTAACTAAAAGTTACCAACAAGACCAAGCTGAGACACACAGGGGAATTTATACACAAAGGCTAGCCTACAGACAACGAGGAGGGGAAAGACAGGGGAAACACTAAGACAAACAGTAAATAAACCTAGGAAACTAAATCAACAAAGTATAACTACCACCAAAAAGTTAAACCAATACCTCCTAACAAAATCTGGTCAACTCAATTAGAGCTTCAGAACTTCTGGTTTCTGGTTTCTTCATGATCAAGCCCCCTGCTTCCAGCAGCCTGATGGAATATTCCACTTCCTGCCTGGAGTTACACCGGAAGTGTCCTCTCTCTCTCTGCCAGTTCGTCCAATCTCAGCAGAATACAAATGAAAATAGTTGATGATCAAATAAACTATGTATACGATAAATTACTAAATGTGTGCACCCATTAGTAAACATCTTAAAATATTGCAACAAAATGAAATAATGTACCAGCGTGTGGAAAAAATATTTAAATAATACTAACACTGAGAAATGGCTGGAGGAACCTCCACAGAGATGCATCGCCATGCACACTGCTGCTGCCATCATTCTATCCAAGACACACTGTGCCAGTTGAATGTGCCTGACCCCATCTGCAGGTTGATCACTGAGTTTCTAAAGTACAGGAAGCAGCAAGTGAGGCTGGGAAAGAATGTCTCTAACCTGCGAGACATCAACACCGCTCCCCTCAGGATTATGATCACTTCCCTTTGCTCTTTTTCCTGTACACCAACAGCTGCACCTCCAACCATGAGTCTGTTAAGGTAATCAAGTTTGCAGACAATACCACAAGCCCCGAATCTTTAATGAAAAGCCCCGGATCTCAAACGTGGAAGTAAAATGCAGTACCAAAGTCCAACAGAGAGGGAGCAGCTAGCAGTAGTTTGTATACAGCCTGCCTGAGCCTCCACCACTGAAGAAGAAGCCCCTCAGCAGCCGGTTTCTTCTGCAGTGCCTGGCTTCCTCAACACTCTGCCTGAAACGCATGGGTGAAGATAGACATAAGGACATTTTTAAGACCAAAAGTACCGCGACAGAACCCCAGCTTTGATGAGACTGGTGTTGACTCAGGTTTGTGAGTCTTATTTGAAAATATTTGTTGTGCTGCTGGTTTGCCTAAAGTTAGATTACTATCAGGTAAAGTTGCTGGAGAAAGAAAGGGAATATTTACTATCATCCCACACTAAACACTAACAAGAACAATACTCTGCCCTGAATATGCTTAATATGTAGCTTCAGTGTGTGTGTGTGTGTGTGTGTGTGTGTGTGTGTGTGTGCGTGCGCGCGCGCGTGTGTGTGTTAAGCCCCGGATATTCTTCTGTCCTTAATCCGCCCCTGAACTGGTCATGCAAATCTTGGCTGGCATGCTCTTTTCAGCACACCCCTTGTTAAACTGCTCCCCACCAAATTAAGATTTCACCCGTTGCCGCTGATTAAACTTCATCTTTCTTTTTCCACATCAGCCCATGGCAGAAGGATTGTAAAAGCAGCCACTTCACGATCATGCTGCACAAAATTAACCAGTTGCTGAGGGAGCACATGGCTGCCATGTCTCCTGCTGTTCCGAGGTGAAGACGAAGGCTTTTAACAAAGGCAGAGTGCCCGCTAAACAGAGGAACCCCCACCCTTCTCACACTTTTGTCATTGCTAGGAACACATTGGCCATCTCTAGAACACATTGTCTAATTAAGGCCATGCCCACACTTAGCCGGGGATCTGCCAAAACGTAGATATTTTTCTACGTTTTGGCCTGTCATCCACACGAAAACGGAGTTTTTTCACACGAAAACGGATCTTTTTAAAAACTCCGGCCAAAGTGAAGATCTGTGTTTTCTCCGTTTTGGGTGTCTGCGTGTGGACAGACAAAACCGGAGTTTTAAGGTCCGCAACGTCACTTTCCGCGACAAAAAAATGCTGACATCACGTGTGCGACCTGTGTTTACACTAGCCGACAGCATGGATGCCCTCAGAGCTGCGCTCGCTTTATCAATTGTCCAAGCGCTTTCTGCTTGTTTGTTTTTGCAAGCGGAATTACTGCTCCTTGCGGAAGACCACAGACAAAGGACGAGGTTAAGAACGGGGGAAGTACTGCCGCCTACAGGTCTGGCATGTCCTTAACAACGAATTTATCCGGGTACGTGTGGACAGAGTTTTTTTTAAAACGAGGTGGTGTGGATGCAAGTTTTTGGAGGGGCGGATATTCGTTTTTAAAAAACCCAGCTACGTGTGGACTAGGCCTTAGAATCACTGTGAATCATTAGAACTGTTAAACACCACAGCTAAAATAAAAAGTGAGTAGATTATAACAGTTGTACTGATCAGGAAACTAAAACAAACTGTTATTTATCCAATTCCAGAGCTGGACACACAGGGTTCAAATTACAGGGGAGCTAAGGGGAGCCTGGCTCCCCCAAAAGGGTTATGGGCTCTCCTGGAAGACTTCAACTATATATATCAAATAGATCATGTTTCTACCTATATTAAATTATTTATATGGACTCTCAGCATACTGGGACTTCTGATTGTTCATCTGCTCCTGGCTGCTGCGACCTGGGCACTGCCACAGTAACATCCACCAAAAGAAAACAATTAACATGCAATCATTCATGTCCTCTCATGTGCTCTGGTACTTCCTGTCTTTCACTCATCTCCGACGCCCTCTGCTGCAGCAGAGCTCAAAACCCGTGCTCCATTGACTTTGTCTCTCTGCTGCGGTACTCCACTATTTTTGTGGTTGGTTCAAAGTTAGCTCATGAGGTGAAAACAAAGAAAAGCCAGGCAACAGTGTTTGGAGAGGTTTGAGGGGAGATGCAGCACTATGAGACAGACAGGATAGAAAAAAAGTCAAATAGAAAACAAGAAAACTAAACAAAGTGCTTGAAAAGGAAAAGGTAGATAGATTTATCCCACGACATCCAGCTCATTTCAACTTAATAAAGCAACTATTTAAAATCATGTAACTTTTTTGGATTTGATCACCTTCAAAACTCAGCCCCACACCCAGGGCCGTTACAAGGCCTTTGGGGTCCCAGGGAAAAATAGACTTGTAGACCCCCCTTTACTTATCACTGAACTAACTACTTGTGATTGTCACCTGACATTGCTCCATTACCCTTGCTGAACACTTGTTGATTTTCTCTCCACTCTACAGGCCAACTCATCCCAAATCAACTCAAATGTGGAGTTGGTGAAGATTAAATCGCCGTTCTACAAATGTCTCAGGACTGTAACATGCTTCTGCATCTGCTGAGAGACTTTACAAATTCATTTTAAATTGTGTTGCTGCCAGTGGATTACATCAGAGTATTCAAATATAGGCTGATTCCATGACAAAGATTTTAACTTGCAAGAGTGAAAAAATACGGCTTTAAAATGCAGCCTAGCTGTGTTATCCCCATAAACAATAAGATGGACGGAGTCTCCATGACATCAGCCGTATCTTTCTGAAGAGCTGAATTAAGCCCAGTGGGTGGGTCCCACCGCCGCCATCTTGGCCTTGGCCCATCACTAGCGGAAAATATAAAATGGGCAAAGAGGGGGAGCTGAGAGTGGGGCTGTGAGGGCGGGGACAGAAGATTAACACCCATCATACCCTGAGCCGATGTCACAACGAGCTAATGGTGCTAAATAAAGCCAAAAGTTGCTTTTAGCCAAAAAACTGGAGTTGAGCAAACCTGCAACCCTCTGCCTTCTGGGCTGTAACACTTAATGTGAGGCCAAGCTGAGTTTTGTGGACATAACGCGTCTGATGGAAATCTGTGGCAATCTGGACAATATTCACCCCTTCAGCATGTCAACATATTTCTAGTAAAGTTAGCTTAAAGATTTGACTGTCACTATAACCCTTTTCGTGACAGATGATTTTAGCTACAGGCCAACATCTTGAATTAAATAAGCTTTTCGTATGTCAGGGTTTGGATTGTAAAAGCAAAGATCTGCTTGTAACATTCACACAATTCAACTGTTTCCAGTGAAAGACCCAAAGGCCCAAGCTGGTGTCATAAAAATTGTAAACCATGAATGGATACATTGAAAGATCAGATCTCTGAATCTCCACAAAACCATAGAGAAACAGAAACAACCAATAGAACCCTAATCATACAACTGGATCTACACTTGAATAGCCCCTGGCAGCAAAATACGAAAAGACTTTAAGTCATCCAACCAGAACTCAGAGCTAAATCCTTTGAAAATCTCTTGAATATGTTAAAGCCAGACTGTAACATATGCTTTCTATCCAACCCGAGTACATCTGCATTTTAAGATGGGAGAAAAATCCCTAAAGTTGCATGTGAAGAATTGGATACCCATGGGATGTTCAGTCTGGACGTCACAACCCTTAAACTATCAACCTAAGGCTGTAATAATTTAAAGTGAAGCTTTTTTTAAATTATCTTTTAAAATGAAGAGTTAAGATTGTATGTAATTGAGGCTAAAACACTTAAAGGTATAAAAAGTTGCAGACATACTGTTTCTTGGCACAAATAAATCCATGGAATTAAAAACATGCAGTAATTTTTATCCAGACTCGTTGGAGCCCCGCCCCCACCTTGGCTACTCAGACCACATCTCTGTCATGCTAATTCCAGCATACTGTCAGGACTCAGGTATCTCCCGGCTGACCTTCGGACCACAACTCCCGACATGCTCCTCGTGGGGAGCTCCCGGCGTGCTCCTCGCGGGGATTCCCTCCACGTCACAGCCAAGCAAGGCTATATATGGAAGACGCCGTGACCGGCTTCTCATCTCAGTCATCGTTTCTTCCTCACGGAGATACGACCAGAGAACTAATAAAACTATTAAACATCTCACCTTGTTCGTCTCCTTCATCCAGTCTGATCAGCCTGACAGGATGACTGAGATCCTAATAGATTCGACGGAGATCGATCGTCTCCGCCACGAGAACGTGCAGCTGCGTTCCATGGTAGATCAGCTCAACACCAAGGTGAACTCCTTGTCCGACCACACCCTGCGTCTATCCACGGCTCTCACGGCTCTCCAACAACAGGCAAACGATCAGCAGCAACAGATCGCTGCGCTCCAGCAGCCAACCCGCTCTGCTCCTAGGGAGGAGCCCCACTTCAGCCTGCCGGAGAGGTGGAACGGAGAGACGGGGAGCCCCGATGGTCTGCTCGCCACGCTGGACATGCAGTTCGAGTGCCAACCTGGACGCTACCCATCTGCGCGCTCCCGAGTGGCGCATCTCACCTCCCTGCTCTCCGGACGCGCCGCGGAGTGGGCTGCTGCGCTTTACAATTCCAAATCCCCTGCCTGCAACGACTATGCTGCGTTTGTGTCCGCTCTCCGGAAGACCTTTGTTCCCCCCAGCAGCGAAGTGGGAGCAGAGACACGCCTTCTCAAACTCCGCCAGCGAGAGCGCTCGGTGTGAGCTTATGCGTCGGAGTTTCGCACCATCTCCGCCAAGCTGCAGTGGAATGACTCCGCTCTGCGGGCCGCCTTCCTGGAGGGGCTGGCACCCTACATCCGTGATGAGTTGGCGGGAAGGGAGCTGCCTCAGACCCTGGATGAGGTGGTTGATCTGGCGCTGCGCATCGACCAGCGGGTTCTGGTTCGACCCAAGTTATCCACACGTCCACCCAGGACGCCGGTGCCTCGCCCTCGTTCACCCACGCCAGCTCCTGTACCCATGCTGGCGGAGGAGCCCATGAAGCTCGGCCACCTTCCCCCCGAGGAGTGACAACGACGGTGGCGCGAGGGCCTCTGTGCCTACTGTGGCTCTCCCGACCACCGACGCCTGGACTGCCCGCTACGATCGGGAAACGGGGGGCCCCACTGAGTATTGGGGTTGCTCAGTCTGGGTCTTCTTCTACCCCTGTCGCTTCTAACCGTCTCCTTATTCCTGTCACCCTCCTCCATGGTGAGGCCTCACTCCACGTAAACGCATTGGTGGACTCGGGGGCCACGGACAATTTCATGGACCTAGATCTGGCAAAACGCCTACGGATCCCCCTACAACCCCTGGAGAGAGTTATACCAGTGACCTCGGTGGACGGTAGGCCTCTCCAACCCTACCCAGTCCGAGACCGAACCCAGTCACTCCGTATGATCACCCAAGGCCACCAGGAGACCCTCCATTTCCTGGTCATTTCTGCTCCCTCTTCTCCTCTAATCCTGGGGTTCCCCTGGCTCCGTCTCCACGACCCTCATATTTCCTGGTCCCAGAACCGCCTGCTGGGCTGGGGGACCTCGTGCCAGACCCACCTCGTTCCTCCTCCATCCTCGGCGGGTCTTCCGGACGGGGGCCCCGGCTCCACACCGCCCCACCTGCCGCTGCCCTATCGGGACCTGGCCGCGGTGTTCGACAAGCGGCGCGCCACCTCCCTGCCACCTCACCGGCCATATGATATGGAGATCAAGCTGCTACCCGGAACCAGTCCTCCCCGCGGGCGCCTTTTCTCTCTCGCGCCTCCCGAGACCAAAGCGATGGAAGAATACATCGCCCAGGCCCTCCAGCAGGGGTTCATCCGACCCTCCTCCTCTCCGGGTGCCGCTGGCTTCTTCTTCGTGAAGAAAAAGGAAGGCGATCTTCGCCCCTGCATAGACTATCGGCGTCTGAACAAGATCACGGTCAAGGACCGCCATCCTCTGCCGCTCCTCACTACCGCTCTGGATGCCATCTCCCAGGCACGGATCTTTACGAAACTGGATCTCCGGAGCGCCTACAATCTGGTCCGTATAAAGGCCGGGGATGAGTGGAAGACCGCGTTCATAACACCCACCGGCCACTGGGAGTACCTGGTTATGCCCTTCGGACTATGCAATAGCCCTGCTGTCTTCCAACGTCTCATTAATGATGTCCTCCGCGACATGCTGGGACGGTGGGTGTTCGCCTATCTGGACGATATACTGATCTACTCCAAATCCGAGGCCGAACACATCCATCATGTTCGCGCCGTCCTGACCCGGCTCCTGGACCACAACCTGTACTGTAAACCCGAGAAATGCTCCTTCCATCAGCAGTCCATATCCTTCCTGGGCTACATGATCTCGGATGAAGGCATAACCATGGACCCTCAGAAAATCCAGGCGGTGAAGGACTGGCCCTTGCCAACCAGCCTGAAACAACTGCAGAGTTTTCTGGGTTTCTGCAACTTTTACCGCCGTTTCATAAAGAACTATAGCACCCTCGTAGCCCCTCTCACCTCTCTCACTCGACCAGGCTCCCCTGGCCAGCTGTTTCGTCTAACTCCCGACGCCATTCGGGCCTTCCGCCACCTGGTCACCCGCTTTACCTCAGCCCCGATCCTCCGCCATCCAGATCCTGCAGTTCCCTTTGTGGTCGAGGTCGACGCCTCTGACGTCGGCGCCATCCTGTCTCAAGGCGGGCCCGACGACAGGCTCCATCCCTGCGCCTACTTCTCCAGGAAGTTTTCCACCACCCAGCAGAAGTACGGTGTGGGCGACCGTGAGTTACTGGCCATAAAATGGGCATTGGAGGAATGGAGGCAGTGGCTTCTGGGCACCACTCGGCCTTTCACGATCTGGACTGACCATCAGAACCTGACCCACATTAAATCTGCCAAGCAGCTTAATCCTCGCCAGGCTCGCTGGGCCCTCTTCTTTGAACGCTACGACTTCCATCTCGCCTACCGCCCGGGAGCCAAGAACCAGAAGGCGGACGCCCTCTCCCGTCAATTCACCCACTCCACGCCCTCGTCCGAGCCAGCGCCAATCCTCCCGGAACACCGTTTCCTGGGCCAACTGAGGTGGCCGTTGGAGGAAGCTATCCAGAACACCCTCCGGGACGACCCCGCGCCTCCAGAGACCCCCGCGGGTCGCCTCTATGTCCCCACGGCCTGTCGCAGCGAGGCGTTGTCCTGGGCCCACTCATCACGCCTGTCTGGCCACGCTGGTTTCTCCAGAACGCTTAAATTCCTCCAGCGAGCCCTCTGGTGGCCAGGCATGGCGAGGGATGTGAAAGAATACACCAGCGCCTGTGATGTCTGTGCCCGCTGCAAGAACCCCAACCAGGCCTCGGCTGGTGCCCTCCGACCTCTTCCGGTGCCCAGCCGCCCCTGGTCCCACGTGGGGCTGGACTTCGTCACGGGTCTCCCGCCGGTCAATAACCTCAACACTGTCATGACGGTTACGGACCGCTTTTCCAATTCTGTCCATTTCATCGCCCTTCCGGGTCTCCCCTCAGCCCAACGCACAGTGGAACTGTTCCTGGAGAACGTGGTGCGCCTCCACGGGTTCCCAGTCGACGTGGTCTCGGATCGGGGGCCCCAGTTCACGGCCCGGTTTTGGAAAGCTTTCTGTCGGCTGATGGGAGCATCGGTCAGTCTATCTTCAGGCTACCACCCGCAGACCAATGGCCAGACGGAGCGGGCTAACCAACAGCTGGGTCGGTACCTTCGTTGTTTTGTCTCGGCTCAACCCTCGCAGTGGCCTAAATACCTCCTCTGGGCGGAGCTGTCCCACAATCTTCACACCTCATCTGCCACTCGGCTGTCCCCTTTCGAGGTCTGCTATGGCTTCCAGCCCCCGGTCTTTGCCCACCAAGAACCCGAGGTCGCCGTTCCGGCAGCGGAAGCCATGGTGAGACGCTGCAAGAACGCCTGGATCAAAGCACGAGCCTCCATAGCCAGAGCTAACACCAGCTATGCTCACCAGCATCTCCGTCGACACCGTCCTGGTCCCTCCTATGCTCCTGGGGACAAGGTCTGGGTGTCCACGGCTGACCTTCGGGTCCGTGCCGGGTCCAAGAAACTCGCCCCTCGGTTCCTCGGCCCATACCCCATCCAAAGGGTCATCAACCCGGTCACGTACCGGTTGCGGCTGCCGGCTACTCTCCGCATCCATCCCACCTTCCATACCTCCCGGCTCAAGCCCTACGTGGAGTCCTCCCTTCTCCCGCCTCCGGCTCCGGCGCCGCCTCCTGCCCGCTTCCTCGACGGTGATCCTATCTACACTGTCCGGCGCATCCTGGATGCTCGCCGCAGGGGTCGGGGCTGGCAGTACCTGGTGGACTGGAAGGACTATGGCCCCGAGGAACGCTCCTGGGAGCCGGCTCGATCCATCCTGGACCCTTCCCTGATCTCTGACTTCTGGGTCCGCCGGGGTCGCGCTGGGACTTCTGGAGCCGTCCCTGGACCGGGGGGTCCTGTCAGGACTCAGGTATCTCCCGGCTGACCTTCGGACCACAACTCCCGACATGCTCCTCGTGGGGAGCTCCCGGCGTGCTCCTCGCGGGGATTCCCTCCACGTCACAGCCAAGCAAGGCTATATATGGAAGACGCCGTGACCGGCTTCTCATCTCAGTCATCGTTTCTTCCTCACGGAGATACGACCAGAGAACTAATAAAACTATTAAACGTCTCACCTTGTTCGTCTCCTTCATCCAGTCTGATCAGCCTGACACATACAGACCACTCGTCAAGCGAGCAAAACCGGTTCTGAGGCAGGCGAAAACCTGGCCGGCAGGAGCCACCTCTGCTCTTCAAGACTGTTTTGAGTGCACTGACTGGAACATGTTTAGGGAGGCTGCAACTTACGGCGATGCTACTGACTTGGAGGAGTACACGCCATCGGTGTCGAGCTACATCAGCAAATGCATCGATGACGTCACTGTCTCCAAGACCATCATCTCACGACCCAACCAGAAACCGTGGATTACTGCGGAAGTGCGCACACTTTTGAGAACCAGAGACTCTGCCTTCAAAGCGGGAGATAAGGTGGTGCTTAGCAGAGCTAGAACTGAACTATCTCGGGCCATTAGAGAGGTGAAGCGCGCACACGCCCAGAGGATCCACAAGCACTTCATGGACAGCGGCGACACACGGCGAATGTGGCAGGGCCTACAAGCCATCACCAACTACAGGACGACAACACCTGCCTGTGATGGTGACGGCTCCCTCCCTGATGCGCTGAACAACTTCTACGCTCGGTTCGACAGGCAGAACGACGTGGCAGCAAGGAAGTCAATCCCTCCTCCGGACGACCAGGTGTTGTGTCTCACTACAGCAGAGGTGAGGAAAACTCTACGCAGAGTCAATCCACGTAAAGCTGCTGGTCCAGACAACATCCCGGGCAGAGTGCTAAAGGAATGTGCTGAACAGCTGGCGGATGTTCTCACCGACATCTTCAACATCTCTCTGAGCAGTGCCGTTGTTCCCACGTGCTTTAAGGCCGCCACCATCGTCCCAGTGCCCAAGAAATCTTCTGTGTCCTGTCTCAATGACTACCGTCCTGTTGCACTTACACCCACCATCATGAAGTGCTTCGAGCAGCTAGTCATGACACACATCAAGACCCTGTTGCCCCCCTCACTGGACCCACTGCAATTTGCATACCGCCATAACCGCTCAACAGATGACGCCATTTCCACTGCACTCCATCTTGCCCTCACACACCTGGAAAAGAAGGACACACAAGTTCGAATGCTGTACATAGATTTCAGCTCAGCATTCAACACGATCATCCCCCAGCAACTGATCGGAAAACTGAGCATGTTGGGCCTGAACACCTCCCTCTGCAACTGGATCCTGGACTTTCTGACTGGAAGGCCTCAGTCAGTACGGATCGGGAACTGCACCTCCAGCACCACCACACTAAGCACGGGGGCCCCACAAGGCTGTGTGCTCAGTCCTCTGCTGTTCACACTGCTGACTCATGACTGTGCAGCAACACACAGATCAAATTACATCATTAAGTTTGCTGATGACACAACCTTGGTGGGTCTCATCAGCAAGAATGACGAGTCAGCATACAGAGATGAAGTGCAGAGGTTAACAAACTGGTGTAAGGTCAACAACCTGTCTCTGAATGTTGACAAGACAAAAGAGATGGTTGTTGACTTCAGGAGGATACGGAGTGACAACTCACCACTGAGCATCAACGGCTCCTCTGTGGAGATCGTCAACAACATCAAATTCCTGGGAGTTCACCTGGACAAAGACCTCACCTGGTCCCTCAACACCAGCTTCCTGTACAAGAAATCCCAACAGCGTCTCTTCTTTCTGAGAAGACTGAGAAAGGCCCAGCTTCCACCAACGATGCTAACCACCTTCTACAGAGGAACTATTGAGAGCATCCTGAGCTGCTGTATCACTGCCTGGTTTGGGAACTGTGCAATCTCTGACCGCAAAACCCTACAGCGGATAGTGAAAACAGCAGAGAAGATCATAGGAGTCTCTCTCCCCTCAATCAAGGACATCTACACCACACGCTGCATCCGCAAAGCCACCAGCATTGTGGCTGACTGGTCACACCCCTCTCACACACTCTTCACACTCCTGCCATCTGGAAGAAGGTACCGAAGCATTCGAGCACTCACATCCAGACTGTGCAACAGCTTCTTCCCACATGCCATTCGTCTCCTCAACGAAAAGGGACTGGACTGATAAACACATGCATGCACACACACTCACACACACACACGCACGCACACAAACACGCACGCACACAAACACGCGAACACACTCATGTTCTGTCCTTAATTAGATAGTTTGTTTTTCTTATATTTTTTTCATGTTGTAAATTTATGTTGCATGTAGCACCTTGGTCCTGGAGGAACGTTGTTTCGCCTCACTGTATACAAACCGTATATGGCTGAAGTGACAATAAAGTTGATTGATTGATTGATTGATTGATTGATTGATTGATTGGAGCTGGGATCGATGTAGGAGTGCTATATTTTCTTCAGCATGGAATTTGGGTAACACTTTTTAATAAGTGCACACTATTAAGCATTAGTTAATCATCAGTAAAGCATTGGTTAATGGTTATTTAATCATTTGTAAAGCATCTCATGACTACATCAGTCAGGTAGGGAGCTGCATCTTTGAAAGCCGTTAAGTGACAATTGGCTGCCTGGTGGGGTCTGGGTCCCCGGTGGGGGGTGGTGGCCCCTGGGTCCCGGGTCGCTGGGTCCCGGGCTCGGCCGGCTAGGGGGTGGGAGGCTGCGGGCGGGCCTGTGGGCTTGCCGCTGATGTCTCCCGGGACTCTGCCGGCTGCTGGTTGTGGCCCCCCGGGGCGATCCTCTGTGCCTCTCGAGGGGGGCGGGGGCCTTTCTGGTTGCAGTCTCCTTGGGGTTCCTGTGTTCTGGGGCAGCGCCTGGATCTCTGAGACTTGGAGCTCCCCCCGTCTCCTGCGCATCTTTGGGGGGCGGATCTGTGGTCCCTCACACTCTCTGTTGGACGCTCCTAGAGAAACCTTACATAAACAAGCGCGTGTACACACACAGGTGCTCACATGGTGCTCTCAAAAGTATGGGTTTGGGCACGTTAAACACAGGTCTTAAGACTATGGTGGGCACTTAATGCACTGTGATTTATTATCGTGATTCTTCAGTTAAGCAATGTTGATTATATATTTCTTCATCAAGTTGACGCAGTGATAGCTTGATCTTGTTGTATTGTTGTTGTGTCCCATTTTTTTGCCCTTTTGCTTTTTTTTGTATTTTTCTGCAGGTCTAGAAGCAGACTCTTGTTCATTATTGTTTATTTTTGTGGAACCCCCCCCCCCCCCTCCTCCTCCTCCTCTCTCCCCACCTTTTCCTTTCCTTTTTCTTTCACCTCTGTCTCCGTGTCTGGTTGGAATCACAAAGCATTCAAAAACAATAACAATAAAGTTTTAAGTATCAGGCGTGACATTAAAAGCAGACGCTTTGATACTCCACCTGAGAGTAAATCTGTAAGGCTTGTTACCAGCATTCAGACATCAATTCTGCTTGCTTCACAGCCAGACAGGACACTGTAAAAAAATAAATAAATAAAAAAGGTGACAATTGTAAATGTATTGTAAGACATCTGTTAATATTTAGTAGCTGACTGATGTAGTTGTGTGATTCAGTGTTAAGAAAACATCTAGTGAGACTCTAGTATGTGTAGTAAATGTTTAGTTTATAGTATTATATAGGGTATGTTAACTATTTACTTGCCCTTTATCAATGGGGTTGAATACTGTTTTACATCATGAAAGGACTGGTTTGTAAATGATGGAGAGCAGAGTTTATAAATGATTAATCAATGATTTATAGATAATGAAACATCATGAATAAAAAGTGTGACACAGTAGCTTCTTCATCATGAATAAAGCCTTAATAGTGGTGCTTGTAAGCTATTAAGTAATTATGATCATGTTTTGTAGATGCTTTACAAATGATTAAATAACCATTAACCAATGCTTTACTGATGATTAACTAATTCTTAATAGTGTGCACTTATTATAAAGTGTTACCGAAATTTGTTCTGTTTTCTCCAAAATGTTGCCAACGTAGTTCTTATTATCCAATGAAAAGATACAAATATAAATCTCCTCCGCCCTCCCTCTCATACTCTCTTCTTTCTCTTAGTTGAGATGTCAGTGCAGCCTCTGCAGTGACTGAGGAGAGGCGATATGTGGTGACAGCCAGCCAGGGTCACAGCCCCTCATTTCAGCAAATGGGCACAACTTATTTGCAGGTTTGGGGGCTGTGGCGCTGCAGAGCGAGGGCAATATTGACAGGATCATTTGCATGTCTGCCAAGCTGAAGGCAGAAGAGCGGCTGAAGGGAAGTTGGCGGAGAATAGATGGGATGTGATGGCTTCTGTAATCCCCAAATCCTCCTCCCTCCTCCATCACTGAGCAGCCATAGGTGATGTGCAAAATAATCATCAAATGATGACTTGGACGAGGTCTCAGGTGATGCTCATCAATCCAGACAGAACTACACTGTTTCTCCAGAGAACTCATTAATGTTTTTGAGTAAATCCCACCAATCCCAAAACAATTAATTTGATATTTCATCCTTTCTACCTCGATTCTGGTTTTTGCTAACAAAGACATCCTTCTAACATATAAAAAAATAAAATTAAATAAAAACCTTGAAAAGCTCAGAATGATCGGCAGACAAGAAAAGTTCAGTTTTATTGGTTGTAAAAGACATGATTAAAAAAAACTAGAAACAGCAGTTTGGTGTTTATTGGGAATACATCATGTTGGAAGGATATGAGTCCATATACATTAAGATTTCTTCTCTGTTTTCCCCTCAAGAGCCATCAGCCAATGATTATTATTCTGTTCACCCTTTTTCAGACAGTTGTAATCATTCTAGCAAAATGTGACTTTCGTTGGTGCACTAGACTTTTTAAAAATCAGCCTATGAAACAACATTTTTCATGGGCTGCTTTTATATGAAGACATTGGGATGAGAAAAGTTTTCCATTACTCTTTTTGTTCTGTGCTCATGTAGCTTTTTGGACACATGGACCAAAGGAACATTTATTCTTGTGTTGCTGTCTCACATATGCAACTGTGACCATTGGTTTTCATTGTACTGTTAAAATCTGGATCATTTAAGTTCCAAATGGTTCTTCATTTATGTCAAGGGTTTGTCATTCATTAAAATGCATGCACTTCATACAGCCAAACATGGGCGGAAAGTGCTGCTGTAAAAGTTGAGAAGAGCTGCTACAGGCTGATCATTTTTAGGGCCAGCGCTGCTTGGAAATAAAATAATATTTTAAAAAAAGGACTCCTTGCATCCAAAACCATGCATCATTCAGATGGCAAGATGAAATAAGAGCATGCCAATGAAGAAGTTATGCAGCTAACTGACTAGCAGTGTGTCAGTGTCTCCTTTCTGTTCTACTACCCCCTCTCCCCCCCTTAACATTATACATCTGTCTATAAAGGGTAAAGATTTAAAACAGTATTTCATTGAAATAATGAGAATTAAAATGAATGCGTTTCAACATGTGTATTCATTAACTGAGGGAAATGGCCGAATGGATGGATGGATGGATGGATGGATTAGTGTCATAGCTGACACTGTAATGTTATTCCTATATTTTACTGGTAAAATTATGTGAAAGACTAAGACTGTGACCTACCTGTAAACCACCAGAGTTTTGTGCAGCTTGAGGAGCAGAAAGATGAGAATTCACAGAGGGGGACGTTATTGACTGGGTAACTGTTGTGATATTGGTTTATAACTACAGGCACTTGAGTGCTGATAGAAAGAGACTCCGTATAAATACTGGGGACTCTCATAATGCTTGCACAAAGCTCTCCAAGAGCTCCTTCTACACATGGAGAGCTAAACGCTGTCTAGCTGAAAGGTCAAGTACATAGAACACATGATGGAAACTGGTTTCTCCATTTACAGCTCGCTCTGTCTGTCCATTTATACAGCCTCACATACACACAGCCAAATGGCTTCTGGTATTGCAACAGTTGACTAACAGAGATCTAATGCTGCCCTTCGTGTCTATATCTGGAAGTTGGTCCAAAACGACAAGCAGGCCTCCATTTTCTGTGGCTGGCAATCAGAAGTCAAGGATCTAGCTCATTAGTTTCAAATTGATGGCATTTCACAAACAGTTTGATAATGGGCCCTTGTGGCATTGGGATGAAAAGGTGTACAGATGGAGAGAACATCATATAAAAATTTTGCAATCTCTTTGCATTATTCTTATCTTTTTGTTATACCACAGGTTCCTAACCCCAACCCATTATATTTTTCTTGTGTAGCGATCGCACTTTATAGCATGACAACTGCAAATTAATTATGACCAATAAGGTGTGATAATATGAAATATCAACCAAGGTGGTGTGATATATGCTAGATGTTTATTAGAACTTTTTGGATCTGAAAGAAACTGTGAATTCTGGGTGTAAAAGAACAAGGGAGTTGATTATTAGTAAAACAGCATCAGACGCAATCTGTTGTCTACAAACCCTGGCAGAGATCCCCAGCAGATCCAGACTGTCAGAAGTCGGGTGGACCCCATGGCACCTGGAGCCCGTAGATTAGCTCCGATACGACCCGTCCAGTCTTGAGATGTCTCCAGGTCACAACAGTAGCTGGAATGCTTGTTTGCGTCCAAAGTGGATGTGGCTCTTAGGGAGCGTCTGGCTGTGTCAGCTTGCAGCGTGCAAACAGGCTTTTGACTGTACGTGAAAAGAGATGTCTCAAGGATGCTTGTTCTGAATTGGCCGGTTCGGAACTCTGCTAGAAACTAAATTACTCTGGAAGTAATTCTTGTTTTATTAAACTACTTTGTTATGATTTCTGGCCAAGTTTGGCCAATCAGAATTTGACACATTTCTGAGTATTTACCAACATCCCTCAGAAAGCCATGTCCTCCTCAGATACAAAGATGTTTTTAACACTGTGAATGAGAATGTCTTGAAACACTTATATGAGGTGAACCTTAACTTTAATTTGTATCTATGGAAGATACGCATGAGTGTAGATAATGATTAACTTGTTAAAACACATACTGATCATAAGATCTGCAATGGGTCATTGTGAGAGCAATACTTATTTTGACTTCATTGATTTACGCACAGATTATTCAGACATTTCATTTAAAAAGATTGTTCATTCAACCATATGATTAATTAACTTATAAGTTGTAAAGCCTTGTAGGATTCATGAAGATTCACGAAGAACAATGGGTGAGCAAAGGGTTGATTTGTGCGTCTGGATCCTCCAGTTGGTGCAACCTTGACTCTGCAGCTCTGGGGTGTATGAAAGGTCATGCTGTGTCAATTAGATGGTGAAAATTGACCCCTTTTGATTCATAACACTTATCATTCACATTTCTACAGATACATTTAAGGCCTTGGTTCTTTTAATGGAGATAATCTGATGTTCTTAAGTGCAGAATCTTACATTTCTTTGGTTATTGTTTAGATTTTTAGATAGAAAATTTATGAAGTGCTTATTTACATGGTCAATGGGTAACCTGCAGCAATTTTAATTCATTTATTTATAAAGCCTCTTTCTACCACTAGCCAAGAGAGCTCAAGGTGCTATGTATGATAAAATCAAATTACAAAGTAAGTTCATAATAAGAGACAGAAAACCATCCATCCACACCCGCTTGTCCACGCAGGGTTATGGGACAGAAAACCATGAAAACCAAAAACTGTTAAACCAAGATATGCTGAAATGCTGAAGTGAGAGCTCTCTAGCAACAAAATCTAAAATACAGCTTCAACCTTGCTTCAAAAATGTGGAGAGATGTTGATTGATTACAAGTGATAGATGGTTCCAGAGTCTAGGGCTAAAACTGCTAATGCATGGTCAACTCTGGACTTACGTCTAGATCGAGGATCCTCTAAAAGACCATTTTGAATATAGCAACACAATCTTGCAGATGCATACCTAGTTACAAGCTAAATATGGTGGGATCATTTCTGACAAACACTGGACTACAAAAATCTGAATCTTGGCACGAATGAGGTGCCAGAGATCCAAACCATAAGGCTGGTGATTATTGTGGGTAAAATTGATAATCCCAGTTTTGTTTTAACCCACTGTGCAAAGATAAATCGCAGCAACGTCTATTCCAGGTTATTTCTGCACATCCAGTTCTGGTCCGGTGCAAGTGCGGACTTTGACGCCAGATGACGTCTTTTTCATCACATCTCCCTCACATGCTGACTTGACGTTCTTAGGACATTCAGATTTGGGTTAATTCTGGTGTAAATTAGGTCATTGTGGACGTCCTTCTCACATCCCCCAGACATGTCGCAACAACGTCTATAGCTATACATTCTATGTGTCACGGTCTGCGGTGAGTTCTCCTCTCATTAGCTAAAACTCCCCTGAGCTTCTCCTGCAGGTGGGCGTGTCAAGAAGTGGGACCAGCTGCAGTCCATCTGCTCATCAGTTGGTCATTGTTACATCCCCCTCTGGAGTCTAGGAGGTTCTGAGAGGGATGTCCAATATTTAGACTTTTCTGTGATGTTACAGTGACTAAAGTCAGCTAACTGTATGGTTTTGGAGTGTCACTGGGGTAGCTATACCCCCACCAAAATGTTTACACAATGTCCTAACTGGACTTATCTTTCTTCTACGTGGAATGCGGAGATCATTTGGAAGACAACGGTAGAACCCGCCCCACAACCGAGAGCCATCAACGGAGCGTGGCCAGACTAAATAATACATTTATTTAGTCAGGCTTGCCAGGCTAGTAGAATGGATTTCTTTGAGAACAATCGAAAGAGCAAAAGGTGAACTAAATGTGTGTGTGTGTGTGTGTGTGTGTGTGTGTGTGTGTGTGTGTGTGTGTGTGTGTGTGTGTGTGTGTGTGGTGTGTAACTACAGAGATAAATCTGGATAACCTATCCTATTAAGATGGAGGCATGTTGGAGGCTGGGCAAGGGAGAGTCGTCTTTACCGACTGTACACTCCACCTCCCTCTACTCCACCTCCCTCCACATCCCCCCACTTGTCCTGATTTAGACTAACATCAGATTTTAACCATAGGCCCTATCAAATAAAAATGTTTTAAGCCTATTCTTAAATGTAGACAAAGTGTCTGCCTCACGGACTAAGGCTGGGAGCTTGTTCAAAACTAGTTACTTTAAAAACTTTCCCAAGCTTAAATCTAAAACAGACAAAGTTAAAGGCCTGAAAATAAAGGCCTACAAAAGCGGGGGCTTGCCGCTGATATCCCCCGAGACTGTTGGCTTCTGGTTGTGGCCCCCCGGGGCAATCCTCTGCGCCTCTCGAGGGGGGCAGGGGCTATTCTGGTTGCAGTATGGATTTGGGCACATTCAACCCATGTCATAAGGCTGTGGTTGGCACTTAATGCACTGTGATTTATTATCGTTTGATTGTTCAGTTAAACAATGTTGATTTTATATTTCCTCATCAGGTTGACACAGTGATAGTCTTATCTTTTTGTCTCTTTCTTTCTGTCTCCGTGTCTGGTCGGAATTACAAGCATTAAAAAAACACACAACAACAATAAAGTTTTAAGTATCAGGCATGACATTAAAAGCAGAAGCTTTGATGCTCCACCTGAGATTAAATCTGTAAGGCCTGTCACCAGAATTCAGACATCAATTCTGTTTGCTTCACAGCCAGACAGGACACGAAAAAAAGAAAAGTAGAGGGTGAAATGCTAGGATTGAATTGCAAACTGTCGCTTGGACTCATCCTGACTGTGACAAAGACAGTTGTTGATTTGCAACTCCACCACACAGCAGAACTCCTTCACGCTTGTGTTATTTGTGGAGATAAAACATCAATGTTGCAAAGGAAACAGTCAGTGGTAGAGTTGTGTTGCTGTTAGCCAATCAGAGGCAAGATGTCCAAATATCAGGAAATAGGTTTCAAAATCTTGCCGTCTGAAGCTACTTTTTCCTCTGAACAGCTGAATTATTTGTGCTGAAGCAGGCACATTTGATTGTATTAAAAATATGAGTAAAGGACCTCTTTAAGTGAGCAGTGACCTATGGTCACTGTTAACATTACTGCATTACATGAAAGGTAAGAGTGGGTAGAAAAACACAGCTGAAGAACAAAATCTGAGGTATTTAGAAAATAACAATCACTTGCAGCAATTAAAACACTTTCTGTAGAAATCTGGGCATAAAGTAGTTTAACGCCGGGGACACACCGGCCGCGGAAGCGCCGCGAAAATGGGACCGCCTTCATTCGGTGCCCTTGTTAAGCTATTCTATAGACCACATGGGCCGCCGAAGCGCCGTGAATCACCTCGCGTCGGCGGTCCAGCCCGTGCAGTGATCAATTCGGCGTCTGCTCTATTTTTTTCGCGAGCCGCGGGTGAATCACGTCAATTCTGGCAGGAAGTGAAACCTAGACATAAGAGGCAGGCCGGTAACGTTAACAAGATAAAGCATTTCAAAATAAAATTACACAATAGTCAAATGTGTTCGTAATCAGACACTGCAGAAAAACCACACGAACACACACACACACACATACACACACATCGAACTTGTGTGCGTGTGTGACCACGTGAAGGGGGGTGTGGTTTTGGGTGTCTTTTCACCGGAGCAAACAGGACAGAGAGGCAGAAAGTCTGAGGCAAGCAGTTAAGATGGATGACTTTAAATTAATTATGGAAGTTGAGAAACACAAGGAGCTGTACGACCCCCGAAAAACATGGTTATTTACGTACCCATGTCGGAAGAAACTGCTAGGATACAGCTGCAGAATTGGAGCGGGTTCCAAGAGATTCAACTGGCAGAAACAACTCATACCATAGGTTCACACACACACACACACACACACACACACACACACACACACACACACACACACACACACACACAAACAAACACTCAAATGTAGAGGAAAAGAGCTGAGAAAAGGCAGAAAGGAAATGGAGGTGTTGAGGGTATGCCCTCATGAGAAATTGCTGCAGGAATTTTCTCCAAAAGACTGCTAAATTGCTTTGAAAAGCAGATATTAAACATCAGCGCCAAAAGACACCATTTCCCATGATGCTTTGCACACGGAAGCAATGTGAAGACGTCACCGCCTAATACCAGAAAAACATTCTGCGCGTGTGCAGGAGCTCATGGAGCTTTCCCGCGACAAAGACAAAGGAACTCCGTTCTTTTGCCCAGGATAACTGGCGGTAAAGGACACTCTGTTGCTTCTGCTCTGATCAACGTGAGCCAGCGGGAGGCTGACTGCTGGAGCAGATCGGACACAGAACCGCTGAAAGCAGGACTTGGAAACCCAAAAAGCAACTCCAGCTCCATCAAGCACGCTGTAAGTTATAACTCAGCACAGAAAGAAACTTTGCTGTCTCTGTCCAGCCCGTGGAGAAACACTCGTGGAGGGAAACAACGAAGAAAGCATCAAACCAACGGACGACGCCGAAAACTGCGGAGAAACACGGAGAACCGTCAAATCAAACAGCGGGGGACGCCTTGCTGTTGTGGTGATCAGAAACTCATCTATTTCTCTCTCTCCTTCTTTCCTTCTCCTGTTTCCTCTATAGTCCAGAATAAGCAATAAAACTGCGCTATTGCTTAAAAGTAGCTTCGGGTTTTCCTCTTTCGTTCCCAAATACGTCCGTCGGGTCATTTTGAAAGAATAAACTGCTTATTGATCATTGTTTGGTATCTTAAAATGGTTTCTGCTATGGCCAAGCGGTCAAACTAAAAAGAAATTAATTCGTGATTATTCTTTGGTGAAGCTTCGTGATCATTTTGAAGTGTTTTGAGTGATTTTAAGGTTAAGTTACTTCTGATTCTAAGTGCCTTGGAAGTTAAAGTGCAAGTTGCCACCCACACTTTAGCCAGACAAAGGGGTCAGCCATCTTGTATTCAAGACTCCATTTTGAATCCATACACACGCACACACACACACCATCTTCAATTATATCACATGGATATTATTCATTTATTTCATTGTTTATTCATTTGACAAATGGTTTAATTAAATGTTATAAAATTCAGATTTTTGTCTCCAGTTGCTTTGTTGTGTCGAAGCAAATTCTCTGCTCCTTGGATTCTACAAACTTCAAGAAAGACTGATAAGAGTTTTGGATTCAGTTTTTCCCCGGTTGAAGGGGATGGTGCCCCGTATATACTTAATTGCATCTTAGTTAATTAATAAATCAGTAAATATTCTCATATTTACAGAATTTATTGAAGAATCCAAAAGTAAGTTAAAGCTTACTAATTGTTCGCTACAGAATAACCCCAACATTAATTGGTGCCCCGTGTGAGGCGGGATACACAGAGATTTCTATCCGGCACAAACAAACAAATAAATCCAAAGAGCTTGAATTAAAAATAATCAGTTGTTCAGCCTTGAACCAGCAACAGAGTGGTGCTGATTTCGCTGAGCAGGAAGCTGCATCGAACTCTCACCAGTAACTCAGTGCTTCTTTAAAGGTGCAACGTGTAAATTAATTCTGGTTGACCTTTTAGGTTAAAATTCAGTTTTCCTTAAAGGTGCAACATGTAATTAATTCTGGCTAACCTTTAGGTTAAAATTCAGTTCCTCATTAAAGGTGCAGTATGTAAGTGATTCTGACTAACCCTTTTAGGCTAAAATTAACTGCTAATTTAGCGACTTTAACTCACAGTGGCTATTATAACTAACTGAGACCTTCACTCAAAGACTGATAACACCCTGTTTGCTAATATTCTGAAGGAATAACTAGCACATTTTAACACTGCAAGTGTTGTAAGACGTTGCTGCGACAACGCACCAGCTGTTGCTAAAATACTGAAAGGAATAGTATTTTAGGAGTTAGTCACGGCATTCCGTGCAATCTTAAAACGCTAAAACCTGTGCGCACAAAGGTTAATTTAGTGTTTTCTGCTACAAAGCTAGCAGTTGCTGCCCAAAAGGTGCAGCTTTGAGCTATCTGCAGAAGCTCTATTAGGCTATTTTTGGTTTGGTTGTTAAAATGGAGGATCAGAGTAGTGACCTGACCAACTCCCAGCAACCAGGTGGCGCTGCGGCGCACGACTATGAACCTGGCCTACTTTCTGGACAATTTTTGTCCAAACTGGTCGCGGTTGCTCGAGAACCCGACTACCCTTCTAGGGATTTCACTGAAGAACAGCTTGACGCTGTAATTGATCAAATAGAAAACCCGGATGGTACAAAACCAATCCAGGTTCACTTGGCTAAGTTAGCCTTGATCCTCTATCAGAGAGGACTCCAACATGATCGAGAGATCATGAAGCTCCAGAGCATGCTAGCTGAAACGCAGCAGAATGGAAGGCAGAAGGATGACCAGGAGGAAGACGACACCAGCACAGATTCTGGGGAAGATGGGGAGAAGACCCCGCCCCCCTCTGCTGATGACAACAGACAGTGGGAAGGGGGGGAACACCGTGACTCTGTGGCTGAGCCAGAGTCCTCTCCGACACCGGTACGGAAGCAAGCTGGCAAAGCCAACCAGGGTCCGCCCAGGATGACAGCCAAAGAGCAATTGGTTTCCTCCACCCGAGGAAGCGAGGGACCGCCGTCCTACCGTAAAGGTAGGTCACCTCTTTCCAAGGTACCTGGTAGCCTACCTCCTGATACATCTCCATACAGTAATCAACAGTATGTAGTGTGGGACTCTCTGGATGGACGCACGCCGCAGGGGAGAGATGAAGCTTATCTGTCCCAACCTTCAGCCCCGTTCCCTACACACACTATAGGGCATTCAGGACCACCTAGGGGCCGAGGGCAGTTCGCCCTCGAACCCCAGGTTGGACCGCCACCCTCATCTTCACGGCCTTCTCAATCAGTGAGAAGTCGACCAGCTGAGTGGCACCTCTATTTAGACCGCTCCCCCAGTCCACGAAGGGTGCAAGGTGCCGATTGGGTTTATGCACCCCAACCTGCACCTCAACCATCCACCCATCCTAGCTACTCCGGTATTTGGCATGCCGGTAACCAGCTGCAGGACAAAGCATCCTACGCCAGTCCGTACCCGGACAGAGCGTATTACGCAGAAGCCCCAGTTGAAAGACGCAGGCTTCACCACGAAGACGTGCCCCGGGAGGAGGACCTCCCAGGACACCCACGTGACATGCCAGCAGCCCGCCATAACATGCCGGACCCCGATTTGGGCCCCAGGAGTCAACATTGGGAGCCCAGAGCACACCAGCGATATCCAGCGCCCTCTGAGACAGACCGTGGGTCAGAGTCGGAGGATGACGCGCCGTACCGTGAGTCAGGGCTCCGTGTACGTCAAATTGAATCGCTAGATAAAGACATAGAACGCTTTGATCCTAACACCAATGAATCCAACGTCGACGATTATCTCAGGGAGATAGAACGTTGTCTGCTTGATCTTCCAGCACCCTCTTCAAGGGAAAAGCTCAAGCTAATTTGGAAAACCACATCTAGAACGGTGCATGGTTTCATGGAAACTCTACCACCTGACATTCGAGATCGGTACTCCTCGCTCTGCCGAGCATTTAGAGATGAATACGCCACGTATGCAGACTCTGCGTCAGCTACAATGGGGGCCTTCTCCATCAAACACGGGAGGAACGAACCCCCCAGAGAGTATTATCGCCGACTCAAAAGTGCTTATTTCCAAGGTCGAAACAGCCCTGGGCTCGAGGAAGACCCTGCCTTCAGATCCCTTTTCATCCACAACCTGCACGAGTGTGTTCGCTCCGAAGTCTCAATGTATTGTCGGATGAAAAAACTGACAACTCAGGAGATTAGGAGATACGCTCAACAGGCTTGGGAAGCCGGCGGAAAGCCCCAAAAGCCTGACGCACATCACCGCGTCATGCACCTAGCTCCCGACGCCGAGCCGCGTTTGGAGCTCAAAGGCACAGAAGCTCCACCCACTAAGCCAAAATCTGCTAAACCTAGACCTGCTAAACCGCGAAAGCAGTCCCAATCTCCTCAACAGGGGAAGGGGGGTGCTGATTGGCCGCCTAGGTCTGGACAATCAGACAGGAAGTGGCCCAACCAAAACCAATGGCAGGCAGGTCGGACCAAAGGAAAGTTTAAGAAGCGCCCCCAACAGGTAAGTCCCGAACGCAAGTCAGCAGGTGAGTACTTGACCAAAGCCAACCTCCAGGAAATGTTTCAGCAGTTCCTAGCTAAACAGAAGGAACAGCTGAGATCTGCAGATGAGACCCCTGCACCAAAGTCTTCTTCTAAGAAGCCAGACCCAGAGCCATCGTCCGCATGACTAGGCGTGGCTCAACCCCCCAGCGTGGCCAGGACCTACCTGATCAGCTGGGGGAACACTACTGGTAGATCACAGGAGTCTCCTGAAATCTACCCCCCAGAGAAACCTGATACTAAATTTCTGAAGTTCCTTGGTGACTTAACAAACCATGATCATGCTCGCCGTTTGTACTGTAGCACCAACGTAGGTGGATGCATACAGGTTGATGCTCTGCTGGATACCGGCTCAGAAATCACCCTGATGTGCTCCACACTGTTCCATCGCGTGTCTGACACCATGCGGTCGCTCGGGAAACCATTCCAGGTAGAACCCTGTGACCTGAAAATCACCAGCTATACCCAGACCCGGGAGTGTATCACTCACCGGGGGTGGCTGGACATCACCTTCCTCGTTCACCCGTGTTATGTCTGCCAGCTCGACACTGAACCACTTCTCATTGGTCAGGACCTGCTTGAACGTCTAGCTCCCCTCATCGACTTTGGGCTCAGGTGGACACACCTAAGCCCTGGAACCCAGATAGCAGCCGACCATCCTCCATTCTTGAAGTCAGCCTAAGTGAGCCGCAAAAACCTTGTTCCAAGATCATGCCCCTCCCTACGGCTCCCACAGACGATGTCCGCCTGCAAAGGCACGAAACCGCTCCTGGAACGTCTTTACGCGCACATTCATCTTTTCTCTGCTCGCTGAAGAACGTCAGCCTGCAGCCATATGCACCACACATAGTTGGTGGTCTCACCATCAACTGCACCCACATCTCAGATGCTCGCCTTGCTCTTTGGTCGGAAAAGTCAGCCATCAGCCAAGAGACGTTTGAACACCTGCGTCAGAAGGACCCCCTTCTGGTCAGTGTGACACTTAGCCATCGGCTCTTGTCACCTACTTGGCCGCAGAGGCTCCTGAAAGCGCCAGAGGTCTGCTCTCTGACTATCCAGCTTGGAGCAAGACAGCTCACACATACATTCAGCATCATACCACAGCTTGATCCACCTGCATTCATTGGAGCAGATCTGCTGGTTCGACTAGGTGCCCAGCTGGACACTTGTAATCAAGTCCTTTGGGCCCGGGCCACACCATCCTCTGAGCCTCTCTCAGAAGGCCCTGAACACTTGCTGTCCGGTCAGACCATTCCACAGGCCTGCCGTGCAGTGGCTGAGGCCAGCATGGTTCTGCCCCCACTGGTCAAAGGAGTGCCTGTTTGTCTGACTCTGATGAAGCATCAGAAGCTGCCAGGCACGCAGGCCTTCTTCCAGCCATCACCACACTTCTTGGAGCTCAACTTAGCCGTCTGTGGCACGCCACTCTTGGAGCTGAACAATCGTTCTGCCTACTTGTTGGTCGAAAATCCGACCCGGAGTCCTATCCACATGCCGGCAGGAAAGCCCTTGGGCATGCTGATAGATAGCTCATTCCATGACTTCGAACTTTCAGTCCCCGTGATCGGACAACTTCCGTTGTTCTTGAACGACAGACAGGTTGGTGCAGACACATTCAGTACATTCCCCTCACAAATGATTACCATCAAGCGGCATGAAGCCCTTCCTGAGGAACCTATTTGCAGTGCAACCTTAGATACTGACGGCGGTCAGTGTCTAACGGTTTTTGATATAAATACGCAACCCTCTGAGTCACCAGTTGAAAGCCCGGAACACCAGAGACCCTCCTCCTCTGAACCTTATGACGGCTTTGAGGCCGAAGTCAGCCAGCAGCTTGACAAAGCGGATGCGCTGGAGTCAGAGGAGCAGAGAGCAGAGCTTAAGAGCCTGTTCTATGAGTTTCAGTCCATCTTATCCAGGGACTCCCTGGACTGTGGACTCACAAACCTGCACACGGTTCGCATTCCAACGAACCCGAATGCCCCTCCTACTTTTGTACGCCAGTACAAGATTCCCCTCGCTGCTTATGAGTCGATCCAGGAGATCCTCGATCAGCTGAAGGAGAAAAACATCATCAGAGAGTGTAACTCCACTTACAACTCTCCCATCTGGCCGGTTCTGAAACCGACTGGGAAATGGTGTCTCACCATTGACTATCGTGCACTGAACAAACAAGTACCTCTCTCCAGGTGGCCTATGATCCATTTAGATCAGGAGCTAGCCAGAGTCAGAGATGCTCGTTTCTTCTCTACGGTTGACATAGCCAACGGCTTCTGGACCATGAAGGTTGAGCAGGCGGACCAGTATAAACTGGCTTTCTCCTTTGGAAATCGCCAATATACTTGGAACCGCTGCCCCTTTGGCTACTCTAACTCACCTGCCGAGTTCAACATCTTCCTCCACAAAGCCATGTCAGATGCTGCTTCCAGAGGGAACCTCATATATGTCAATGACATTTGATGAGGAGTCGAACCTTCGAGGAGCACCCAGCCGAACTCCGTTACGTGCTGCAACAGCTCGCTGACGCCGGAGCTAAAATGGCGATTCTCATGGGACAGTGGTGTCGAACCAAGGTGGAGTATGTTGGACTGCTGGTTGGCCCTAATGGAGTCGAGCCCCAAGCGGGACGCATTAGGGCCATTCAGGACATCAAAGCCCCAGCTAATCTGACTGAACTCAGGAGCTTCCTTGGAGTCTGCAACTACTCCAGGCAGTTCATTGAGGAGTACGCTGAAATAGCAAGGCCCCTCACTGAGCTGCTTCAGAACGACACACCTTTCGTGTGGGACAGACCCCAAGAACTCTCCTTCCAGTTCCTAAAACAGAAGTTGTCGTCCGCACCCTGTCTGGCTTACCCAGACAAGGATAAAGAGTTCTACATAGAGGCTACTTTCTCCTCTCACTGCCTGAGCGCTGCCTTGAAGCAGAAACACGATCAGGACATGAGAGTTGTGGCATACGCCAGCAAGCCTCTGAGCAAGGTGGAACTCCAGTTATCAGACTGCGAGAGAGCTCTTCTCTCTACTGTCTGGGCCATCGAACACGTTCGTAGTTACATCGGTGGACAGAAAGTGATCAGTGAAACATGTCATCAGCCTGTCACCTTCCTAAACAGCCAGCGACTGCGTGAAGGAAGAGTGTCAAACGGCCGCATTGCGACGTGGATGATGGTGCTCCAAGGATACAACATTGAGGTCAAGTATGGTCAGAACACCAAGCTAGCGCTAGGACAAGGGCTAGCTGGCTGCCAGCACTGTGACTCTGACTCCGTCATGGGCCCCCTGGACACACCTGCCGCAGTCTACCCAACCGCATCCAATCATCGCTACTTTGATGAGAATGTTTGCCATGGGCTTCCGAAAGTTTACACTGATGGATGCGCCTACCTTCACGAAGGCCAGCTCCGTGCTGGGGTTGGAGTCGTTTGGGTGGACTGTGACACTAAGCAACCAAATCACTACCGGTTGGGCCAAAAGTCTAGTCAGTACGCCGAAATCGCTGCAGTGTTGATAACCCTCCAGCAGACGGCGGCCAAGGACATCACTCAAATCGTCCTTTGCTCTGATTCAAACTACGCTAGACACAGCTTCATTTCTCACTTCCCCATGTGGAGGGAGAACCACATGAAAAACGCCAGCAACAGAGACGTGAAACACTCAGAGTTGTTCCTAGCGTGTGATCTGCTCACCACTGAGAAAGGCATAATGGTCTACTGGAAAAAGGTCAAAGGTCACTCCAGGACCCAAGGTCCGGAGAAAGATGGTAATGACAAAGCGGACCGCCTTGCTAAGCTCGGTGCTGACCAGGGAACCTGTTGGGAATTCAAAGACGAGTGGCTTCCACCCAAGGCCGTTCACGAGGTCTGTGCGATTACTCGTCGCCATGCTAAACAGGCAGACGAACCTCGGACCATTGAGGTACCCGTGTTTCTAGGCAGACAACCACAGGACACGAACCTAGTCACCATGCAGGAACAAGATCCTGACCTGAAGCTCATCCGCGAGCTTCTCCAAATGGGCCCGATGTCTAAACAACCGTCACCACCTACTGGCGCGAGCCGAGATTTGGTAAACCTGCATCGTCAACTCGCGCACCTGAAACTACAAAACGATTTGTTAGTTTACATGCGTGACGATCACAGCCCGCCGCGCTGTGTTGTTCCACTCGACCACAGAGGAGTGATGCTTGCCTATGCCCACGACACTCCAGTTGGAGGTCACAGCGGAGCAAAAGCTACCCTCGCGTCACTGACAGAAGTAGCATATTGGCCGTCGATGTCGAAGGACGTACACAGCTATGTCCAAGGCTGCCTCATCTCTGCCCAGTTTCAGCCCTCCCAGCCGCTTGCTAGAGCACCAGTGCAACGCAGGGGAATAACCTTCCCTTGGTCCCACCTGCAGATCGACTGGGTTGGACCGGTTCCCAAATCGGCAAGAGGAAACAAATATATGCTAACTGTAACTTGCAGTTTCACAAAGTGGGTGGAGTGCCTTCCAGCGCCAAACAATACAGCCGTCACAACCACTGTATTGCTGATTAACCACGTTTTCAGTCGATGGGGACTCCCACTCTGCATTGACTCTGACCGGGGAACTCATTTCACATCCAGTGTAATGACGTCCCTGTTTGAACTTCTGGGAGTGGAAGTGAGATTCCACCTTCCCTATCACCCACAGTCGTCCGGACAGGTCGAACGGATGAACCGCACGGTCGTCTCTATGCTCAAGAAGTACGTCTGCTCCACTGGGAAGGACTGGGACGTCAAGCTCCCTCTGGTCCTGATGGCCATACGGTCCACTCCCCAGCGATCCATGGGGGTTACGCCCTTTGAGATGATGACCGGCAGACTGAAGACTCTACCACTACACCTCCTGTATCACCCAGAGGATGTCAGTGTTGCCACTGCCTATACCGCTCATCAGTATGTGGCAGACTTGAAAACACACCTCAGAGCTACGTTCGCGCACGCTCAGAAGAAACTGGAGACCAACGTAGAAGGTGCTAAAGCCTACTACGACCAAAAGACAACCAGCCGCGAATACGAGGTGGGTGACAAAGTATTCTACTTTCGGTTCGCCCAACCGGCACGCAAAGCAAAGAAGTTCCTGTCCTGCTGGTCAGGACCATTTGAGATCGTGGCAAAACTCTCTCCAGTTGCATACAGGTTATGCATCACCAAAGCAAGACAGGAGCCTGTCTACAAATGGGTGCATGCAAACCAAATCAAACCCTACGTCAAACCATCCCTGCGGGTACAGAGACCAGACTCCCTGCAGGAGGTAGACGTAGTCTCCACATAGTTCTATGCAGGGAAATGAAAAGGGGGGAAGTGCACGTTTAACCCACTAACATGTACTAACCGACAAAGAACCAGGCCCCCCCGCCGTCCCTTTCACTAACCAAGAGAAACTCCTCCTCCTAGACCGCTAACAGGATGTACCTACTAAAACCTTACAGGGTACTCTGGTACCTGTCAACCTACACTCTGCTCTGATTAATGAATCTCTATGTGCAATCAAGACTTTGTCTGAAACCATACATCAGGATATTGTGTACACACGGGTGGTGAGAGATTTGATGCAGGACCTGCTCAGGGAAGTAAGTTCCACGCTGGACAGCTTGGTTGAAAGTCGTATTTCCCCGTACTTACCTCTCTACTGTGCACCTTTCACAAATCCACCTAGCGTACAGCCTAGGTAGTGCAATTTCCATTCACGTTGATGCAGAAAATTAGAACTCGGTTTCCTGTTAAATGTTCCCATAATTGAGACACCTCACATCTATAGGTTTAGGTCGATGCTGAACATTGGTATTTGAAAGGACGGTAGGCATTTCCACTTTGAACTAGAAACCTGGCACTCCATCATCTCAACCTCGAACAGCATGACTCAGAGATTGAGATCATGGACGCTTTCCAGGGTTATAACTTTGCCTTCGATTTAGAAATTGGCCAACAATTGCGGATTGAAGGAATCAAACTTGTTAAGTTCACACAAACCCCGCGTGAACTTACTTTGACGCCCAAGACGCTACATTGACACAGATTATACGACCTTAATCTGCACATTGGTCGCCCTGGGGATGGGATGGCTCATCACGGCCGTGGTAGCTTATTCCGCCTACAGGCGTGTTAAGAAACTCCAAGATAAGATGCACTTGCTCACCTACGGTGTGCCTCGTGACCGCGTTCGGGGAGACTCCAAGCGTGAATGTACCACACCTGTCTAAAGGGGGTGAGCAACATTTTCTTTGTTATTTTGTAACCCTAAGAGTAGTTCTCACTTTAGTCTACCTCACATTTTTATCTGACTGTTGCAGTATGTCACATTCTTTATAAGCTACACACTGAATGTATCGCCTAAGAATGTATTTTATGAGACCTCAACGTTACTGTGAATTTTCTTGGATGTTATGATATGTTTTTTTTGGGGGGGGGGGTTCTGTATTTTTGTTTCTTACTTGGTCACATATTAACTAGTGGTTATGTGCTGGCCCAGCTCAGTCTTTCAATGACTCTGTCTGACGCACCAGCACATAGTAGTACCTCTTAGTTTTATGGTCCTTGTTTTAGCCCAAAGACTGTCCTGATCCACCCTTTGGACCAAAAAGAGGGGAATCTTGGGACCACATAGGTCAATGAGCGTTTGCAAACTATGGACCTCGTACATCACCGCGTGCTCCATAAACTGAACTGTATGGCCGGCGGTGAGATGCCTTTGTGTCCCCTCGTGGAGTTAACCGCCCACCGACCTTCCTCCTTCTACACTACTACCTCTCGCATGGACAACATCATCATTGCGTACCACCTGCGTGAGTGGCTTCTTCTCGTTATGCGCGTTGAGGACTATCCCGTTTCCTATCCTCCTTGTGCCCGACCAGGATCAAAGACCAAAGGTGCCAGGATCCAAGACAAAGACCAAAGACAAAGGCGTCCAAGGAGACCAACGTCCTAAGGGACAAACCCACCTGTGCTTCCGACAATCAAGTCGACCGAGAACCGTCGACCTACGTTCATGAGGGACAAACCCATCTGTGCTTCCGACGATCGAGCTTTGGGCGCGATCCCCGAAACCAAAAGGGGGAATGTTGAGGGCATGCCCTCATGAGAAATTGCTGCAGTAATTTTCTCCAAAAGACTGCTAAATTGCTTTGAAAAGCAGATATTAAACATCAGCGCCAAAAGACACCATTTACCATGATGCTTTGCACACGGAAGCAATGTGAAGACGTCACCGCCTAATACCAGAAAAACATTCTGCGCGTGTGCAGGAGCTCATGGAGCTTTCCCGCGACTTAAAAGGCTATAAATCACAACAAAGACAAAGGAACTCCGTTCTTTTGCCCAGGATAACTGGCGGTAAAGGACACTCTGTTGCTGCTGCTCTGATCAACGTGAGCCAGCGGGAGGCTGACTGCTGGAGCAGATCGGACACAGAACCGCTGAAAGCAGGACTTGGAAACCCAAAAAGCAACTCCAGCTCCATCAAGCACGCTGTAAGTTATAACTCAGCACAGAAAGAAACTTTGCTGTCTCTGTCCAGCCCGTGGAGAAACACTCGTGGAGGGAAACAACGGAGAAAGCATCAAACCGACGGACGACGCCGAAAACTGCGAAGAAACACGGAGAACCGTCAAATCAAACAGCGGGGGACGCCTTGCTGTTGTGGTGATCAGAAACTCATCTATTTCTCTCTCTCCTTCTTTCCTTCTCCTGTTTCCTCTATAGTCCAGAATAAGCAATAAAACTGCGCTATTGCTTAAAAGTAGCTTCGGGTTTTCGTCTTTCGTTCCCAAATACGTCCGTCGGGTCATTTTGAAAGAATAAACTGCTTATTGATCATTGTTTGGTATCTTAAAATGGTTTCTGCTATGGCCAAGCGGTCAAACTAAAAAGATATTAATTCGTGATTAATCTTTGGTGAAGCTTCATGATCATTTTGAAGTGTTTTGAGTGATTTTAAGGTTAAGTTACTTCTGATTCTAAGTGCCTTGGAAGTTAAAGTGCAAGTTGCCACCCACACTTTAGCCAGACAAAGGGGTCAGCCATCTTGTATTCAAGACTCCATTTTGAATCCATACACACGCACACACACACACCATCTTCAATTATATCACATGGTTATTATTCATTTATTTCATTGTTTATTCAATTGACAAATGGTTTAATTAAATGTTATAAAATTCAGACTTTTTTCTCCAGTTGCTTTGTTGTGTCGAAGCAAATTCTCCTCTCCCTGGATTCTACAAACTTCAAGAAAGACTGATAAGAGTTTTGGATTCAGTTTTTCCCCGGTTGAAGGGGATGGTGCCCCATATGTACTTAATTGTATCTTAATTAATTAATAAATCAGTAAATATTCTCATATTTACAGAATTTATTGAAGAATCCAAAAGTAAGTTAAAGCTTACTAATTGTTCGCTACCGAATAACCCCAACAGAGGACACCAAGTGTTTAAAAGAAAAACTACAGCTGAGCCGAGGCGCACCTCGACTGGGGCGCGTCTGATCTGAACTGAGAAGCGGCGAGCAGCGGCCGGTGTGTCCCCGGTGTTAGCTTGTTTATCATGTCACAATTAGCCTGGCCTGCCAGACCCATCCTCTGTCTACACAGGACAGCCTCATGGGGGGCGGGACTAGCCAGCTAAAAAATAATCAGAAAAAAGCGGAAATGCCGACTGCACCGCGTGACACTGTAGTCAAAAATGGTGTCTGGCGACAGCGCAGATGTCTTTCTTTAGAAGAAAGGCTTTTAGCGCTTCCACTTGTTGTGGTTTTAAAGACATGTTCAAGTCATTTAGAACAGAGCAAAGAGACGCTGCAAACTCCCTTTCAGATGCCATGTTTATGAGAAACTCAGTGTTGCTTTGTGTGTGTGTGTGTGTGTGTGTGTGTGTGTGTGTGTGTGTGTGTGTGTGTGTGTGTGTGTGTGTGTGTGTGTGTGTGTGTGTCAGTGTTGGGAGTAACACGGTACAAAAGTAATTAATTACTGTAATGCATTGCTTTTTGCTGTAGTGTGGTAATGTAAGGCATTACAGGGAAAGAAAATGGTAATATTTACTCGGTACAATTGTCAGTAACGCGGTAATTACAATGCATTTTTAAACCCAGAATCAAGATGTGGTTTTCCTAAAAATTTAAATTTCGGAAAGCTCTAAATGAAGTTCCGGTATCTTCATATATTAAGTCATTTATGGACTCCGCTTTGCGGGCATTCAATGAGCAGAGAGGACGCAGCGGTGACGGCTCAAACACTCCAGCTGCGTCCTGCGCGCAGCGCGCGGCCGCTGTTATATTCATAAAATCGCTCCAACAAAATAATTCACTTGCGATCGTTCATATCAGCCCATATTCTCTGTACTTCTGTACTTTACTGACGTGCTTTGCCTCAGCTGATTTCATAATCTGTGCCCTCGCCCGGTTATTTCAACTCAATGCTACTGGAGCGCAGCGCATATGAAGCTTTTTTTTTTTTTTTTTTTTTTGCGTTCGGTAGATCTCTTTGGCTGATTAATTAGAAAGTAGGAAATCTAGGAAACAGTTTTTCTGGAAGACGGAGAAAACGTGCAGCATGCAGGAAGGTTAGAGAGAGAAAGGGCCGCAAATTATTCAAATAAAATCAAGAAAACAAAACAAACTGCTTGAAAAGAAATTATAAGTAGGTAGATTTGTCCCCAATACACATTTTTGCCAGTGAAAAGCAATAAAATATAAGCATTTAATATTTATACATGTGATAGAATGAGATCACCCCAGAAGTCAGTCCCACATCCAGGGCCGTATCAAGGCATTTGGGGACCAAGGCAAAATAGGCTTGGAGCCCCCACCACCTCACATCCTTCTCAGTTAATCTAAGATGGCAGCGTGCTGAGAGTACAGATTGTTGTTGCTTTTATTTAATAAAGAACTGTTATTATATCTGACTGTTTTTAACAGCAATGCTCAGACACCTTCCTCTGGATGTGTCATGAGTTCACTGAGCATCACATGACTTAATTCATATTGAAATTGTTTTGGTAAAAGTAACTTAAAGTAATGCAAAATTAATGTAATGCCTTACATTTTAAAATCAGTAATATTATAATGTAATTAATTACATTAAAATGAGGGTAACAGGTAATAAATAATGCATTACAGTTTTGAAGTAACTTGCCCAACACTGGTGTGTGTGTGTGTGTGTGTGTGTGTGTGTGTGTGTGTGTGTGTGTGTGTGTGTGTGTGTGTGTGTGTGTGTGTGTGTCGTACGCTGCTCAGCACCGATTGGCTCGGTTAGCATTCTCAGGGGATGGAGTTATTTGAATAGAAGAGTTCCCAGACCCATGCCTCCCATAAGGAAGCATGGGTCTGGCTGGTCAGGCGATGTCACAACTATCTTGATTTCTCCAAACTGAGTTTAATCTAAAAGCAATCGCCCAACTATATTTTTACAGAAAAACAAAAAATGTAAAAATTATCAATTCAAATTTATCAACTATTCTTACATCAGTGAGTTTGATTAGTTGGTAGTTCAATACAACTATATGAAATAGTCACATTTATGCATAAGCCACCATAGTGTAAAAGTTATTTCTCTTTTGTTCTGTAATTTGCCTAATTACCAGTGTGCCTGGCAGTGTGTTTCTAACTAAAACCTAACACTAAAACTGACTGCGTTGTTGCTAGTGAAGTGTGTAGGAGGAACTTATTAACAGCTATGTAATTGTGCTTGAACCACCTGTTTTTTTCTACTTCTGAGACACTTAACAGTGTCTGAACCTCAGATAGCAGTTAGACTAAAATCTGCTCAAATTTCTGTGTGCAGACACTTCTCAGCCGCAGAGCTGATCTGTCATCCCAGCTCTACAAAGCAAAGTATTATTTTGGCTCATGACATTAAGATATTTGTGAAATTAAAAGGAAAAAAAAATGTTTGGGTAAATTTCAGTGATTTTTTTTTGTTGATGCTACTAAAAATGTATGCAGAAATTTTAAAATATTATTTCAGTAATATGTAACAGGTGTGTAAAACAAGAGAAGCAATTTTATATTCCATCCAAAATCAGTTGTTCCTTTCTGTGTGTATTTATCTTCTTGATATACAGATTGTATTTTGTTTTGGCGGGGAAGCTTTTATTTTCTTAACCCACTGGATGTCATTTCCGTGTTGGCGCTCTTTTCCCTCAGTTCGCGCTTAGCTGCGCTTGGGAGAGGTGAGTGAGTTGAGTTGTGTCGCAAATTAATGTGTTAATGTTATTGAAAACACTTTCAACTTGCATTAATTAACTCTACAGCCTGTTTAATGTTGTTATCCATCCATTTAGGGGTTTTTGGGCGGGTTTTTTTATCAGTGCAGTGGTTGTAAGTTCATGTAACCTTTATCAGGCTCTCCTGTGCCATTGTGGTTTCTTTTTGTTCTTTATTGAAGGTGTTTGTGAGGAAACCTGTGTTACCGAAGTGCTGCACTGAAAGTATTCTTGTTTTAAACAGGTATGTAAGTGAGTTTTGCATTGGTTGGCTGTAAAATATATTGTATCCACGGTTGTTAATATTTTAGTGCCAAAGTTTTGATGGTAGGTTGTTCTATAAATTATACACAAAAAATAAGTTATCAGGCAGATTTTTTTGTTTGGTTTATGTGCTGTATTTTATTTTAAGATTCTCCAGTAAAATAGTGATTTGATTTTAGTGAGAATTGTAAGGAGTTCGCGCTTAGCTGCGCTTGGGAGAGAATAAACCTGCCCTATTGGCTGCAACCCTGTGGTGGTTCTTGTCTGCTGGCCCCTTGGTCCACGACACACAACGCAGAATACAAAGAGACAAGGGAGGGGTCGGCTACAAATACAACTAATACTATTAACTAATAATGATACAACTTTATTTAAACTACAACATGAATGCATCTAAATGTTCATCGTGTTTCTTTTTAGGTGGACTTCAGTTGTATAAAAAAAAGTCTCCTGCTTGTGAATGTGTTTTTGCAGGTTCTGTTAAAGCGTGTTTGCCAGTGTGTGGAAATCTGTTAGGGTACAGATTGGAAGGATATTGTGTGCCAATCTAGTTTTTCTGATTTAAAGCCAGATACCACCAGAGATACACTCAAACAACGTTCACGTTCAACCTCTTCCAGCTTCAATTTGGCAGCCATTTACACAGAGGCAATCTTCTTCATCATTAGGCTGACCACCTCCTGTGAGAATACTGGGGGAGACGTGACCCCAGCCCAAGCAAGCATCACCTTCCCCCTCTAGTCAGCCCAGTCATGGCAGCACAGCCCAGTGGTCTGTGTTCATCTGGATCCACAGCCTGCTTCTGAGTGAAACGGTCTTACTGACTGGAGAAAGAAACTCCAGTTCAGCAAAATTCGATGAGTGAGAATATTACCACCTTTAATCAAATAAAGATCCATCCATTTGTCTGTCTCTGTCCATTTATCCAGGCTGTGGGGGTAGCCGCTCTAGCAGATAGATAGACACCAACCTCCACCAGTTCCATCAGTGGGGCCCCAAGGTGTCCCCTGGCAAACATGGAGATATAATCCCTCCAACCAAAAGCCCTCCAAGGACAGAATAACTAGTTATTGACCTGCATTTATCGACTACTAGAATCCTAGAACCCCCCAAGGTGCTTTACAACACCAATTCACTCACAAACATGCACATGTTGATGGTGAGAGGCTGCACTGTAGCCACAGCTGCCCTTAATCACACTGACAGGAGCGAGGCTGTTGTATGCAGGCCCCACCGGTCCCTCCAAGCACTAGCAGGCAGTGTGAATACATATAATTTTTTTTCCAATTTAACTATTATTTGAGACAAATCTGTTTCTGGTTCTAGACACCTTGATGATCAGAGAACAGTTTGTAAATATTGTTGGTATTGCTGTCTTCTCTTCTACCACTGTATTCAACACAATACTACAAATGATAGCTTGGCAAGGTATCCTGGCAACCATTATGTGACTTTTACAGATGACACTGTTGTTGTTCATTACTGGAAAACCTCACCAGGGAGGCGCCCAGGAGGCATCCCAACCAGATGCCAGAGCCACCTCAACTGGCTCCTCTCGATGAGGAGAAGCAGCGGGTCTACTCTGAGACTGGATAACCAAGCTTCTCACCACATGTCTAAGGGAGAGTCCAGACACCCTGCGCAGAAAGCTCATTTTGGCCGTTTGTATCCGCAATCGCATTCTTCCGGTCACTACCCAAAGCTTGTGACCATGGGTGAGGGTAAGAACAGATTGAGTGGTAAATCGAGAGCTTTGCCTTCCAGCTCAGCTCTCTTTTCCCCATGACAGGCCGGTACTACACTCGCATCACTACAGATGTAGCACCTATCTACCTATCAGTCTCAAGAGCCAGCTTTCCCTCACTTGTGGACAAGACCCTGATATGCTTAAACTCCTCCACTTGGGACAGAACCTCATCCCTGACCCAGACAAGACGTCCTACCCTTTTCCGAATCAAGACCATGGTCTCTGATTTAGAGGAGCTGATTCTCATCCCAGCTGCTTCACACTGAGCTGTGAACCACTCCAGTGAGAGCTGGAGATCACGTTCTGGAAAAGCCAAAGGGACCACATCATCTGCAAAAAGCAGAGACTCGGTCCTTAGGCCACCAATATGGATCCCCTCGACACCTTGGCTTCTCCTAGAAATCCTGTACTTAAAAGTTATGGACAGAATCAGTGACAAAGGGCAGCCTTGGTGGAGTCCAACTCTCACCAGAAACAAGCTCGACTTACTGCCAGCAATGTGGACCAAGCTCTGACACCGGCCATACAGGGACCTAACAGCCTGTATCAAAGTGCCTGGTACTCCATACTCCTGAAGTAGCCCCCACAGGGCCGCTCAAGAAACGCGGTTGAACGCCTTCTCCAAATCTACAAAACACATGTAGATTGGTTGGGTAAACTCCAACGCACCCTCCAGGACCTCCCTAAGGGTATAGAGCTGGTCCAGTGTTCCACAGCCAGGACGAAAACCTAATTGCTCCTCGTGAATCCGTAGTTTGACAATGTGTTGGACCCTCCTCTCCAGAACCCCTGAATAGACCTTACCAGGGAGGCTCAGAAGTGTGATCCCCTGTAGTTGGAACAAACCCTAAGGCAGTGGTTCCTAACCTGGGGGTCCCGACCCCCACAAGGGGGCGCCAAAGCCTCTCAGTGGGTCGCCAGGCCCTCTCCACTTTAAGGGGTTATAACTTCATTTATTACATGTTTAAAAGTTCATTAAAGATAGGACTGGTTGATTAATCACAGCCTTTACAGTAAATAATCTAGTATAAACAGTAATATACACATTTAAGTACATTTTGCTCAGTGTATTTTTTTATGTGTCAAACGTTTATTGAAAGGAATGATTGATTTATCAGTGTTTACAAGAAACAATGTGTTCAGAAAAGTAATACAAACTGTCAAGCACATTATGCTCTGTTTGGTTTTGTTAATAACTTTGTTCTGTACTGGAGCCTACTATTACTGTTATCTATTGAATCAAAGCATATTAAAATGTGCTTGAACAATTTTATCATTTCTTAATAATGTTTGTACTGGAAGAGAGAATGGGAGGGGGTCGTCAAAAATTTTACTGGTAAAAAACGGGGTCCCTTGGGAAAAAGGTTGGGAACCACTGCCCTAAGGTTTCCCTTTTTAAATAGGGTAACCACCACCCCAGTCTGCCAGTCCTGGGAATTAGTGATCAAAATCACATCAAAGGGGAACAAGATGGTCTGATTAGTACTAGTACACTTCTCCATAACAGTTTTCTTTTGCTAGGCTGACAAGCCATCCTATATACGTATGTGAATACGTCGTTTAGCCACGACCATAGACAGAGCTCAGTTGCCAGGCAGAATCAACAGTTGTCTTTCAAACTGTCTCCTCATGCTACTGGACAATAAACATCGTGGCATACTCACTTCTATGTATGTAGCATGTATGGCAGACTGTAGCAGGACTATAACAGTCTGCCATACACAGTCCCTCTGCTCTTCACTCAAAGAAAAGCCCAAGTCCAAATAGTCCAAAGTTGAAGCCAAAGCGGTTTTAAACGGGCTGCCATCTTTGTTATTCCACTATGTTGCATCATCCCGCTGTGACTGGCATAAAACAACAGCGGTCTGGCCTACTGAGCCTCTAATGGAGCATGACTAGACATTCAGAGCTGGTCAGTGTAAATAGTGTTTTCAAACCGAACTTTTTTTCCTTTCTCAATGGGAAAATTAGGATAATTGTACAGTTTTTTTTTTCAAAATCTTTTCTAATTCAACGTTAACATTCCAAATGAATTATTATTTCTCCGTTTGAGTGTAAATAGTCATTTTAATGAATGTATTGATATTTTTGTTGTTGGGACCAGTAACACAGGACTGCTAGAAACTCTTCTGTCCTCTCCAGTTCAACTTTCACCAGACTCACATCAACATCCAAAACTTTTAGAAATGATTCTCAGGATCTGGACCATTTCCCCAGTAATCTGCTAGCATCTCTTTCTCTGTAACAGTCAATGCTCAAAACCCCTATTCCTCCTGATTTCTAGTCCCGCCATCTCGACGTGACTTTTTGTTCTCCGGACGTCTGTGACATGTCCCTCCACTCAAATGATTCATCATCCTGATGCAAAAAGACACCAAAAACATCCCTGCTAGAGTTTCATTGCACTTCAGTGACTCACTAAGTGTTTTATTTGTCACCAACTCGACTTCTGCAGCACGTTGTATGCATCTTTGGGTGTCTTTTATAGCTTAGAGCCATTCTTGCTGAATGAAAACATACTTCTGCTCTCTGTCAGGCCAACTAATTATGGACTTTGATTATTCCCATTTTGTTTTACTGAGTGTGGCGCCTCACACAAAGGCCAGCACCATTGATTGTCTCAGTTTCAAGCCTAATTGAGCCAAATGGGAGCGGCTGTTGCCAGGGTTCACTCTTCTCCAGTGTTTACATGCTGATCAACCAGAGAGACGTTCATTACCTCCTCACCAAAAACTCCTCTAGACATCCTCACACTTGTTTTCACATTGATAAAAGGCTGAAGTTCTCTGTGGTCTGAACATACTAGTGGGCCTGCAGATGCTTCTGGGAATAAACACTTTCCTAATGGTGCTGGGGTCTTCATCACACAACCATTATTTCTGTCTTTGCTCTTTTCTAGTCATCCTATTCTGAATGTTAGCTGCTCTTCAGCCCACTCAAGTTTATAACTACACACATTATAACTGCACACAACTAAGCATGGTGCGAGGTTTCTTGTCCGGTTGAACTGCTTGAATTCATGCAGAAAAAGTTGCTTTCACATTGATGTTTATAGCAGTTATTAGACTACAAACACGCACGGCTTCTCTGAAAACATTTCTTTAAGAGTAGTAGTCCTTTTTTATCTTTCTTCATGCTTCAGCTCAACATGCAAACATGCTGCTTTTATTAAGGTCAAAGCAATAATATCTGATTACATGTTTTAGTTTTGAACTTTTTATTTGAAGACCATGTCAAGCAGATGTCGGCTCCTTTTCTAAAAGCTCTGGGATGTCATAAGTAACCTGTACTGAAAAGATTTCTCTTTAACTTCCTTAGTGATGAGGTCAGAAAGCAATCGCTCAGAACTGTTTAGATTTTTGTTTGGAGTCTTGGCTTTTCTCCATGTTTTTAGAAGGATAAAAGTGCACCTTGACTTCAGCGCAAATGAAAAGAGAGCGAGAGCACAAGCTTTCAGTGGTAGCAGTAGAACAAACAGTACTAGTTTGGACACATTTGTACATAAATGAAACATTTTGCCAATTTTTTATTACATTTTCTAAAATGAGGCTATTTGAACTTGAATAGAAACACTGATAATCTCCAGGTTTTACAGTTTTTCTCAAATGCTAAAACACATTTCACAAACGTTTCCTCCATGTTCCCCAATGTCTAAACACAACACCCTTTTCTAAAACTACATAAACACAACCACACCTTCTCACTTCAAAACTCAAACTTTCACACCAAAAGAGCAGCTCGAAGCTTTCAAAAATGTAAACACTATACACATCATTACACACTACAGCAAAACAATTGAAAACACAATGCTCAATTTGTGAGAAGGTTCTTTGTTTCATAACTGCCAATTTGCCCATTTTTAGAAACTTTACAGTTACGGATCTTCTTAGATCTCTGCAGAGGATTAGGCATTTAGATTTTTGAGTTTCATATGAAGGGTATAAATCTGTAGAAAATTCTGCATGTACACTACTGTAACACAACTCAATGCAAAAACAGAATCTATTGCACACAACAGTACTCTTGAAAACATGAGCAGGGTGTGAAATTTTTTTGATTTACTTTATTCAACACACACACACACACACACACACATACACACACACACACACACACACACACACACACACACTCACTGTGCGGCATCATGTCACTGAGCTGCATCGGGCCACATCACCTCATCCACATCGCAGGCTATATTGTCTCTTGCCAGGCACCGTTGGAAAAACACCCTGGAATGGCGAATCCATCCTTGTAAGGCCTCCACTGGGATGTCACCACAGGCCAGCTCCGTTGCCCTTAGGAGGTCCTCTCTAGTGTACGGTTGTCTGTCATAAACCTTCCATCTCCACGATGAAAAGAACTCCTCTATAGGGTTCAGGAAAGGGGAGTAGGGTGGCAGACAGACATTTAAAAAGTGGTTACTGTTGGTGGTGAACCACTCTCTGATTTGGTTTGTTCTGTGGAAGCGGATATTGTCCCAAATGATCACATAAATGTGATGTGCGGGCCCAGGACGGTCTTGTTGGCGGTCCAGGAGGATGTCTTTTAGCTCCTCTAGGAAGGTGAGGAGATGTTGGATGTTGTTAGACCCAAGAACAGCATGCCAGTGGACAAGCCCCTCCGAACCCATGGCCGCACAAAGAGTAATATTACCCCCCGTTGGCCAGGAACCTCAGTAATGGCTCTTTGGCCAATGATGTTACGGCCTCTTTGCCTTCGTTTCTGCAGGATGAAGCCAGCCTCATCCAGGAAGAGGTACTCATGAGGTCTGGTCATCGCGTCCAACTGTAATTTCCTCTGTGAAAATGTGAAAGTGCACAGGTGTTCAGAACAACAGTCAATCAGGTAGCACAGTATTGTCCAAAACTAATGTAGGCCACTGAGCAACACAGTATATCCACTAACTGTACTGTGAACATGGATGTATACTTACTTGCACATACTTGTAACGTAGGTCTTTGTGTCGCGCAGAGTTGCGCTCAAAGGGAACCCTATAGACCTGTTTCATCCGCATCTTTTGGCGCTGGAGAACTCGGTCTATTGTGGCCAAGCTGACATCATCAATGCTCTCAAAGTTGACATTATCGCCAATGACTTTGTCTCTGATCTCCCGGAGTCTGATGAGGTCGTTCTCACGAATCATATCCACAATGATGGTTTCTTGTGCCGCTGTCAATATGGCAACCCTCCCACCTCTATGTGGCATTCTTTCAACTCTAAAGAAAGAAACGTGTTGTCAATCGACATGTTTTACAACAACAACTGATTTGAAACCAATATACTACTTCCACAGGCTTGTAAAACTGTATTGTGACAAAGAAAGCAGTAGAGTACAATACCTGTTATGTTGTCTGAAGGCCCTGATAATGGTGACCACGGTGAACCTACTCAGGTTTGGACGGACTCTTAGTCCTGCTTCAGCCATTGTCATTCCATGGACAATGACAATGGCTGAAGCAATGGTCATGACTGTTGCTCGCATCTCTTCCGTAATGATGGTGTGAGGTTGTCTTGCTCTCTCTTCTGGACCTTCTCCTCTCCCTTGTTGGCCTCCTCCTCTTCCTCCTCTGATTTGAACTCCTCTTCCTCGTTGGCCTGCTCCTCTTCTTCCATGGCCAGCTCTTCTCCCTCCTCTGACTCAAATTCCTCTTCCCCTGACTCTGCCATCCTCCATTGTGTTTGTTTGGAATCTTCACCAAAATGTCTTCTTCTTCTTCTTCGAGTTTATTTGCGGGTGGCATCTAACTGCTAGGTGCATTTCCGTCACCTACTGTGCTGGAGTGTGAGTCGGAGAAAGAGCGTTAAAAAAAACAACTAAATTCTATTCAACAAACCACTGTGCTTTAGATACCCAACAACCAACATATATTTTTCACCAAACTGTGCACTCTGAACTTGCTTTTATACATGTGGTCACAGCATTAGCAACACGTGTCTTCAATTTTGAGTCGTTGTGTGTAATGAATGACGACGGGTGTGTTCATTGTGTTCAATTAGTGCTGACTGTGGTAAGCATTTGGCATCACATGAGCTTTCATTTGAGAATATGAGCAGAGTTCTTTTGCAACTTGTGTTTTAGCAAGGAAAAATTTGTTTAGATTTATGAGAACGGAGGATTGTGTTTTGTGAATTGTGTCTTCATGTGAAATGTGTTTACGATGTTGGAAAATGATGGCTAGATTTAGTAAATGTGTTTAGATAACTGGTCATTTGGTTTAGAGGATTGGCTTTTGTGTTTTAGCATTTGAGAAAAACTGTAATCATTAATGATGAGGGTTGCAAGGCTGATGCACAGGGAAAAAGATGAGTGAAAATGTTTTTCCTCCATTCATGTGTATGCCTGCATGTTCACTTAGTAAAACATGCCATAACCCCCTGGATGGTTTACAATGAAACATTTAGAAATGAATCGTTGGATGTACATTTACAGCTGCTTAACTTGTAGAGAAAAAATTATCTTTCTGATTATAAATAGATAGATAGATTCTCTATTTCAGATAGTGGTCAACAAAGTCACTCTTCTTTTTTCTTCTTTAATGAAGTGACAATGTGTATTTTTTCTGGTGATGGGGGCAGTACATACCAAAATCATTGCAAGCAAGCAGTATTTTAGTGTTCAAATAAGACCTCACCAATGGATGGCCATTAGGGTCAAAAATCCCTGGGTGCGCAATTTTCGAACAAGTACTTTATTATATCGTTCAAGCTCCAGTAATGTGACAAGCACACCAGACTCCCTTTCATCCCTGGCATTGAGCAAAAGGGCAAATGTGTAAAATAACCACATTTATGAATGGCAAAAATGTTGTAACCGCTTGTTGTCAGTAAATGTGTTTTGTCCTCACGGGCTCCTGTAGAAAATGGTGTTTATTGTGGAATCGTCCAGAGACTTAGGGTGCGTTCAAATCCGTGGGCAGGATGCTTATGAGTACGGGTCCTCGCCAGTCTGGCAAGGCCGGGTCCTTGCTCGACCGCTAAGACAGAAACCCAGTGGTTCTGAATTCAGACAGTCTACGGTGGCCCGTAGGTCCCGTCACAGCCGTGGCGGCAGCTACACGCAAAGGAAAAACGCTAAAGCTAGCGAAAATGGAGCAGGAATATTAAGGCGCTACAGCAGCTTCACGTCCATCAGCAGCGTTTGTTCACAACCGTTTTCAGGTAAAGTAAGTTTGTTTATTCTAGAAGCTTTCAGGACTTACATGTTAATTTTAGATGGTTTCATGTATGTTTTAAGCTACAGAATGAACTGGTGAAATGTACACAACACAATACTACAGAGTATTATCATGTAGGCAATAAATATAAACCAAATTCATTATAAATGTAGAATGCAGTAGGAAGTTTTCTAATAAAAACTGGACCTTAGAACTTCTTAGTTTGCATCAAATGGGGGTAAAATGCTAAAAAAAAAACAGGCTTTTAAATAAAATAGCATTGAAGTGTTTTCAAAGTTGTAAGGTTATGAAGTTCGGAATTTTCAGCTCCACACAGCTGCCCCTGAACACAGTAACACCCGTGTATAAAAGCCAAGGTCGGGTGTTCCTCAGACTGTTTACATTCCAGGAGAAGAGCCAGAAGGGGAAGAAGAACGCTTCTACTTAATCAAAGTACTTTATTTGTGATTAAAAAAATTAAGCAAAACATATGTTGATCAATAATAATCAAGTGAATGATCTGTGGAATAAAGTTGTCATGATTTATGTGTTTAATGAAAACAGGACTATTGCACAGACAGACTGACCCTCATCTCCATAGAAACGCATGACACATTGTTCCAACCAATCAGAGCTTTCGGCTGCCGCAGGAGAATCTGGCTTGTTGACTTAAAGTGTCCAATCCACTTTACTAAAACTTATCAACAATTCAGAGATATAAAACAAGGCAACTCCATTTTAAGCTCAGTTCCATTTTGACTTCAGTTCTATTCACCGTCATCCCAAAGAAAAGCACAGCCTGGCCAGATGTGTTTTCTTCTTTAAACTAAGAACTGTGAAGTTGGAGATTTTCGTCGTTTAACAACCAGACGACATCCTTTCAAAATAAGAGCACCTGCTGACGCTGCCGATTGGTACCGGGGTCGACCCTTCAGACGGGCTTTGACGTGCTGCGACCGCTGCTTCGACAGCTCCAGTACACATCCGAGGTTCTTGGACCTGGCATTTCCTGATCTACCTGGGAGGCCCCCACTGGGTACGTACACGGCAAAATAGCAGCTCATGTCATCACTTTATAAGCCTCGTGATATCTAGTCATAACAACCAGAGACTACCAGATTCAATGACGTCAGCCTAAGGAGTCTGAACCAACCACACACACACACACACACACACACACACACACACACACACACACACACATCGAACATCACATTCATTTCCAAACAACACAGAGTTAGTCCTGATATATTGTAGAATTTATAATAAAATTCTTAAACAATCCCAACTCTCTCTTTCTTGTCTCAAGGTCAATACAGAGTGTTAAATGAACTCCCTGATGATAAAAACAACCTATCTTCTGATTATAACAAGTGATCTACTTACAGTGTATTAAAATACAACTCTAGATAGTTACATCACTCTATTTCATTACAAAGTGCATTTGTTTATTCAACTTAAGCCTAATAATGCTTAGATCTGTCTTAAAAATGTAAATTCTCTGTAGTTTTTATTTAACTACTCCCTGTTGCTTTTCTTTAAACTGAACATAACCAGTGTACTGTAGGATTTATGTTTTGTTTTACATTTTTCAATTAAAAAAACTCTTTTTTAATCTATTACAGGTCAGCATGCACTGTGCTGCACATCTGCCTCTGTGCTGGTGAAGTTGTGGCCCTGGAGGATGAGCCTATGGAAGATGTGTGTGGAGGAGGTTGGCGGTGCTCATTCCTGCAGGAGGTACCAGCAAACCACCACTATTGTTAACAGGCAAGTAATTTATGTAGGAACCTCTATGGATGGAGAAACAAAAGAAATCAGATAAAAAGACCAAGAAGGCCAAAGATGTCATACTTTACCTAACAATATAACATGGTAAGCGTTTAGGCATTGATGTAAAGTTGGTTTCCATTCTTCACACAATTCTACTTTAATGACAGATTAGTATGAAGAATAAATAATGCAAAGGGAATACAAAGTGATCACTGCTAACATATGAATGCCATTATTAATGTGTACTCATGATCTCCATTGGGCCCAGCATAAATGTGAATGTCAAAGCTCAGCTGAAGCTCACTTTGCTATCTGATTTGATTGTCTGAAAGTTCTTTGGTGGAATGGCAGACTGGGCGATGTGTGGGCTGATGCACCAAGTTAATTCCTTTTACATCTTTTTGATGGACCCCTTCTCAACACAGTCATCATTAAAATGAAAAATCTCTTTAATAAGTCAGCCGCAATGTTCATTATGTCATTATGTGGGAGTGCAACATCTCGTCTTTCATAAGTGGATTTTTCTTCTTTGACTCACTTGGCAGCCATTAATAGAGCTGAGCAGGGGACGTTTCAGCCAGCCAACTTTTGAATAGATCATTATTCTGTAGTAGTGTCCTTGTGAAAAAGTGTGAACACTGACTCAGGTAACCCGTGTGCCAAAGGCAGAAATGAACAATTATCATAACACGTGTCTCCGCTGCCGTTGATAAAAGGATCTCTTTAATAGGGGTGATTACTGTAACCATTTGCAATTTAACCTGATCGGCTCAATAGGTGATGGGACTTTAATGCTAGAAAAACTGTGTCCACCTGAAAGGCTCAGGCCAATATTGATCATGGCGGAATTAAACATTTAAGTAATCACTGCACTTAGCTAAATGATTGTGTAATGAATAATAGATGAGATGGAAGGCGGACAGGGTAATGGATGGTTTGCAGAATAATATCAGGCCATGTGATATTCAGTCATGCCTCTGTATCCACAAGGGCACACGTTTCCCTTTTATTCATGGCACCAACTCACTCTACTCTCTTCTGAGACGGCCCATTTGCTTATAGTGATACTACACACACACACACAAACACACATGCACAGTCTCTCTCACACACACACAGTCTCACACACACACACACACATGCACAGTCTCTCTCCCTCTCTCTCTCTCACACACACACACACACACACACACACACACACACACACACACACACACGCATGCACAGTCTCTCTCTCTCACACACACACACATGCACAGTCTCTCACACACACACACACACACACACACACACACACACACACACACACACACACAGTCTCACACATACACACACACACACACACACACACACACAGTCTCACACACACACACACACATGCACAGTCTCTCTCTCACACACACACACACATGCACAGTCTCTCTCACACACACACATACATGCACAGTCTCTCACACACACACACACACACACACACACACACACACACACACACACACACACACACACACACACACACACACACACACACACACATGCACAGTCTCTCTCTCACACACACACACACACATGCACAGTCTCTCTCTCACACACACATACATGCACAGTCTCTCTCACACACACACACACACACACACACATGCACAGTCTCACACACACACACACACACACACACACACACACACACACACACACACACACACACACACACACACAAACACACATGCACAGTCTCTCTCTCTCTCTCTCTCTCTCTCTCTCTCTCTCTCTCTCACACACACACACACACACACACACACACACACACACACACACACACACACACACACACACACACACACCATGCTGAGGGATTGTTGGGGGTTTAATCAATTCACATTACTCTTGTGGACTGTTCAATGTGAGTGCAGCACTTATCCCCCAAGAGACAGCCGTTGGGCGGTTTGGTTAAGTATTGCGACGATCATGGCTTTCTAAACTAAAACTCATTCTGTTGTAGTCCAGTGTGAGAACAGATTGCATAATACATTCAGATGCTCTGATGCTGAGTGCAACCAAATAAGAATTTTGCTACAAACATTGCAACCAAAAGCAAACAGCAGCCCTTCTTCTTTTGTGGCACCATATTGTATCGGTGACTTTTCTTGAAAAATGGCTTCAAACGTTGACTTCTTCAAACACTCATATAAAGTGCTCAGCATAAATGAGTACACGTCCACTACATCTGTCAGAAAACCTTTAGGTTCCTTTCACAACCAACACTTTCTGTTAGACACCATTCTACAAAATGCTCTCACAAATGTTGGTGCAAACAAGATTTTTTTCATTTCCAAAAACAAAAAAAGTGCTGCAGTTAGCTAAAGCAGTGGAAAGTAGAAAAATCTTTATCCTGTGACACCATACAGTGTACACTGCAGAGGAATGGCATGCGTGGGTATCTTCCGCGAAGGAACCCTCTCCTAAAGCCCATGCACAGAAAGCACACCTAGGATTAGCTAGGGCCCATGCTGAAAGAGACGAGGACTACTGGGACTCTAGACTCTGGAGTGATGAGACAAAGATCACTGTTTTTGCAACTAATGGTTTCAAAACCATATGGCGTCGTAAAGATGAGGGTTTTAAAGAGAAAAACATGGTGCCCACAGTGAAGCATGGTGGTGGCGGCGTCCTTATGTGGGGCTGCATGGGTGCTGCTGGTGTTGGGGAGCTGCATTTCATTTATGGTGTCATGAGCTCAACAATGTACTGCTCTAGACCGAAGGAGAAGATGCTGCCATCACTCCGTGCACTTGGTCGTCGTGCACTTTTACAACACGACAACGAACCAAAACACACATCTAAAGTTACTGCTACATTTTTGAAGAAGAACAGGGTGAAGGTGGTTGAATGGCCAAGTAAGTCTCCTGATCTGAACCTAACGGTGCTCATACAAAATACTAGATGTAGTAGTTATTGTTGGGGGGTGAAATCATTTCAGCTTCAACAAATTTTACTAAAACTGAAGATTTTTGTGATCTAAGTTATATTATTAACCTTAATTTCATGTTATGGGAATAAATAAGTCTTGTGAAAATTCTAGAAATTGTTCATTGAGTCTCTCTCTCTCTCTCTCTCTCTCTCTCTCTCTCTCTCTCTATCTCTCTCTCTCTCTCTCTCTCTCTCTCTCTCTCTCTCTCTCTCTCTCTCCCTCTCTCTCTCTCTCTCTCTCCCTCTCTCTCCTCTGCCAGATATTGGGGAACAAGATGAGCCTTTATTTTAAAAAAATGGGTGACATTTTAACCAATGTGAGCTCTGACTC